>NC_031976.2:990485-1314235 GCF_001858045.2 Oreochromis niloticus | reverse complement strand
AGCTACATCCACTTCTGTCGGGCCTAGGCTGCTCACTAGGGCTGGGTATCATCACTGATTTCTATAATCCATTAGATTCGATTCAATTTAGCCTCAGACAGTCAGAAATATTATAATTCTGATCATTTATCAGCACTGATACATGTGAGACTTCATCAGAGATGTGAACATCACAGCAGATGCCTTTGTGTCAAAGTAACTGAGAATAAAACACAGAACATGAAGCAGATTTTCCTGGTCTGGCGTTTTATAGCAGATAACCTTAAAAATATTCTACAATATTCTGCAATTTTGCATAATTTTAAAAAGTTTAAATTTCTTCAGTATTGAACAGCAGAAATGAGGCTTTCTTGTCCGAGGTAAAGTAAAGTAAAAAAAAAGAAAAAAAGACAGCAGCCGACAGCGCTGTAAACTATGGTAGACTGGTGGGTAATAGACTGGTGAACAATGCAGAAAACAGAGATTTGAGACGGGAAACTGTTCTTGAAGTACAGAGAGAGAGAGAGAGAGAGAGAGAGAGAGCTGTGCATTAAAATGTGATTTTTATCGTGGTGGAAGCAAAACAGCAAAAGTCAGAGGGAATTCATGACGATGTTTATCAAATGTGAAGCGTAGTTTGCTGCTTCTTTTGCTGCTGGTTCAGTGAATTTTGGTTCGAGAGAGACAAAACCTGCAGCTCAGAATCAGCGCAAAAAGAGTAAAGACAGAGCGGACCCGACGCATCAGAATCAGCGAGCTGTCGGCTTTCAGCCCCAACAGCGTGTCCGTGTTCGGGCCATCGGGTGAGATAGCCGAGAAAGAGAAAGCTGATTCTGATGCGTCGGTCTGCTCTGTGTTTACGTCTTTGTGTGGAATCGGTTTACCTGCTCTCATTTGCTGTTTGGTGGTTGTTGAAATAGTTTTGTGAGCTTTAACCTGAGATTCTGGCGTTTCTGGCAAAATACATTTATATTTAAAAGTCGATTCAGGATTTAATGAATTGATATCGCTTATTTCAAGCCACTCACCTCTCTCTTCCACCTGCACTTTCAACTGGAACAGGGCCAATCAGAGAGGTCCCGCCCCTGACTATCTCTGATTGGTTTAGACCACGATAGGGGCATAATGTGTGTCTGTTGTTGACCACAGGGAGACTTTCAGAGTTGCGGATTCTTTTTATTTTTATTTTGTACTCGAAAAGTTAGTCGCACCGGCGCGACCTAGGATTTTTTTTTTTAGTCCACCATTGAAAAGTTTGGTGTCACTCTAGAGTCCTGTGCCAGGAGGATTACATCAGGGTGGAGGGTAAAAACGCTGCCATGTCAAATATGCTGAGACGTCTCTTGTGATGATCAGTGAATTAGGGAGGAGCAGTAAGAAGCCTCATTTCTACAATGAACTTGGTTTGTGTATGTTGTCATTCCAGAGTGCAGGAGGACCATCCCATTATGTCTTTCACTGTTTCCAAAAATGGAAGGTTAGCTCTGCTCAATGTTGCTACTCAGGTGAGCTCCTGATTACTTCCTGATATTTCGTATCACATGTTCTTTCATTTCAGCTGCTTCAGTTCAGCTTTGTCTTGATTGTTGAAATGCGCCTCTTATTCGCAGGGAGTGCACCTTTGGGACCTGCAGGACCGGGTGCTGGTGAGGAAGTACCAAGGTGTCACCCAGGGTTTTTACACCATCCATTCCTGCTTCGGGGGGCACAATGAAGACTTCATTGCCAGTGGTAGTGAAGGTTAGACCAAAACATGTTCAGTTCTAAGGAAGAAGAAAACAAAAAGCGTCCTCCACAAATGTTGTACTATAAAAGAGACATTCATACAAATAGTGAATCCCAAAAGTTGTTCTTGATGTTAAAAGAAGGTTTTGTGCTGCTCATCACACCTTAGTGTGATCCAACCAACTGCTGATGAGGTCGTCTCTCTCTCTTGTCAGACCACAAAGTTTACATCTGGCACCGGCGCAGTGAGCTGCCCATCGCAGAGCTGACTGGTCACACCCGCACAGTCAACTGTGTGAGCTGGAACCCCGTGGTGCCCGGTCTGCTGGCCAGTGCCTCAGACGATGGAACCATCCGAATCTGGGGACCTGCGCCCTTCCTGGATGTCCAGGATGCAGAGGGACTGAATGGTATGAAAGTGAAGCCTTCACATTTGTCTCGCTGCAGGTCATTGATCTCAGGGTCTGTAAACTGCAGTCTCAGCTAGAAAAGAAAGAAATTGAATTCTGGTAAAATGAAGCTGGCAAACTGTCCTTCTGTGGAAAATCAGTGATTGGCCCACAGCTGAAAATCAAAGTTCCAATCAAAGGCTAACATCTTCTGTGACCAAGTTTGAGCATCAATATTGTACTTTTATTCATTTGTATTCTTTAATGTCTGTGGTCAGTCACATTTGTCACATTTGAGATTAAAGCAAAAAAAATAAATAAATCAAAATATTTAAATAAGAATTTTGAACAAAGATTTCTTTCTCCTCTCTCAAGGAGAGCAGCAGTAGAACACGGGTGATTACAGGAACTGAATTTTGGTGTGGAAACACTGGCTTTATTTATCATTGCAGCTTAGTGAGGAAGTGTTGGGTCCCTGTGCTCCATACACCACCTCAGAGTCAGCAGATGTAGATAATGCAGGGGGTTCTGGAGTCAGTCGATCTGGGTGAGGGGACTCGCCCAGGTGTGTTCCCTGCTCGCCCCGACACCTGAGTGACCTTGCAGGTCAGATCTTATCACACCCCTCGCGGCAGCGCCCCCCTCGATCGTGGCACTTCCTAATCTGGGTTGGTTTTAAAAGCCTGTACAATATTACTTAGAAAGGCTAGAGCCTCCTATTAGACTAATACAGGTTAATACTCAGATTTCTACCTTGTTTTGCAACTTTGCAGAAAAAACCCTAATGTGATGTAATTACATTAATATGCGTTTCTAGTCTTACTGATTAATCAAAGCACTTGTACAGGACTCTAATCTGTACCAGTTAAGCCCTTTATCTAGCTCCCATACATGACCAGTAACTAACATTCACAGGAGCTGTTGGTCAAGTGTTTGCTTGGTCAAAGTGACGCCCAGCAGCCTTTAATCACTGACGACGATGATGATGATGATGAGTAACGTGTGTGTGTTTCTTATCCTGCAGAGTGTTGCAGCATGGACAGCTGATGATCTGCCGCTAACACCCTGAAAGCATTGAGACTCTGTAGACATTTGAATGCATAAAGTGGGGACGTTTTGGGAATTGGACAGCTGCATCTTGAAGGCGTGGCCTGTAGTGGGGCGCGTCTGGACGTCACAACACGAGCTGTCGAACTCGAGGCCGGGCTCCAGGACATCTGACCCACCTTCTCCTCTTTGTGGACCCGTTCCCTAGAACCACACAGGACCACCAACCTCCTGCTTTATTATAAATTACATTATTTATTCCTGAGTAGTTCACTGACTAGTGCTAGGTGCTGGGTGGAGGGTTTGTCTCTTCTGTCTGAGCTTCTCACATGAAGAAACTCTGGCTTTTTGACCCGTCACTGAACCTTTTATGAAACTATAGCTGCAGCGATGGTTGATGGAAGTGAGACCCACTCGAAGAGAATCTTTTAACTGCTATAGTCTGTTTTTGGTTTTGTTCTTTAGTTTTAAATGTGGAGTTTCATGGCTTGGCTCCTTTGTGCTTTCCTGCTTAAACCCAGAGACAGAATCGTGTCCCAGGAGCATGTTGCATAGGAATCTGCAGTTTGATGGATAACTCATGTTTTACACTCGCAGTGTTCAAATGTGTCAAGTGCTTTGCTGTTTCGTGAGGGCATACAGCAGCTGATGTGTACAACTGTGTCGTCTTCAGAGCATTACCTGTCAGCCATCATACGTGGATTATGGGATGTCGTTTCCTCTGTCCAAGTGTGGAGTTTCCTTTAATTCGCTGTCATGTTTTCACTCTTTGCTCTTTGATTGTGTTTCAGCCTGTTTCCTTCCTCTGTACAAACAACAGTCGTGTGCGCGCGTGTGTGTGTGTGTGCGCGCGTGTGTGTGTGCGCGCGTGTGTGTGTGCGCGCGTGTGTGTGTGTGTGTGCGCGCGTGTGTGTGTGCGCGCGTGTGTGTGTGCGCGCGTGTGTGTGCGCGCGCGTGTGTGTGTGCGCGTGTGTGTGTGTGTGTGTGTGTGTGTGCGTGCGCGTGTGGAGAGAGACTGCTGTCTGTTTCATCGTTTGGCATCTTTATTGATACTGTTGGTTGTGAGTGGATTTTAACAAACAGTCTGATTTCTTACACGAAGCTGTCAGTGAACCTTTTGACATGATCAGGATTTCAACACTAAATCTTGATGAACAGTAGATAAATAATAATAATGATAATAATAATAATACAATCATCTAACAAACCCAGGCTGACTAAACTAAAACTGCTGGCACGTCCTTTTTGAACACACTGATTGCATATTGCATGCTGGATAAAGGGGGTGACCACCCGAAGGTTCATTTCCTGGAACTGTTAGTGAAACAGCGCTGTGGTAGAGATCTGGGTTGTGCATTTATTTGGCTTTTCTCAGTTTGTTTTGGTCCATTGACAGAATGTTTGTAGTAGAAAAAAACTTTCCTGACTTTCCTTCATTTACGAGTGGCTGTAGCTCAGGAGGTAGAGCCGGTCCTGTACTGACTGGAAGGTCGGTGGTTTGATCCCTGGTCCCCCCAGTCTGCAAGCCAAATATCCTTGGACAGGATACTAAGCCCAAGTTGCTCTCTGATGCATGATTGGAGTATGAATGGTAGATAGAAAGCACTTAAAATATGGTGAATGTGTATAAAGTGCTATCATGGTGGACTTACGAACAGGTGTTCAGAGGGTTTTTGAAGTTTCTAGCTGTGCACATCTACATAAAGCTTCTCTCCTGTCAACATTATGATGAAGGTGCAGTTCAGACTATGCATCTCTACAAACTGTAAACAGTAAGTGACATCCTCTTAAATGAAACGCCTGATTCCAAGCAGCTTCGAGGTTCACCTCCTTTCTCCAGTGTTTGATTACTCAGTGTGATCAGTAAAGACAGAAACATAAAAACATCTCTTTGTTATTAATTCAGTCAGACAGGCAGTGCATCGTCTGCTCTGTAATATCATGTGACGCCGCTGCATCTCTGTAGCTTAAAGGAATCTTTATTACTCCAAATAAAGATTTGGTTTCCACATCATTCTGTAAATTACATCTTAAGATAAAAAGAAAACATCAGTCTTATCCTTAATGTTCAACACATCAACAGGAAGCAAACAAAATGACAGAACGTGACTTATTCTTTTCAAATGTTTCCTGTCTTGGGTCAAAGAACAGTCTTCCTCCATGTGTGATATACAGTTATGTTATTATCATATTTGTGTTTCAGGCTTCCCACGTCTGGTTTCTGTTTGTTAACACGACTCGTTTACAGCGTCACACTCAGTGCTCCTGGGTGAAATTGGAAACAGAAACTTTGTTTAATTGTCTTGAACAAAAACTGAAATTTGAATAATGCAGATCAATTTTTATCCAAACAGCTTTTTTACTCTCTGTAAGTTTATTCAGATTCTTTCCAGTTGTGAACAACAGCTGGAAGACGGTGGGAACCCTGTTATCTCCCCGGACATAACTGTAGCCATCAGCAGCTTCACTCCTCCATCTCTCACACACACACACACACACACACACACACACACACACACACACACACACAGTGCACAACAGCGTCTGTCCCACAGCCCACACGTGGTGTTTGCGTTTCTGCTTCTGTGATCCTTTCAGCTTGTTTATTTGGATCATTTCAGGCTTCTCTTCTTCAGTTAAGAAGCCAAAGTAGTAACTGTGTTTGCTTGCAGGCAGTTTTTGCCTGGAATTCAGTTTTAATGTGTTATTGCAAAAAGTGATTGTACTATTCAGTCTAGTTCTGTAGGAGAATTATGTGTCCAGATTTTAAATAAAGCATTCGGGGTTTTAAAAAAAGGTTTTACTGTGCAGCCTCCTTTGCTTCGTTGTACACAGAGTTTCTAATTAGGAAACGAGGGATCGATTAAGTTTTATTGTCATGTACAGATAAACATTTACCTACAGCACCACACCTCTCCAACAAGACTGTATGCATGATATGTTATATGACACCCACAACACCACCACTCTGGAGCACCACTGAGTGCAGAGCAGCACAGAGTAGAGTGTGGAGATGAGTCACAAGTCTCATCTGCACAGCCACTCAGTTACAACAGACACACACAGTACAGGGACAAGACAAACAGGTCTGGGTTGTGCCCTCACCTCGATGCCCCGCCCCACGGGCCTGTGGGAGACTTTTGCTTTTCCACAGAATTCTTCTAGTTCAGCCACAGGCTGTCTAATAATCTGGATTTAATCCATTTTGAAATATAGTAATCTATTGGTTTACAAGTAGTGATACGAATTTGGTAGTTCTAGACCTCCATTGTATTTTGTTTTTTGCAGAGGTTTTAGACTTATGGTTTATTAAATGTTGGAGGCTGCTGATTTAAACCAAGTAAGAGAGGGTTTATTCAGGATCGGTGAAAACAAGTAATCAATTTAGGCAGAATCATCCTTTTAATGATATATATCCCATCAGTGACATACAGTAGTGTGAAAAGCCCCTGTCCTGATTTCCTATTGGGTTTTTTTTATGTTTGTCACATTTAAATGTTTCAATCAAAAAAACTGTAATATTAGACAAAGATAACAAGAGTAAACATAAAATACAGTTTGAAGGTGTCTTTAAGGTGGAAAAAAATCCAAAGCTACATGGTCTTACGTGAAAAAGTGATTGCTTGTTAAACCTGGTTGGGCCGTCCTCAGCAGCAACAACTGCAATCAAGCGTTTGCGATAACTATCAATGAGTCTTTAAAGCGCTGTGGAGGACTCTGGAGTGGCCTGGTCAAAGTCCTGATCCGAAGGTGCTGTGGCACGACCTTTAAAAAAGTGGTTCATGCTTGAAAACCCTCCAGTGTGGCTGAATTAAAACAATTCTGCAAAGTAGGCCCAAAGTCTTCATTATGTTTTGTTTTTTAAGCTACTCAGAGGTGGACAAAAGTAATGATACACACACCCTCCAAAAAGTTCAACTTTTGTCTTATCATTTTCAGTGCTTTCATCGTGGGGATCATCAACGTTTTCTGGCAAATGTGAGACGAGCCTTTATGTTCCTTTTGCTCAGCAGTGGTTCTCTCCCGTGTGCAGGTCATTTTTGCCCACTCTCTTTTTATGGTGGAGTCGTGAACACTGACCTTACCTGAGCCAAGTGAGGCCTGCACTTCTTTGGACGATGTTCTGGGGTCTTTTGTGACCTCTTGCATGAGTCGTCGCTGCACTTTTGGGGGTAATTTTGGCTGGCTGGACACTCCCGGTTCACCACAGTTCCATGTTTTAGGCCGTTTGTGGATAACAGCTCTCGCTGTGGTTCGCGGGAGTCCCACAGCTTTAGAAATGACTTTCTAACCTTTCTAGAGGTTGTGGCCGGAGAAATTAAACTCATCTTTTTAAAGATGTGATAAACTGCAGTTAATTTATCGTATGATGGCGGGGAAATCACTTTTTCCCGCAGGGCCATGTAGGCTTGGATTTTTGTTCCCCTTAATAATAATAATAAACATCTTAATTTAGAAACTGCATTTTGCGTTTACTTGTATTATCTTTGTCCAATACTTAAATTTGTTTGTCACACTGTTAAATTTCAACACTTCACTGAGTTCTTTTGATTCCTCAGAGGCATCCGATGGAAGACAAAACACTGCTCAGTAGACCATTTAACTCTTTATTTCTCTTTCACAATATGCGTCCTGCATGACACGGTGCTGTGGATCTCAAAATGGTGGTGTGCCCCTAATACAGTTTTATTCCAGAAGCTCTCTCATTCTAGTCTAAACAACAGTGTCTCAGTAACTTTCCATTAGAGATGGTCCCCTGTTATCTACTTTTCTCCCAGGCAAGCGCGAGCAAGAGTCTACAGCATTCTACCCCCCAAGGACAGATAGTCTAATGCTTTTATTTTTCAGGGCCGTATCCACTTAATACTATACTATATAACTTTATAACACTTATTAATAAAAAGCATAGCCTTATTGAGGCACTTCAAATAATTTAATCTCAACAACACTTAAATGTTTTGGATCATCAAACATACAGAAAAATAGGAAGTCAGGAAGGAGGCAAACAGTTTTTCTCCATCGTGTGAGATCATCCTCTACAGTTTTTAGTAAAGGAACATGACTCCACCACACCAGGGCGTGGCAGAAAGATTTATACCTACATATTTAATGTTACCTGACTGTAGTGGAGTGGGGGTTTTGAAACATATCTATAAGTGTGATCATCTTTAGGAGCAAGGTTTATGAGTTCCTGAGAAACAGTAATACATCATCAGCATATGGGCTTATCTTATGGTCTGTATTTTCAGTTTAATAACAAAAGCAAGCAGCCCTGTCTGGTGATCCTCTGCATGCTGTGAAGAGCATTTGGCTCATAAACACAGATCCTTATTCTAGCGATTCTCAGTCTAAAAGAGTGTTAGTGTTGGTAACAGTGAAGCTTATTTTTCTGTTCATTACAATGGCTATGCCTCTTTGCTTTGAGTTGTATCAGGGTGCGTTCACACCGAACACGATAGACGCGACCAAAAGGCGCCAGAAGCCCCTAGCTGGTCGCGTGCACATTCGCACCTCGAAGCGTGTCCAAAGCGAACTGGTTGCGCTTTAAAATATGTAATTTTCACGCGCGTGAAGCGGAAATGTGGGAGGAAGTAGTGCCAGACGCAGTAGCGGTTTTTGATACGGGCGTTTGCCCAGGGCGGCATCACGGGCAAGGGCGTAGATTTGGCATGGACGGAAGGGACATGTCCCCACCAACAATTTGATCTCTTTGAGTAAAGAAAAACAAACCTGATAGAAAGAAAAATACGATCTGTCAACGTCTCATTCACCCAGCGGTGCAGAAATAATTGTTGGTGAAATTATTGTGTCACCAACAATTATTGTGTTGGTGACACAATAATTTCATCCTAATGGCACTGACATATTCATAGGGTTCATTTTTGAGACAAAATATCATGAGGTAGTCATGATTTTGCAAATATTCCACCTTGTAGTGCAGTTTGCACAAATTGTTTTAAAAGTGCACTCACCCTACAAACATTACTGATGAGTCAAGATCTGCACACATCGACAGAAACACTGCAGCAGCTCCACATTTTATTCTTATTGTCATGTATGTCCTGTTTGTCAGGTGACAGAAGAACCAACACAAAGCTCAGAGAGTAATGGTGACACAAGGTCACAGGTGAAATTGGATGATGACTTGGTGGTTCATTACTGTATTTGAAGCACATGTGTGACTGCATGTATTTGGAATGTCTCACTGTTATTTATCAGGTGACAGAGGCAGCTCTGCCATGTTGTAGCTCAGAGGTGAAGAGGCGAGGTCACAGGTCACTGACTGATGATTTGGTGCTATAGATTACCGAGAGGAGAAGGCATGTGTTTGGCTGCTTCACATAGTGGACATTGAGTTGTTGTGTCCATGTCTGTTGCTGTAACAGTAGTTCATGTTTAGAATAAACAGCTCACTGAGCTGATCGGGGCAACAGTGCCTAAAATGTTGCATAATGTTGCTGAGAGACCTTTTACTTTGTGCTAATCTTAGATGAGTAGTTTTATGGACAAAAACCAGCAGGTCGTTCAGTGTTCCCTTAGTGCTAATGTATCAGAGATGTTGGTGCACTATAACTGAAGTAATGTTGTTAAGTCCTGTGAGTACAAGAAAACAATTATTAGAATATAATGTGTTAAATTTGCTTAGATGAGAGGGTCCAGCAGTAGATCAGAGCAATAGGGAAGGATTTGTCTGTGTTTCAGTTTGGCTTACTTTGGGCCTTAGAGTGTGTGTAATTGTTTAGAGGGAAAGGAATTTATGGACACTGGGGGTCTGCTGTCATAAAAGGAGACAGGAAGTTACAGTTGGGGGTTGCTGATGCTGATGCTTGTACCTTTAATAAAAACTCATAATTGTTATAACTTAGAAGTAGGTTTGCAGGAGACTCTCCACATGCTTATCTATAAATGTAAGACAGCAAGAGGCCAATGGCCCAGTGGATGCAGAGTGGGGGTCTCAGTGTTTGTAATAACTCTGTTTTCTATGTTGTCTAAAGGAATTTGGTGTCGCTTGGGTGAGGAGATTACTTTTATGACTGGCAGGAAGTCACATACACAGAGACACACACACAGTGCTTTGACTGTTACACACCCACACCCACATGCACACTCACTTACGTGCACTCACACATACACACACGGGTACGCACACACAGGCACTCACGTGCTCGTGCATACACACACAGACACAGAGTTTGCAGCACACCATGGGGGTTTTATGATGGGGTCGCTTCTACAAAGCTGACTGTAACAAACAAAGGAGTGGAAGATCTGCAGAGGGACACCGGCCTTGCACGTCTCCCCTTCTAGAAGGTGCATGCTTAACTGAAGATGAATAAAGATGAATAAAGGTTTTGTGAAATGACTACTGAGTCCGGTGCCGTCTCTGGATGCCTGAGGAATAAAAAGAACCGGGGTGAAACTGATTTCGTAACAGTCCTTAAAGTCATATTCTTTTATTGTCATGACTGTATTTGAAACTATTTTTGTATGATACCTGATTTATATGGAATATGGCTGAAGTAAACTAAAGTCTAAAATACTTAGTCATTTGTTTAATAGTAATTTAACATTATATAATTCACATCTAAAACTATGAATTGTGATTTTTAATGGTTTAAAAGCATGTAGAATAGCATATGTAGGCAACTATATTTCTCCTTTTTTTAATCAAGAAGCAAAGACAAAAACAGGGCAGTGTTCGGTGGTTGAATCATCCGTCCCCACCAATGCCAAAACCAAATCTATGCCCTTGATCACGGGCATCGGCAAAACCCCCCCAAAAAACCAAAAAACATCTGTTCATACTCATGCTGCCCCGACGTCATGCCAGCGCATATTGGGAATGGCATAGGCACTGATGGGAGATAATATATGCAGATCACTCAATTATAAATATCAAGGATTAACAGAGGTGATTATGAATAAATATCAAGAAAATTGAGGAGAATATTCCAGAGTAGAAAAGAGTGTGTGTAAAAAGGGTGTAACTATAGCAGTGTTTACAGTGTGTTAGATGGAGGAGTTGTACAGGGAGATGGCCACAGGCAGGAATGATTCAGGGGAGAAGGAGGAGAAAAATAAGAACATTGTTTCTGCCCTGGAGAACCTGCTGCCTCAAAAGAAAACTACTGATGGCTAGTGGTGGGCGGATCGATCCAAATATCGATAGTATCAATACCAAGTCGGCATCGGTATCGGATCGATACTAGCCTGGTGAGATCAATTCTTTACTTTGAGTTCTGCTCGTTTATAATGCTGCCAGGTCGCTGGACTCGCCGCTCCTGTGTCAGCGAAGAGCAGGCACACTTTGCTCCCTCTCCCCCACTCTTATGTTTCGGAGTTGCGCTGTCACGTGACGTGACTTAGACACTTTGGGGGTTGTTAAGTTGTTTACATATTAATTATATTTTTACCAGTTGTTTTTGTTGTTGAGAATTTTAATTGTAATTTTTGTATTATAGTTTATCAACAGTATTTGTTTTAATTTGTTTACTGGTTTGCGTGCACTTAAGATAAAAAGCAAGAAAAAAAGATAGCCACCACGGCAGACACGATGGCATGTTCATGCTTCGCAGCATCATTTATTCTTACAATAATCACACGGTTGCTGTAACAGTACATTCAACGGCTGCAGCTCTCCCGCTGCCAGCCGTACACATCACCACCAAAAACAACAACAGCACAAGCAGCGCACAGGTTTTAAGCCGGCGAGGCATGATTGTAGATGCCGTGAAGGTTAGTCCATCTCACCTGCAGCGGCAACGCAGACCACGACACGCCACAATAATAAACATTTTTTTAATTAATTATAAACTTTGTCCTAATTATGTCCTGGGTTTGAACTATTTATTAATAAAAAAGGAAACATCACAAAAAACACTTAAGGTCATGAAAAAAATTGCGATTTAGCAATTCAATGACGCATCCACCTTATTTATTGAAAAGTATCAGTGTTGGTATCGGCGATACTGGCCCATATTTACTTGGGATCGGATCGATACCAAAATATGCAGTATCGCACACCACTACTGATGGCTAGAATGAATGGCTTTGGCTGGACCTGCCCCTTTGAACTAGGTCAGAGCATCACGTCACCGGGCTCCTGATTGGTTGTCGTGGCGCGACTTGAGGCTGGAGTTCAGATTTTTCCAACTCGAGCGGTAGACGCAATAAGCGCGAATGCACAAAATGCACCACACAAACTGCAGCGCGTATTTTACTTCGCGCTTCAAACGCATCAGTCGCACTACTTGTTTGCTCGAATCAGGCAGAAAAGCATTTTCGCGACGCAAATCTGCTTCTGAAGTTTCGCGCGACCCCCAGTCGCGCTTCATCGCGCTCCTCCATTGACTTTACATGTAAACCTGAAGCTCTGGTCGCATCTATTGCGTTCGGTGTGAACGCACCATCAGACTGTGTGAAGGAGCTGTGGCATGTGTGCACGTTTCGGACATGTGAGTCTCCTGTAGCGAGACAATGTCTGGAAGTCATTTACCTAATTAGTCATTTTAAGCCTCTTTTCCCTGGAATCAACTTCAAGTACAATCCATGTTGAAAAACATTGTGATCACGTGTAAACTAACTGGTGCAGTGCTGAATGTCCGCTAAAGGTCGTCACCTTTTACATCATATATATCAATACATCAATGTACATATCACATATATATCATGTAAAAGGTGACGAGGGGAATAAGGCATTGCAACCTTCCAAGAACCGTTCTGAGTGGCCTAAAATTTACAATATTAAAAACAAGAACACCAACAAAATAAATTTTTAAATGTGAAAGGGAGAAAAGTTACTGTATCATTTTTAAGTTTATATAAAAATAAAGTGGAGTAGTAGAACATCAATTATGCAGAAAATTATTTACGCCGTACTTTTCAGTGGGAGAAACGTTTCGTCACTCGTCCAGGTGACTACAACTGAACATTTCTCCCACTGAAAACGTCCAGATGAACAGAATCAACCTTTGGAGATTTACTTACCTGGATAATTGAGAATGCATCAAGACGTACTTACATATAATTTGTCTATCTTCTTTCCTGCGAAATACCTGGAAGTAAGACAAGTTTAAGTGACCCCATAAAATATTATTTGTGTTACCAGCAATCACAGAAATGCATATTTAAAGATGAAAGCATTCACGTCCTGGTTTGTTGGGAGCAGCTCCTGAATCTGTTTGATTCAGGATCTTCAACTCGGGATACACTCGGGATAGACAAGAACATGGAACACCGAAAACTATGGCTACGAGCCCAACACGAACCCGACGTATCAGCCAGAGGTCCCTTTACTACGGTTCGGAGCCGCGGACCTGTTTTATATATGCGCGAACAGTTTTCTATACGAGATCGCTGCAAAAAGTGCAGCCTTACCTAATGTCCACCTACTGTTACTCATTTATATTAAGATTTAAACATCCAGTTGGTATTGGTATGGTGAGTAACCTTCAGTAAAAGTAATAAATCACACAGCAATAGTTCATTCATGTAGTTGTAAAAAGCATGATAATATATTAAGTAATCCAAAGTATTCGAATACGTTACGTATTCAAATACGTTACAAAATACATTTTGGGGCATGTAATCTGTAATCTGTACTGGGACACATTTTAAAAGTAACCTTCCCAACACTGCAGACCACACAGCAGTCACTGCACAGAACCACGAATAATACTAAACACAAGGATATAAAACCAGGACACAGACACTGGGTCAACGACCCAGGAACACGACAAATACTACACAAAACAGGAGCACGACCATCGGAAGCAAAACCAGGGAGATAAACGAAACCTTAGAATATTCTACAAACCATAATCTCAAAAAGAAGAAAACATGAACCCTGACATGATCTGGAATACTGGCCATGTACAGCCACTATCTTACACATTCCCACTGCCCGACACTAGTCATCACACCAAAGAAACCCCCGAGCAGATTACTCACAGGGCTGTGTAAGGCTCGTAGTGAGCTGCATTGTCAATGTCAGGCTTCTTTCTGTAGCAGGCTGCAGTGGAGGTGGCGAACAGCTACAACTCTAACATCTATCTCGAGCTCTGCTCTCTTCCCCGGCAGCGGATTGGCTCTTCCAGCCTTCTTGTCAGCTACTCAGTCGTGTTAATTAGCCAATCTGCGGTTATGGAAAAAATGTTGACACGACAAAAGTTAACAGTTAAATATTTACACAACAAAATAAAAATCTAAAACCAATAAAACAAAACCCATGCAAATGCACCACAATAAGAAAAACATGCAAATCACAGCAACATGAAGATTCTGCCTGATGACACTCTGTCATTGCTTTCTCCAGCTTAAAGCACGCAGTATTCACAACAATGCACGGAAGAACAAGCTGCAATAATATATAAATAATAATAAAGACTTAGATAATAATATTTGAATGATTGTAAAGCATTTGTATTAATAAAGTTTTAAATCTTAATAGTGTGAACACTGATTCAGCATTCTGTTACTACTACTAATAATACTAAGTGCTGTTCATGTGCAGGAAATAATCACTCCACTGATTTACAACTCTTTAAGGAGAAAATCAGTCCTGAGATATCTACTGTAGCTGTTGACTGTCTGAAAAATTGTGTACATTTTGTGTATATTTCGAGTGATGCAACACCAAATGGAAACATTACCATACTTATGATTTGTAATGATTGCATATGACATTCCTTCAGGCATGAGGATCAATGATGCTACATGCTTGTGAGACTGACTCATATCATAGGGCTTTTTTGCAACACAGTAATATGCATAAATAAGATCTTCAGCAAGGTTAGACTGGTGGCCCACCATGATTGTATTAAAAAAAATCCACCCGTGTAGACGGTCTACATCCTTCAAGCTCGGGTCCTCTACCAGAGGCCTGGAGCTTGAGGGTCCTGCAGTATCTCAGCTGTTCCTTGGACTGCGCTCTTCTGGACAGAGATCTCCGATGTTGTTCCTGGGATCTGCTGGAGCCACTCGCCCAGGTTAGGGGATACCGCACTGAGTACTCCGATTACCTCGGGGACCACTGTTACCTTCACCCTCCACAACTTCTCATGTTCCTTCTTCCTGATGTTGCTATCACTCAGTATCACTACATCTATCACCACAGCTGTCTTCTTCTGCTTAACCACCACCTCTGTGTCTGGTTGGTTAGCCATCACCATTCGTCTGTCTGCATCTGGAAATCCCATTTGAATCATTCGCAACCACCCTTATTATATCTCTCCACCTGTTTCCTTACCTTAACTACACTTTCCTCCATCTCGTCCTTACTCTGGTGTTGGGACTGCTGTTGCTCTGCCTGTGCATCTCCACAGCTGCTGCTACCAACAGCAGCCTCCTGTGGCTGTGAGCTCCAGCAGCAGCAGCAGCTAACATGTTGGTTCATTTGGTACACTTTGCTACATCGATTTTTACTTTGTCTTTCCCTCTTAGCTTTTCGTCACTTCTTCCACACCAGACTGTGCAAGCTGTGGTTTTTTCAGTAAACAACAAAATAGTTTTATATTATAATTATTTGGCTACACAGATTAATCTGAGGAGGTCAGCCCCAACCAAATAATCTTATGAGGTTCTTGATGCAGTCGTCCTTTTATTTGTTAGATCTTGATAAACACTCTCTAGCCTAGTTGATATGCGTAAGTTTTTCCTTGCTGTTGTTGTACTGAAAGATATTACATGTTGCCTCTCATTACATCTGAGAGAGGCTAAAAGGACTAGTAAACAATCTTTAACTTCTAATCAAAACTATAAAAATTTAAAATATAATCAAATGATGATTGGACGGTCCAGGGAGAACAAAAGGAGAGAGAAGGCATAAATAATAATTTTTTAAAACTCTGTGCAAACAGAATAAGTTCTTCATTTAATCTCAACAGTATGACAGAGTATCAAGGTTACATTAAGAAAAAAATATGTTATTGATCATTTTGAGAATAAAGTTGAAATTTCAAAATTAAGTTGAAAATCTATTTTGAGAAAAAAGCTGAAACGTGCAGACTGAAGTTGAACTGCCACAGTTTCTACACCCGAGTTAGTGAAACTGCACCTCAGAATCAGTTTTAGTAAGGAGATCATTTCTCTCACACTGTGGTGATGAGCAGAAGGATGCTGAAAAGAACAACTATAATCAGGCCTATTGATCACAGGAATGCCAGGCAGTGTAATGGAATGAAAATTTATTCAGTAAACACAACATTTCCTGTACTAATACTGCAGACACACAGGAAGATGACAGATTGTCATTCAGAGTGGAGCAGCACATGACTGCCACAGGTGACCATGTTAGGTTTGTAAGGAACAGACAGATTGTGTGTGTGTGTGTGTGTGTGTGTTGTGTCTGGTTGGTCCTGTATGCAGAATAAGTCTCAGAACTGGATTAGTTATCCAACCTCAACTACACGTCAGTGCAATCAGACACCTGAGGTCAACGTTGGAAAACTGTCAGTAAATGTGTTTGTTACAAAGTGTCGAAATCAAAGAGCAGCAGTCACAAACCAACCAGCAGGTGAGTGCACATATGCAAACTACACAATAAAATACACAACGTCAGTCACGTGGAGTGGGCCACTTTCATTGATCTCTATTGGTGTAGACAATAAAAGAAAGTCTGAGTTACAAAATACTGACAAAAACAGACTAATGAGCCAGTTTCAAACCTCTAAATCTGACTGGGAGTTTTGGACATTTAATGGATTGATTGGAACATAAGTGGTTCAATGTTTACTTTTTAAAAAAATAGGATTATGTTGACACAACAGGAACTTTCAAACATTTACTTGAACAATGAAACTTTGCCAATCAAAGAATCAGAATCCCGACTGCCCCTTAATTCAGTGCGCTTATGACGCTGCTGAGGATAGACTGCAGCAATAGTATCATAGAAACATCTTATTAATGGGAGGTTAGTTGTCATTAAACCCTGACGTGGAGCATAGCATGCACACACAATAAAGGACCACATTAACTGTGAAACTGATTGAATCACTAGCTCGGAAAAAGTCATTACATGTGGCACAAACAATACAATTTACAGTATGAACTGAAGTGTTATAGTTATTACATGGATTGCATCACATTAGAGCACAAGAGCGACCAGCCAGGTGAAAAGAAGTGGGCAGAAAGCCCGAGCACACTGTGGAAGGATCCCTGCCATAACTTAGGCTGCTACGCCAAGACGGATCCTTGCAGGGCCTGCGCTGTTAGTTTGATTTAATTCAGCTTCTTCAAACCTTTGCTCCACTCTGGTAGAAGCTGTTGAGCTAAGGTCCTTACAGCAACCTTCAATACTTTGTGTAAAGCACCAGAATAATAAGTATTCATCATGAGGCTGAAAGTAGCTCATTACTAGGAGGGACTGGGCTTATCTTTATTGGTAAAGAAACAGACTGCAAATGTCTAACAGCTGCTGAGGTTGTAATGACTTATTGTTAAACAGAGAGGTTCAAAAATAAATGTGATTGTTTTTCACAGTACAGACGTGCTTTCTGTTGGAGATTATGAAGGTGTATTTTTGAAAGGTTAAATATTAACCATATCAATGTGGCAAAGTCAAACTCTGGAATTCAATACAAAAAATGTAATAGTTGTTCTGAGACATTAAATGCATACAGTACAGGAGCACAGGATGTGAGAGGGACACAGCAAACCCTGGAGCCTGGAATTTGGCAGCTGAAGTCAGTTTCTTGCTCCGGGCTCAGTCATTGATCAAAGCCAGGATCATGCTGGAAAACAAAAGTCGGATATGTAAGTGCAAACAGCTAAGACAGCCCTGGACGTGTCAGCAAAGTGTGCTTGTGTCACCTGTACAAATAGATGAAGAAGCAGAGCAGGTGGTAACCCAGTTTAATCATGGCCTCCTTCATGTGAGACTTGAGCAGACCCCGGTTGTGGATCTCAGTCGGGTCAAACACTCCCATGTTTCCCATTGGAACCTTCAAGTACCTGCAGGGTGAGATGGATCAAGATGATACACCCAGCAGACTCAAAGCACCAGTAAGACTGTTCCAGCTGACCGATTGTGACTGAAAGTTTAGTCACTGGTTAGTACTGTTAAGGTGTCTGCTGGGTCCCTACACAGTATAACCCCGCTCTTTGATAGAAAATGACAAGGAAGAGCTTCGATCACTCTCTGGATGAAATGATTCATTTGTCACTCTTTATGTAAAAGTTTGAATGATGGTACAGTACATTCTATCCAAGCCTTTATTTTGGTAACCAACTGCAGCTCCTCTGCTTCCTAGATGCACAAAGAAAGTCTGAGAGCAAAGTCCTCTAATGGTCATTAAGATAAGATGGGGCCTGATTATTCAACACATTGTATACTGCAGTGCAGTACCTGTAATACCTACAGCATGCTCTAATCGCTCTGATAGGATATTATGGTCGACAGTATCGAACGCTGCACTGAGGTCTAGCAGGACAAGCACAGAGATGAGTCCACTGTCAGAGGCCATAAGAAGATCATTTGTAACCTTCACTAAAGCTGTTTCTGTGCTGTGATGAGCTCTGAAACCTGACTGAAACTCTTCAAATAAGCCATTCCTCTGCAGATGATCTGTTAGCTGTTTGACAACTACTCTTTCAAGGATGTTTGATATGAAAGGAAGATTAGTTTTTACAACATATTTTGTGCCAGTACAGAACGTGACATCATCTGATTGGTTAGTTGCTGCTAATGGACTTGCATTAGTTTGTTAGGTAACTAGTGACAGAACTAATAACAGAGGGGAAAACGAGGAGTTTCATGTTAACAAATTAAGGATGTACTGTCCACTTTCACTCTGGCTAAGTGGTTCCTCGTTGGTTGGCTAGCTGCACTGAAAAAGGAAAATCCACCTGTTAGCTGTAATGTTCGGTTTTATACAGTGTGTGGAGGAGAGCCTGTTTGAGTCCGACAAGCTTGAGTCAGAAACTGATTCTTCCTCACGTGGCTGGATGTACCGTGCAGTGCAGTCAGCCCATGTGATCAGCTCTATTTCAATCGTCTCCCAAGCAAAACAGTAAACAACACAACAGGTTCCTACAGGCACACCACAAACACAACTATGTATCTTATTGAAGCACTTATTGTATCTTGTGTCTTATTGTATCTTACTGGGAATCCCATCAGCACGCCCGCAGGAAAAATAGGTCGATGTGTGCGATCAGAAAAAATAAATAAAATGGTGACTGCGAGGCAGAGACACTTTCTGAAGTGTCTGGGTGTGCTTGAGAAAAGAAAAACTCTTTTACTGTATGAAATGGCGCCGATTGCACTGCTTTGCTTAGAGATTGTACGGCTTGTTCATCCGGCCTGGTGAGGAACATACCAGTGTCAGACTCAGGCTGGTTGGTCTGGCGACTCAATCAGGCTCTCCTCCACACAGTTCTCATTTATAAAGTACTTTTCAAAAATGAACATTACAGCTAACAGTGCAGTCCCGTTTCAGTGCAGCAGAGTGAAAGTGGACAGTATATCCTTGGTTTTTTAAACATAACAACATTGCTGTAACTAGGGACAATACAGCAGTGACACCCACAGACTCATTTTTAGTTTTAGTGTCCTTATGTTCCACTCAGCTGTTGTTTTGGTCACTAGTTTGCTAACACAAACTAATGTAAGCAGCATTAGCACCAACCAACCAACCTGGTGACATCATGTTCTGTGCCAACACTAGATGGCACTAAACATGTTTGAAGAACTTTAAGCACTTATTTCTTAAATCCAGCTACACAGTTACATTTATGTCCGTTTCTGAGAGGGGCCTCATATTAGCCTGTATACATGTAGTGTTTTGGGTCCACATTAAACATTAGGATTTCTACCTTTTGGCTTTAGAACCCAAGGAGCCTCTTGAATGAGGCCCCATCATTGCTGCTTTAATTATTTTTCCAACCACGTGACATAAAAGGAACAACTACAAAAGAGAAAGGATTGCCGACATGCACGTGTAGCTGTGGTGGACCTAACTGATGCTGAGACTGGGCATACCTGTAAATGTTCCAGGCTGCTACAGGGAGGTTCAGGAGGAGGATGAACCAGTGCATCGAGACCAACATGAGCATGGTGGAAAGACACTGGGCAACCATCTCTGGAATTACCCACTAAATATCAAACAAACATCCATCAAACATTTGAATTACAGATTAGAAATCTGAGTGTGAACATTAACTCTTTACAGTCAGTTACAAAAAGAAAAGAAGAAGCAATGATTATTTCATAAACGATGGAGGGTAACAGATAAACCGCATCATCAACCATATCTATAAAATCAATAAGACAAAGGAGACTTACTTTGTTTAGCTTGGAACAGCAGGCTCTAGCATTGATGTAGTCACATTCTAGATCAGACAAGGTTATAATCTATATTTCAAGTTAAGGTACGATGTGCTGGGAAAAGGATAAGATAAAACTTTATTGATCCCTCGGGTGGGCTCCTCTGGGATGCTTCATTCAGGACCTCGACTGTGGTTCTTTCAATTATCCTAAGGATGTGCTGGACTAGTCGACCCAGATGGTACCACACTTAGAAGTCCTTTAATCTAAATGTACAAATTTTAGTTGATGCCTACTCTCAGTAAATTATTGTGTCCTAAATGTTATGCAGCCATCTGCCACCAGATGGCGCATCGTTGTTGAGACGCACCATAAATCCGTGAATCTGGAACTTATCTTTTGTTAACAATGTTAGAATAAGATCGCCGATACAGTCCAAAAAGTGGACGGGCTCTCCCTCAGCATAGGGAGAGGAGCTCAGTCATTCTGGAGGGGTTGAGAGCGGAGTCGCTCCACATCGAGAGGAGCCGGCTATAGGAGAAGCTGTCACCTCCTGTGTAAGGAGTTCCGACCAGGCATGTCCTACCGAGGAGGCCCCGGTGTAGACCCGAGACATGTTGGAGATGGTACATCTATCGGCTGGCCGGGAACAGCCTAATGTTTTCCCGGATAAACTGTAGGAGGTGGGGAGAGGGAGGTCTGGGCTTAGCTGCCGCTGCTCCTGCGACCGGACTTCAGATAAGCAGAAGAAAATGGCTGTACGATTTATTGTTTTATGGCTTAAGATGTCTTTATTAGTTTTCGACATTTTCTATTAAACAGTTCTCAAATTTAACTTAAGAGTGTTTCTGAGTTTGGACTAGTTGGTTATTGTCGACCAACAGTAAACGCCGGTGGATTAATCGATAGAATAGTCGATTAGCTGCTGACACTAAACGCCACACATTAAACTCCGCATTAACATGGAGCTCTTAAACCAACTGCCCAGCAGCCCCGTACAAACCTACTAAAACTAATGAGTTCGTATTTCTCATGTGTTTCAGCAGATGTGTCCTCACCGACATGTAGTCAAACCAGTTCGTGAAGCATGTCACCCAGCGCTGCGTGGGACTGCAACATAAACCCCGACAGTGTGAAATGAAACTATCAGTACAGAGATGGGTGCAGACAGCCGCTCTTCGTGTCTCCTAACTCAAAACACTCTACAAACTTTCATACATTTATTTCGTCTCAAGTTCGTTCACACTAGCCCGACTACAACGCTCATAACAAGGCGGCTAACAAGCTAGCTGGTTGCTATTATTTTTGTTCTTTTATAGAGAGAAGACTTCAGCAAAGCTCTCGGCCAGAAACCCGCTTTGACGCAGACGATTACCATCGTCCGACTCACTGAATCGAAAAGGATACAAAGTAAACGGAGAGGAAAATCAGCGCACAACAATCCACAAGAGACAAAATGAACACTGCCGCTTCCATGTTCCTTTTTCCGCAAGTACAGTTTTTATTTCCGGACAGTTGACTCGTTTGTGCTGCCCGGAGTTGTGACAGTGTTAATGCAGCGCTGCCACCTAGCGGACCGGAGTGGACATGGTTGACTCCTGACAACCTGGATCCAGACAAACTGTAACAGTGGTTTATTTTTTCTGTCATTTTGTCAAGATTGACGTAAAATAACGACGTAACAAAACATAAAAAACAAAAATTTGAACTTTTAGGCACTCCTGCTGGCTCTGTGGTTAACAAGAGACAGTAAACATCAAATAGCAAAAATATTATAAGGCTGCTTCAGCAGAACAGATGCTCGGTGTGCTGTTCGTTATGGGGAAATGGACAGGGCTGCAGGGGGAATGACAGAATGCTGGAGGCAGAAGCAAGAGGGAATTTTCTTTTAGCCTAATGAAGATGCTTAAAGGGGAGTTGGTAATGAACATCAGTGAAAGAAGCAAAAACGTTTTAAGAGCCAATAACGAGGAAACACACTCAGGACAGTGTTATGGTCAGGACTCTTACATGCTATTGGTGTGTGGGACAAAGAACAAAGCCTTTGCTCGAAACCTACAGTGTTCTATCAGGTAAGGTCTTAGTGTCAAGATTATCTGTTTCTCATCAGCTTCACAAATCTTGACTGGGTTGAGCATCCACTGAGAGGCAATTTGGCTCCTAAATGTTGGTTTCACTATCCTCTCGGTCTTGTGCGCTAACATCTCTGTCTTCCTGTTTCCAGTAACCCTTCCCTGGGCCAAAGAGAGAACCTACACTGGATCACTGACTGTTACTGCTTCCCTGCCTGCCGTCCTGGGACTCACTCGCCTGTAAGCCAACAAACCAGCCGCCTTTCTCCGACTCGCTCACAGCTGCAAGTAAGCAAAAGCCTCCATGCACTCAGAGAGCCCTGTATTCACTCCATGGAGCTCTCCTCTTTGGTTCATTGCCATTAGCGCCCTTTCCCTCTCTCACAGTGGCTCTCTCCCCTGTGAACAGATAAACCACCTTCAGCTGTGAACTAAACCTCTCATGCTGTCTTACAGAACTCAGTCAAATCTTTAAAACAGTTACTGTCTTGGTCATGTCTGCGCTCGAGTTCTTCATTCTGGTTTTGCCTAAACCCATAACAGAATTCCACGACTAACATAATTCCTGCACAAAAAATAAATGGTACAGAAAATATATACAGAAATCCAGTGCATACTGTATCCAAGCACAAAAGCAGGCGAGTGCATTGTGGGACGTTTATACATTTTTACAGATATGAAATGTTATGATTGAAATTTAAAGTTAACAAAAACATCACAGGATCAAATATAGAAACACAGAAAACAGCACTAAGTCTCAGTTAACTCAGACCTTTATGCTACAAACTGTAAGCCACCTCTGCTGGCACCTTAAGATTCAGACTAACACACAGCCACATTACTGCAGATGCTACATCCATTAGTCCATCAGTCTCCTGCTCCATCCTTCCCTCACTTGTGGAAAAGGCCTGAGAACATGCTAATTGTCATTGCAGCCACAATATTTGGTTGTAAACCACCTTTGCATGAGCTCAGTGAAGCTCAATGAAGCCAAATGCATCATCTGAAAAAAGAAGAGCTGAGGTCTTGAGACCACAGAATTTGATTCTTGTCCTCTCTATGACTATAAAGTCCATAAACATTGCGTCCATCACCTACCACAATGAACAACAACAGAGACGCACCGACTCTGAGGACACCCTGTGGAAGGGTTAAGTTTCTCTGTCCTCTATCGCTAAGAATCCATAAAAGACATATAAGTGCCTGAATCTTCATTCAGGCACATTAAAAAGTCCACAAATAAAATTTCCAGATGAGTGTGCAGTACATGCCATAAAGTCAGAGTATCTTCCTCTGGAGGGCTGGAAGGCAAAGTGCAGTCGATCCATAAAATGCTGCATTTGTACTGAACCTTTTTCCGGAGTTACAGTTTCTCAGTTGATTGGACGAATTCCAACTCCACGAGCCTTCCTGTCATGGTTATTTGGACACTGTCTCGTCAGCCGTGGTCCTCAGGTGTGTCCTCCCTGCTTTGATTTCCTCCTGTGTATATATTATGTTCTTTGTCATGTTGTTGCCTTACATTCTCCATGAGCTGTGTGCTCTGTGTTTGAGTACCAGTTCTAGTTTCAACTTTCTCGTACTGATGGCCAGCTAAAGCTTTCTGAAGAATTGAAGCTTAAAGTGAAAAACGGTTCGAAGCTATGCGACGCAGTGCTCTTTGGTGACATCTGGTGGCCACAAATATGAAGAGCAGCTTGAATCTACAACTTCTAATGAACAGCTTCATTATGATTGATCACTGCACAGCTTCTGTCTGACATCAGGCTGATATGGTGCTTTGAACATGTGCTTTTAGGGTGAAAATGTTATGTCTATTTTAATAATAAATCATTTTTGATTAATAAACCTTCCATGTCTAAACACATGGGGTGTTCTCCTGCTTGTGACTTCTTGATGATTATTACTAATAACCCCCCACTATATATAACAATGTACAGCAATCTTACAGTAGGTGCTGTGAGGTCCCTGCCTCCACGTGATTATGTAATTAACCAGGGGACAGATGCATTTATATATACTATAACTTCTATATTTACAGTGTTTTTCTTCTGTAGACCTGGGAGCAGAATTGCTGATGATTTATTATCAGCAGTTATTATTGTAGGGTCTACCTTACACTAAAATGCGTCTTGAGGCGACTGTTGCTAAATAAAATGGAGCTGGTTTTTATTTAGGAACAGGCAGCATCCTCCATCTCCCACACTAAATCACCCAAACACAGCACACATCCCACCAGTGATTCAGTTCCTTATAAACCACTGAATCAGGTACTGAAGCAGTGACGAAGCTTCGGACGTCATTGATCACGTGACTCTGTTCAGCCCCCGCCTCGGCACAGCGTTTCTGAAGCCGTGTGTTGACTCTTTGACACGTGCCGGAGCTTCAGCTTCAAACAGGCCGTCACCAGTAACAGTTCACAGCGAGGCTTTGAAACAATCTGACTCCACAGCAACACCTGCAGTTTTTCCTCCTCACAGACTTTAAATGCCAAAGTAAAACAGGACAAGAACTTTCCTCCAGAAAACTGGCAGCACACCACAGCTCACATAGTTTTTATCCAATGGATAAATTTATTACATTGTTTTACATCATATAGCTGCAGCCTCACACATGATCAGTGACTAAAACAGCCTCAGGTCTCCGTGTGTGTCAGGAACCACACAGGCTGCATATTATAGTATTACACTGTTGTACATCGGCTGTTGACAATTAAATACATGACTCCAAGAGCGACGAGAACACAGCAAATTAACTTCCAAACAGAAAAAAACCCAAAACTACAAAAAAAAAAAAGACAAACAGAGAAACCAGAAATATTAGAAAACTATATGACTGAATGTGCTTGATGTAAATTCTGCATTACAAATAGTTTTACTTCACATAAATATAGACTGATTTTGCGTCCAGTTGATGTCACTGTACTCAAATCGACACGTATCAAAAGTGTTCGGGGGCAGAGCTCGAAGAAGGACAGAAGCCTCCGCTTCCTTCTTAAGACCTCGACCACAACAAAACATGAAAAAATAAAGTGGAAATATTCAAAGATAAAGTTCAAAATGAAACTGTCAAAACTGCATATCAAGCAGAAAAAATATTGCATATAACCTATTCCCACAGCCACTTAAATATCGTCTTTGCACTTTCTTACATGTATATATAATATACAAAACCCTCCAGGTCGCTCAGGAAATCCCATCACACCAGGCAGAAATAATTTAAGACAGATAACTAACTGGCAAACAGGACAACTGAACAATCTCACGAGAAAGTTTTGCACACAGCATCGTGTAACAGACATTACCTGCCACGTCCTGATAAAACTTGTGGATCAACTGAAAGAACATTTGAAATTAGCAGCAATGAAAAGCTAACACTGTCATAGACTCTAACTCAGGCCGGCCGGCTGCCTACTCGATCCAGGAAGCAGCTGCTTTCAGTGAGAGGTGAAGGAAAAACGTGCTCAGCAGACACAACAGCCCACGTTCTTCGAGTTTAGAAATAAAAGCAAAGGTGGATGTGCCGCTGCTTCAGACGGACAGTGCGGCAGCGCTGGGACATACAATAGTGTTGTTCTACAGGTGACCCTGAATCTGAACATTTCCGATCCGGATTTCATTTCCGATTTCCACATCAATGGGAAAAAAAAGCAATGCTCTGTGTTCTTTTCTCTCCCTTTTCACTCTTCTTTCTGGAGACTGAAGAGGTAGTTTCACATTCACAAAGGGATATGGATGATGGCTTGGAGACATAAATATTGACATCATTTAGAATGATTAAAAAAACACCACTGAAAGCTTAACATGGTGATTTAGCACTAAATTTGAAAACAAGGTTTCAAAACCTTTTAACTTGAGTCGGCTTTCAATGGCAGAGACATTTTATCAACGGTATGGAAACAAGTAAAGCTCAGCTCTCTATTTAGGACTCCAGAGGAGCCAAACTTTTGATCTCTATTTTCACAAATCTCAGGCATAGTACACGTGAAGATCTGGCACAGCAGAGAAGAGATGGGTCTGCCGCAGAGACGTTCCAAGTCCAACGAGACTGAACTAAGGAAGTGCAGTGGGATTAAAGCTGGAAACCCTCCATGGGTCCTTCCTGTTGCTGGAAGACAAACTGGCCTTGATTCTGATCCACCTGTGGAGCCAGGCTGGCATCCTCTTCCTCCACACCGAAGTAGTGTTCAATCAGGTCAAAGGCTTTCTGGTAGATCTCCTGGTTCTCGTGGCTCTGTAAAAACTCAATCTTGTCCAATCCTGAAAGAATGGAAGCAAATCTCAGATTTCTGACAATGTTCACACAACAGGAGTTTCAACACTGGGTGAGAGAAAACTTCTGGGAATATAATGTATGTTCTGATGTAGCTCAGGAGCTACAGCAGGCATCTACCAATCAAAGTGTTGGTGTTTCGATCCCCGTCTGCTCCGGTCTGTGTGCCAAAGTACACCAGGGTCAGATACTGAACCCTGAGTTCCTCTCCACTGCATTCAGCAGTGTGTGTGTGTGTGTGTGTGTGTGTGAGAGAAGGATGGGAGCGAGTGTGAGACAAAAAATACCAACATGCTAAAAAAAACCTTGTAATTCTTAAAATGTCTAAACTTTGCCTTCCCCCCTCACATACATACTTCCTAAGCAAAGCTTTCGCTTTTATTTGACACTTTAACTTATACGTTGTTGGAAACATGATTTTTGACGTGCACGCTTGGTTACAAAGAGGTGCCAAGAAGGGACAAAATGAAAAAAACAAAACAACCCCACTGAGGTGCAGTGAAGACACAGTGGGTGTGGAACCAAACATGAAACAAAAGAACATCTCCACTTTTCTGAGAGTGAATGAAAGCTGGTGAATTTTCTGTTGGTGGTTTCCGAGCATTACCGTAAGCTTCCTCAATCAGAGCGCAGTACGGATTGATGCCAGTTCCATTCTGTTTGGCTTCCTGTTCTCCCAGTCTGAGGATGTTCTCTAAACCGTTCAGTGACACCTGAACAATCTTAGAGTCCATCACTGTCAGCAGATCACACATAGGTTTGATGGCATTCAGGGACACCAGATACCTGTCACATAAAGCACAAACGTTAGTGCACAGGAGTATTTCACTTTGTTTATAAAGTACGATTGATTTTTGGATTTCCACCACTTCCTAAACATAACCCCGAACACCAACACCAATGTGGAATGTGTAGAGAATTCCCAGCACAGTGAAATCTGACATAAACCAAACATATGAACATGTAAAATGAAATATTTCAGATCAGCACTGTTGATTTAGCTCCACAGTCTGAATGAATCACATTAACATCCATACGGTGTCTGTAGGAAAGCTCAGACTTCAGAGTGTGGTGCACCATCTGAAGCAGTGTTCAGCTAACATTGGTGGATTTTAATGACTCATCACAGGCTGTAACTAAATCGACATTAGCAACAGAACCGTGCCTCAAGCTTTGTATTTGTGGGAAACAGCAAAGAGGAATCTTCACATCTCGTGACTCAAGTGTTTTTAAGACGAGGGCGGGTACGTCTGGTAAACGCACTTTATCTGTGAAGGAGTGCCCCCAGAGGTGGCGTTTGTAATTGCCCACGCAGCCTCCTTTCTCGTGCGGAACTCGGCCTTCTGAAGGATCTCGATCAGCACTGGAAAGATGTTGGCGTCAATAACGTTCTGACAAAAACAGAAAAACGTGGTCAGCAGCAAAGAACAGCAGCTTTTCATCTCGCCACGACAAACGGAGATGACGCAGCAGAATACCTGAATCTGAGCTCGGTTTCCTGCTGTGATGTTGGACACAGTCCAGCATGCCTCCTTCTTGATGGATTCCTTAGGGCTGCTGAGAAGGTGGAGTAAACATGGCAGTGCTGAACAGTTCAAGATTACCTGAGACGAAAATAGAGAAGCCAATGATCTTAATGCTGTCAATGAGAAAAGGCCAATCAGCATCAATGAAGGAAACAG
The DNA here is from genome assembly GCF_001858045.2 of Oreochromis niloticus. NCBI lineage: Eukaryota > Metazoa > Chordata > Actinopteri > Cichliformes > Cichlidae > Oreochromis > Oreochromis niloticus. The sequence goes on along the minus strand of NC_031976.2, from coordinate 1,285,806 downwards.
CGGCTCTACCTGAGTCTGGATGTCATCTCCTGTTACGATGTTTCCCACTGCACGCAAGGCAGGAGAAACAACCTTGTAGTCACTGTGCCTAGAAACAGAAGGCGCACGGTGAGACGCGCGCACGGTGAGACGCGCGGGATCAAAGACGACAGATTCTTTGTGCAACAATGTGACGCCATAAAGATAAAATAAAGTTTGATGCTTCAAATCGTCCAGGGAACGAAATCAGAAAAAGCTGATTGTGTTCTACTGGACGCTGCGTCTCCCAAAGAAAACACAGATGAACAGAATAAACGCTCTCAGAAAACAAACAAACAAAAAAATCTATGACTCTGGAAGTTTCATACCACCAATAAGAAACTCAAAGGACTGAAAGCTGGAGCTTATACAACAATGAACATTTTCAACCGTGCATGAATAGGCTCATTGCAAGGGAAACTAATACCGTCGACTGTTAATCCAACATTTCTGTTTAACCCTGAAAGCCTCACATGCCGATCCCTTCTTTTTTAAATCCAGCACCACCTAACATCATTTTTTATTCACCATAGTACTTCGTTTATTAATGACTGTTTCGGTTTTCTTCTTTTGGCTGCTGCCTTTAGGTGTCACCACCCCCGATCGGACTTCATCTCAGTCTCAGCTAATACTTAGCATTCAACATGGCCCTTTACTATATTAAAGGAATCTTGCCCTCGGACTGGTGGCTCCATACTCAGCAGTGTTATTTCAAACACCAATAATTTCTTATGGTTTTTGTCAACGACCATGTTTTAAAATGAAATGGAATGGGAATGAAGAACCGATTTCCAGAAGCTCAGTTTTTTAGATATGTTTGTGCTTATCGCTACAATCAGCTGATTTCAGCTCATGTGCCAAAGGACAAAAAGAGTTGCACAATCTACAGCATACTTTTAATTTTACTGCACAAAAGAATGCAAGCGCGACAGTAAACTTCAGCCCTTTGCAAGCATTTGAAGAGACAGCATGCTAATATTAAGCTAGCCAAGTTCCCAGACTGATGATAAACCTGAGTAAATGCCACACCCAGCCCACACTGTTTCCACCTAACCCTAACGACACAGCCTCCTGTGGCCGTGAGGGCTGCTTACTAGTCGTTGGTGGTCCTACTGTTGACCGTGCAGCTTCTAACATGTCGCTTAATTGGACACATTTTCCTGAATACACGTCTTTATCCTTTTTCCTCGGAGCTTTTCAGTGTGGCCTTTTCAACACACTAAACTGTTCTACAGGTAGGGGAGGGGCTGGTTGTGTTAAGCAAGTTGATTAGGCAGTACAGTATCAGCAATGAAAATGAATGAATGGGCTTGTGTCAGCACTTGTAGGGCTGGTGTGGAGCGTCCCTTCAATTAACCCATCGGCACACTGGGCAAATGGCCAGTGTGCCCAGAGATGTTGGTGACTCTCAAAGTGAAGCTAATGAGAACAGATAAGCAATATCCATAATGGAAACAGAAATTCTTATCAATTATCAATTGAATGCCCAACTATAACTCAATAAAAGGCTTTTTTTCTGATTTGTCACACTCAGATGTTGCAGATCAAACCAATGTTAATATCAGATAACCCAAATAAATCTAAAATGCAGTTTTCAAATGATCCCACTGCCCACCAACATCTAGCATAACAGTAACACTAAAAGAACATGGATGGAAAAATTATTTCAGCTGTCTCCCAGAAAATTGTGAAGGACAATGCCCAGCCAGCTCGCACTGAACCTCAGCTACACTCAGGAAATTTAAATCCAATTGTGACGTTATGTTTTGGCTCCACAGCCCTTCAATTCTGCAAAGAACAGTGGGCTGAAATTCCTTCACAGTTATGTGGAACACTCAAAGCTTGGTCACAGCGCAATCAGCTCTTACATTTAGGGAGCAATGACTTTTTCCTTTAAGTTGAACAAATGTGCAAAAAACAACAACCAAAGAGTATGTCAGTGTCGTACATGAGCAGCTCAACGAGCCTGCGGCAGACCCCGGAGTCAATGACCGTCTGGATCTTTTCGTTGGGGCCGTCAGACAGGTAGGAGAGAGCCCAACACGCATCAGCCAGCACATCTGGATCACTGCTGAACAGAAGCCTGGACAAAACGTTGAGACAAGGAGACACCTGACAAAATAACACAGACAAGGAACAATTTAATATTGGAACCGGATGATCAGGACAGGAAATATGACTTTAAGAAGGAGGAAGGCAAATGAGCTCCAGTATTCAATAACGATGACTGGACTGACCTTTGCAAAATCTGGCGGTGGGTTTTTGCCTCTGCACAGGTTGGACAGAGCCCACACTGCATTTCGGGTTGTTGTGAGACGGTTGGATTTAGCGAGCAGCCTGCACAGAGCAGAGCCAGCTGTTAGTACAGCTCTGACACAGTCAGACAAACGCAGACAGACGACGAACACTTACTGCTGTAAAGATGGGAGGATGCCACAGTTGAGTACGTAGTCTCTGCACTCAGCATTATCGCCCGCTATGTTCCCCAGTGCCCACACTGCCTGAAAAACAGCCAACATGCTTCAACTACGTTACAGTCCAGCAGACTGCCTTTGAGACTAAAACCCGTCCAGTCAAACACTATGAGAGCAGTTTACACTGATTCAGGTTTGTTCCTCTCTTAAGTCCTGAAACTGTTAGAGAAACTGAACATCCACGATACAGATGGCAACTCACTGGATGCTTTTCTATTTCAGGCTAGTTTTGGAAACATACAGATCATTGTGTGTGTGAAAAATCACAGCAGATCACCTGTAACTAAGCAGGGATTGTTGTGTGACTCTCACCTGTTCCTGCACATCCTCGTACTCTGAGTTCAGCAGTTCAATGAAAATGGGAACGGCTCCTGTTTCAATCACAACCTTGGTGTGCAAGAAGGTCCCAGAGGCGATGTTGGTCAGTGCCCAGGCTGCTTCGAACTGTTACGAGCACACACCGTGTACAACGGTTAAAACAATATGATGCCGACAACAACAACAACGACGACGACAACGAGTATACTGGCACACTCAGTGTCTTCAGAAATATTATTCTCTGTCGTTTTTGCTGGGACGCTAGTACAAACCTCCACAAAGTATAAGGACATTTCGCTTGATCAGAAACAGCTTTGAGTTCTAATAGCACTTCATTGTTTTTACTAATAAGCGTGCCAGCCCAGCCCACTTTCACAATATAACTGGAAGTTTACAGGCTCACAAAGCTTCTTAATTCAATGCTCACAATAGCTGTGTAACTCCCACCAATCGTTTCAACATTCTAGGTATTATTAATAATAATAAATAAATACAAATGTGATTAATAACAAAACAACATGTAAACTGCTGCCCTGTGAAACACCATGTCACCCACTCGCTTTGAGATGAATAACAAATTAATCAAAGGACAAAGTTAAATACATGCAATACAAGCATGAATCTGACTGTAGACGTCTGATGAGTTTTGGAGACGTCACATGGTGAACACATGATACAGGAACACTTCTGTTATCTGATAGTGAAACTATTCAGACATTCAAATGACCGAATGTCCTGCTACTCTCAGATTAATGTATTGTTGGAGTCTCTGACCTGTAGTGTGCAGTTTTCACTCCGCTTCAGAAAATCCACAAACCGAGTCACAACACCAGGAGTGGAAATCACTTCATCTATGGGTGGGCTGGGTTCTGTGCAAAAGAAACGAGTGAACACTTTGAGCACGAGCCTGCTAAAGGGTTAAAGGCATTTCACAGACAGATTACCAGGCTGTGAAATGTTCAGGTCGGTTTCAGAAAACCAATTAAATTTGTGTTTTGCAGAAAAATACCTCAAAGAGCAAGATTTCTTTTTCAGGTCGTTGCGTGTGTTTCTCTTGGTTTAATCTCTATTATGTAAGTCAGTACAGGTGTGGTGCAACATTGCTAAAGTTTGGCAAATGATTACTTTAGTATTTTGATACCGAGGCAGCACTGCTCCTGTAGAAACGAGGCTTTACAGAAGCTGCACACAGAGCAGAGCTCGGAGTCTGTTGTTGACAGCCAGGTGAAAGCAGAATAAAATAACTTTGCAGCTACTCTGTTCAACTTTGCTCCAAACTGTTATTTCTCTTTTAGTAAACTGACTACAAAAACAAGAATCTTCCATTAAACGTCACAGACACACACCTTTGGAAAGCAATTTTCTGAATTTCTGTGTAGCAATTAGTTGATGGTCAGGGTCTTCAGAAAAGATCATCTGAATCATATCTGCTGTTATGACTCCATCCTGCACAAATGCATCAGACAGAGTTGATGTTTAGTTCAGACTACAGCAAAGCAAACTCACAGGGAGAAAGGGAGTTTACACTTACACCTGTGATGGGTACTGTGGAGCTGATGTCTGGATCTTGGATTGGACATTCCTGCATGGAGTCATCAGCTGAAGGTATGCAGACATTTCTTCTCTTGAACAGCTGCAGTCATACAGACAAAGCCAAACGACACATTAAAAAAAACCCAAAAAACTGCACAGACGTACAAATGTAAGTGAAAGGCTGCAGGAGACAGTAGTGATCAGAGCAGAGACGCAGCCTGAATATTATAAAGAAGTCCAGACTGAAAATGGAGACGGAGAAGAATCAGGACCAAAGTAAAGAGAGAAACACAATCCAGTCACTGTCAAAAAAACAACAGCTCAGTAAAATCAAATGTTAACCAAACACACAGACGAGTAAGAAGCCACATGGACACAACTCAAACTTTAATGGGAACTTGAGCCCCAGTTGCTGAGTGCAGTTAGCTGGCAGCAAAGGCAGAGGAGAGCAAACCTCACACCCTGATAGGAAGAACACAGCAGGTCCAAACAGGACCATAACAGTCCCACACGTGTTGAACTCGGTTAAGCTTAATTCCATTTTATACACTAAATGTTAGTAAAGATCACCTGTTCCTCTCTTTTTTGTTTGCGTAGCTGAATTCCTTCCTCTTCTCTCCTTCGACGCATTTCCTGAGGATTCAACGCTTTGTTCTTATAGCTCTTCATCCTGTAGTTGTCTTTCCCTGGACTCGCCATTGTGTCTGAGGATTTAAGCAGATCGATGCAATCATCATCAAATGCTGAAGCCTCGGTACATTTGAGTTTACAACATATGAAATGACATCAACAAGCAGCGTGTACGCGGCACAAATAGAAACACAATACAGTTTGTTTGGTTTGTGTGGGACAATTATAGAAAAGGCTCCTACAGTAAAGCTGCAGTTTGCATTTATCCTCACACCCTCATCACATTTACTTGCACTGGACGAGATTAAAATACGGCCTTTGCCATGACACTCAAAATTAAGCACAATTCAGTTGATTGGACATGATTTGGGAAGGCACGTGCCTGCTGTTATAAGATCCCGTAGAGTTGACAGTGCATGTCAGAGCACAAACTAAGCTATGAAGTTCAACAAATTGTCTGTAGGTGTCCAGGACAGGAACATATGAAGGCAAAGAAATGGGGAACGGTACCTAAAAAAACTTTTTGCAGCTTGATCAAACAAAGACTGAACTTGAATGCCAAGTGTCAAACCAGGCACCACCTAAGCACACAGAGTGGCTTTGGGACCACTCTGTGATTGTCCAGGCTGCTAGCAACACACACTACATTCTCTTATGTCCATTCGATCATTTCAGCAATCGCCCCCACAAATCTGCTGACATTTGTGAGTCCTTATAGTAATGCTATGATTATTATTTCTATATACTGAGTCAATGATTGTTATTCTCTCTTCCAATACATTTAAAACTGCTTGAAAAAAAAAGGAACTGGTAAAGCACAGTAGGAGTTGATGGCACTGACACATTATCTTTCTCTAGTTAGTCAATAGGGCGATTCACTGTCTTGACAAGTGAATGAGTGAGTTTGTGTCTGTAAACCTTTAAAAGACTAAGCGGTGTCTGCAGTGACGGAAAGCGAACATATTAGCATTCTCGAGTTTGCCCTGTGCTTTGATGCAACGCTTTTATGCTGCTGAAAAGAAGACATGATGGTGTAGATGGTAATTAATAATAATAATAATAATAATAATAATAATATCAATAATTCAGCGTCCAACCTAACAACCCTCAGGTAGGGGTGGGCGATATATCGAATATACCCGATGTATCGCGGGGTTTTCCATGTACATCGGTTAAAATGGCTGCATCGTAAAAACTGTCTGCATGTAATTCACTGTGAGGTTTTTTTCCTACCACACGCTGCAAATGCATCATTTATTCACACCTGCCAACTGGAAAATTTCCTACCGGCTGGAATGTGCCCAGCATGCGCGTTTATATACTACCAGACAGAGAGAATTATGGCGACAGCAGAAGTCTCAGATGAGCGAAGGAATGAGACTCGCTGTCGTTTGGATGTCGAACAAAATGCAGTATTTTTCAAAACATGCCATAAAACTATGCCACAAAAGGTAGCAGTACCACAAATTTATTCTACCGGCTTAAAAGTCAACATGAAAACTGTGGTAAGCTCCACATGTCAACGTCTCCCCACACACCAAGGAACACGTTAAATACACCAGCTGTGATACCTGTGACTGCTCTCAGCGGGTTTTATAGTCACTATCTAGACTTTTGTTTGTTTCTGTCAGCTGGACAGCTGCATCTAAAGGTCAAAGGTCACTCTTTCAAGGATGCCAATGTTCACATTTTGGACAGAGAACACAGATGATTGGAAAGAGGAGTGAAAGAAGCATCTATGTCCACTGTGAACGGCCATCTTTGAACAGAGGGCGGGGCTTACCACACAACCTGTCGTAAAACAAGCTTTTATTTTAATATGTTTAAATATCAACCCAATTCCACTTTCAATGTGAAAAATGTTACGAAAGCCTTGAAATGAATGTCGCCCTTTAGACTCAAACCCCTCTTTGCTGCAGGTATCGCTTCCATCCAAGCTGTATAACTTAAACATGGTCTCAGACCAAGTTAACATTTCATCTGCATAATTCAGAGCCATGCATTAAACGAAGTAAATTTTATAATCAAATTATTCGCATTACTCGATGAATCGTTGCAGTCCTACTTTCAACCCCTTATTATTTAAACTTGGTTACAAAATTAGAGTGCACTCTTTTTTTTGTTTTTTATTTGTTATTGTAGCCACAGAAAATAGCACAATAGAAGCAGTTCAACAGCAATTAAAGAGCAATAGTCCAAGTCTCCCACAGAATTTGCTAGAAACGGTACATCTCTGCAACAAAACGAACCACACCTCCAAAAGTAAAGCGCTTTTTCGAACAATGGCTTCACCTTCGGAACTTCGTTTCCATCTAAATCTACACCAAGTTTGAATCGTTTCGGGAATATTCAGCAAGTCGGAGAAGACATGCAGCATAACCTGGAAAACTGTAGAGTATTTAAGGTCACAGCAATCTCCACCTCCAAGTGAGTTCTCCTACCCAAGATCTTAAGAGCACCTCCACAGATGATGAGCGATAACGCTGACTTTCTTCTAAACTGAAGCGTTCTTATGGCTGTAAATAATGACAGCGATAGCCGCTCCTAAACTAGGATATTTCTTTATCAAGGAAGTGGACACGACCCGCTTTCCCGGTCAGGAAGGAGGTCATGCCTAACTGCTTAAATCACTCCCCTCTTGAGAGTATAGGCACACATTTAACAGAAAACATGAACATTGAATACCCACGTTATGCGATTTCGTAACACGTCGTTTTACTGGCTTGCAGGAACTAACCTCACTCCGTGAAACAAAACAAAACGGATTTTGGTCAAGTTATTCCTGGTTAGACCCTAAATTAGCTTCGCGAATAACTCGATGGCTAATGCTAACTTGTGGTCAACATCTCTGCTGTAAATTCAATGCAGCGGTTTTACTAACTCTACCCTTATTACGTAGCCTTCCCCGATTCTTACCCAGTGAAGATCTAATGTAGCTGAAACACGTACGGCTGTGAAATACCTACAGCTTCGACTACTCCCTCTGTTTCTTAATCCAAAATGGCGTCAAACTAAAACTTTCCCAGCAAACCCCGCGCGTCAACAACACCTCCGTTTCCGTCCACCGGTATAGTACGGAAAGCCGAAAGCGCCAAATCACCCCCATTTTCCCCATGGACGACCCAGCGCTCCACAAACATGAAGCCAAACGTCTCTTTCGCCCCCTGGTGTCTGATGCGGTATAGGTCACAGATCAGCGGATGGGACAAGAAAGTTCTCTTCATTTTTCCCAAAGATGCTTTTCTGCCATTATTAGTAATTCCCATCACGCTGATTTGTGTTCAGGGGGTCTTCTTTCGCATAGACTGATTCTGATTGTTAACTTGATACTATAAGAATCATTCACTCTGTAGGCCCTGTTGTTAATTAGATAGCAATGCGACACACCTGTGTTACTCTAATAGTCTCTATGTTTGAATGCTTCAGCACTCTCAGCACTCTCCCCAGAGATGACATCAGCTGCACACTCCACAGAGTACTGTGAAAGAATTGCCTGGAAATTAAATGTTGTCCTTGAAACAAGACTGAGGATGATATAAACCTGAAGATTTAAACAGTTTTAGATCCATGAGCACTCTACAGCTCGTTAGATCTAAAAACACAGCAGCAGCAGGTTTCATACAAGTGTAATTTGTTCTTTTGCATTTGATAACAGGATCCAAATTCCACATTAGAATCAGTATACTTTATTAATCCCTAAGGAAATGATGTGGTTACAGCTGCGCCAAGACAACAGGAGCAGACTGAACTAAATCAAATTATACATTATGTAACAAAGTTACAAAATAGAAGAAATACCTCAAATATAAATACCCAGAATATTAGAGAGATTAAATATATATGATGATATTATGATCGTCAACATTCAGCCTGGAAAAGACCTAATGAGGAGACCATCAGGACCAAACTGTGTCTCCTGGGTGCAGAGGTCTTTCATCACAGCTGTCCTGTGCCAGATCTCAGTGCAGGGATCAAGCAGGACTCGTAGTCTTTACCAGCACCTCCTTCAGTCCTGTAGAACGCTATACAGTAAAAATCTATATATTGTGGTGGACCACTAGAGGGCTCCACTCACACCCAGTGTTGAGGAAGTGTGTTCTTCTGTTTTGTGGCGCGATATGTCCAGTTGATGTTGGAGACAAATAAAGAAGGAGTGTGAACTGAGAGCTCTGTGTCGTAATGCTTACCTCCACATTGGTGACCCCGACGTGATCGAAACGCCGACCGGGGATACGGAAAGGTTCGAGGGGTGCCTGCGTGTGCCGGTGGATTTTTGAGCGTTGGCATGGGACACAAACCGCCGCCCATTCTTTCACCGTCTTGCGAAGGCCCGGCCAAACGAACCTGGCGCTGACCAGCTTGACCGAGGCCCGGACGCCGGGATGAGAGAGGGCATGCACCGAGTCAAAAACACGACGACGCCACGAAAGGGGAACCACCGGGCGGGGGCGGCCGGTAGAAACGTCGCAAAGAAGGCGCGGACCGCCGTCCCACACCGGGGTGTCCTCCAGCACGAGGCCCGTTTTCATTGACTGAAGCGCCAGGATGTCCGGGTCAGCATGCTGCTCGGCGGCCATGGCAGCGTAGTCGACGCCGACATACACTGGAGAAACCAACACACGTGACAGACAGTCAGCGACGTGATTGGACTTACCAGCCACGTGCTGAATGTCTGTGGTAAACTCCGAAATGGCCGCCAACTGGCGCTGCTGGCGTGCGCTCCATGGGTCAGAGACCTTGGACATCGCAAACGTCAAAGGTTTGTGGTCAACGTACGCAGTAAAGTTGCGACCCTCGAGGAAAAAACGAAAATGCCGTGTCGCGAGGTGCAGGGCTAGCAACTCCCTGTCAAAAACACTGTACTTGCGTTCGGCATCCCGGAGCGTACGACTGAAAAAGGCGAGCGGTTGCCAGAGACCTGAAACCCGCTGTTCCAACACCCCACCCACTGCCACGTCGGACGCGTCGGTGGTCAACGCGATCTCCGCCGACGGGAGCGGGTGTGCCAGCAGGGCGGCGTCAGCCAGCGCAGACTTGGCTGCGGAAAACGCATGGATGCGTTCCGGCAGCCAGTCAACCGGATCTTTGGCTGTTTTACCTTTTAAGGCAGCATAGAGTGGCTGCAGCAGGTGGGCAGCTCTGGGGAGAAAGCGGTTGTAAAAATTTATCATCCCCAAGAACTCCTGCAACGCTTTAACCGACGTGGGGCGTGGAAAAGCTGAAACGGCCTGGACTCTGTCGGGCAACGGAACCACACCTTCAGCGGAAATGCGGTGCCCGAGGAAATCCAGAACAGGCAACCCAAACTGGCACTTGGAAGGGTTGATGATCAGGCCGTGCGCTGCCAAACGCTGGAAAACCTGGCGCAGATGGGACTCGTGCTGGCTCGCTGAGCAGCTGGCCACCAATATATCGTCCAGATAAACAAAAACGAACGGCAGCCCACGCAAAACTGAGTCCATCAGCCGCTGAAAGGTCTGGGCGGCACCTTTCAGGCCAAACGGCATGCGCAAAAACTCGAACAAGCCGAAGGGGGTAATGACAGCGGTCTTAGGGACGTCTTCGGCGCGCACGGGAACCTGGTGTCGTAATGCTTACCTCCACAATATATTACATTGTCATTACTCAGATATGACTGACTCTGAATTACTTTATGGTAAATAACACACTATTGGCAAGACCCAGTGTGAAAGAATTCCTTGTTGAAGTTTTTATTTCATCAGGTGACGACCTTTGACCTTACATCAGGTTGTATTGAATGCTGTCAGAGAAAATCTCATGTTCTCTTTCTGCAGCTGACTACAGTGTTTAAAACAGAAGCTGTGCAGATCTGAGTTACTGTCTATGTGACATCATGGATGATGAATCATTTTGACTTTTTGTCTTTAACTTTAGTATAAGCAGGACTATCACCTCATCTCGTCACCATCCATCAGCTGATGATGCCAACATGGTTTTCTCTGTACAGTCTTTAATAGATGTCTACACCCAAAGAGCTCCCTGAATAAAGTACTTGGGGTCAAGTACACCAGAAATGTACTATATAGGAACCAGTCGTCATACAGTAGCACAGTTCTTGTCTAAAGAGACAGTGTAACACCTTCTGTCTTCATCAACACTATCAAAGGAAACATCACGTATGTAGTGAAACCATGTTGCTGCTCACTGATCACCTCTCTGAAGTTACCTTCAACCAGATAATCATTCTGTATTTGCTAACACTTAACAACCAAAGATTCCAGATTCTGATCCATCAGTCCATAATACCTTCTTCCAGTCTGCAGTAGTCCAATGGTGGTGTTTCATGGGCCAGCCAAGCCTCTTTGTCTGATTCTGACATCTGGCTTTCTTGCTGCAGCTCGTCCTGTCAAACCTACAGCAGGAAGTTCAATTCAATTCAATTCAATTCAATTCAATTCAATTTTATTTATATAGCGCCAAATCACAACAAAAGTCGCCTCAAGGCGCTTCACAGGTGCAGAGAAAAACCCAACAATCATATGACCCCCTATGAGCAAGCACTTTGGCGACAGTGAGAAGGAAAAACTCCCTTTTAACAGGAAGAAACCTCCGGCAGAACCAGGCTCAGGGAGGGGCGGGGCCATCTGCTGCGACCGGTTGGGGTGAGAGCAGGAAGACAGGATAAAGACATGCTGTGGAAGAGAGACAGAGATTAATAACAGATATTCAATGCAGAGAGGTCTGTTAACACATAGTGAGTGAGAAAGGTGACTGGACAGGTAAAACTCAATGCATCATGGGAATCCCCGGCAGCCTACGTCTATTGCAGCATAACTAAGGGAGGATTCAGGGTCACCTGGTCCAGCCCTAACTATATGCTTTAGCAAAAAGGAAAGTTTGAAGCCTAATCTTGAAAGTAGAGATAGTGTCTGTCTCCCGAATCCAAACTGGAAGCTGGTTCCACAGAAGAGGGGCCTGAAAACTGAAGGCTCTGCCTCCCATTCTACTTTTAAATACTCTAGGAACAACAAGTAGGCCTGCAGAGCGAGAGCGAAGTGCTCTAATAGGGTGATATGGTACTACAAGGTCATTAAGATAAGATGGGGCCTGATTATTTAAGACCTTGTATGTGAGGAGCAGGATTTTGAATTCAATTCTGGATTTAACAGGAAGCCAATGAAGGGAAGCCAATACAGGAGAAATCTGCTCTCTCTTTCTAGTCCCTGTCAGGACTCTTGCTGCAGCATTTTGGATCAGCTGAAGACTTTTCAGTGAGTTTTTAGGACATCCTGATAATAAAGAATTACAGTAGTCCAGCCTGGAAGTAATAAATGCATGAACTAGTTTTTCAGCGTCACTCTGAGACAGGATGTTTCTAATTTTAGAGATGTTGCGCAAATGGAAGAAAGCAGTCTTACATATTTGTTTAATATGTGCATTGAAGGACATGTCCTGGTCAAAAATGACTCCAAGGTTTCTCACAGTGTTACTGGAGGCCAAGGTAATGCCATCCAGAGTAAGAATCTGCTTAGATACCATATTTCTAAGATTTTCAGGGCCGAGTACAATAACCTCAGTTTGATCTGAATTAAGAAGCAGAAAGTTAGCGGCCATCCAGGTCTTTATGTCTTTAAGACATTCCTGCAGTTTAACTAATTGGTGTGTGTTACCTGGCTTCATGGACAGATAGAGCTGGGTGTCGTCTGCATAGCAGTGAAAATTTATGCTATGTCTTCTAATGATGCTGCCTAAGGGAAGCATGTATAATGTAAACAGAATTGGTCCTAGCACTGAACCCTGTGGAACACCATAATTGACCTTAGTGTGTGAAGAGGACTCTCCATTTACATGCACAAATTGGAGTCTATTAGATAGATATGATACAAACCACTGCAGTGCAGTACCTGTAATACCTACAGCATGTTCTAATCGCTCTAATAGGATATTATGGTCGACAGTATCGAATGCTGCACTGAGGTCTAGCAGGACAAGCACAGAGATGAGTCCACTGTCAGAGGCCATAAGAAGATCATTTGTAACCTTCACTAAAGCTGTTTCTGTGCTGTGCTGAGCTCTGAAACCTGACTGAAACTCTTCAAATAAGCCATTCCTCTGCAGATGATCTGTTAGCTGTTTGACAACTACTCTTTCAAGGATGTTTGATATGAAAGGAAGGTTGGAGATTGGCCTATAATTAGCTAAGACTGCTGGGTCTAGAGATGCTTTTTGAGTAAAGGTTTAACTACAGCCACCTTGAAGGCCTGTGGTACATAGCCGATTATTAGAGATAGGTTGATCATATTTAAGATCGAAGCATTAATTAATGGCAGGACTTCTTTGAGCAGTTTTGTAGGAATGGGGTCTAAAAGACACGTTGATGGTTTGGAGGAATTAATTATTGAAGCTAACTCAGAAAGATCAATTGGAGAAAAAGAGTCTAACTTAACATCGATGGTACTGAAAGTAGCTGTAGATAATATTACATCTGTGGGATGATTATTGGTAATTTTTTCTCTAATGATAAGAATTTTATTTGTGAAGAAGTTCATGAAGTCATTACTAGTTAACGTTAAAGGGATGGTTGGCTCAGTAGAGCTCTGACTGTTTGTCAGCCTGGCTACAGTGCTGAAGAGAAACCTGGGGTTGTTCTTATTTTCTTCAATCAGTGACGAATAGTAAGATGTTCTGGCTTTGCGGAGGGCTTTCTTATAAAGCAGCAAACTATTTCTCCAGGCTAAATGATGATCCTCTAAATTTGTGACATGCCATTTCCTCTCCAGCTTACGAGTTATCTGCTTTAGGCTACGTGTTTGAGAATTATACCACGCAGTCAGGTACTTCTGATTTGAGGCCTTAGTTTTCACAGGAGCTACAGTATCCAGAGTCGTACGTAGTGAGGAGGTAAAATTATTAACAAGATAATCGACCTCTGTTGGAGTAGCGTTCAGGTAGCTGCTCTGCTCTATGTTGGTACAGGGCATTGAAGATGATAACAGTGGGTGGATTATATTCTTAAACTTAGTTACAGCACTTTCAGAAAGACATCTACTGTGATAAAGTCTACTCTCCACTGCTGTGTAATCAATTATTGTAAATGTAAATGTTATCAGGAAATGATCAGACAGCAGAGGGTTTTCAGGAAACACTGTTAAATGTTCAGTTTCTATGTCATATGTTAAAACAAGATCTAGAGTGTGACTAAAGTGGTGGGTGGGTTCTTTTACATTTTGAGAGAAGCCAATTGAGTCTAATAACAGATTAAATGCCATGTTGAGGCTGTCATTTTTAGCATCTACATGGATGTTAAAATCACCCACAATAATTATTTTATCTGAGCTGAGCACTAAATCAGATAAAAAGTCTGAGAAATCAGACAGAAACTCTGTAAGGCCCAGGTGGACGATAGATGATAACAAGTAAGACTGGTTTCTGAGTTTTACAGCTGGGGTGGACGAGGCTAAGCATCAGGCTTTCAAATGAATTAAAAGTCTGTCTTGGTCTTTGGTTGATTAATAGGCTGGTGTGAAAAATTGCTGCCACACCGCCCCCTCGGCCTGTGCTTCGAGGTTTCTGGTAGTTAGAATGACTCGGGGTGTTGATTCATTTAAACTAACATAATCATCCGGCTGCAACCAGGTTTCTGTAAGGCAGAGTAAATCGATTTGTTGATCAATTATTAAGTCATGTACTAACAGAGACTTGAAGGAGAGAGACCTAATATTTAATAATCCACATTTCACTGTTTTACTCTTTGGTTCAGATGTGGATACTGTATTGTTCTTTCTTTGTGATTTTTTATGTTTAAGTTGTTTATTGCTGGTTTTTAGTTTGTTTTTTCTCTGTTTGGGAGCTGACACAGTCTCAATGGAGATGGGTTTTTGGGGGGGTAGCAGGAGGAGAGAAGCTGCAGAGAGGCGTGTAAGACTGCAACTCTGCTTCCTGGTCCCAACTCTGGATAGTCATATTTTGGGGGGTTTAATAAATTGGTCCATATTTCTAGAAATGAGAGCTGCTCCATCCAAAGTGGGATGGATGCCGTCTCTCCCAACAAGACCAGGTTTCCTCCAGAAGGTTTGCCAATTATCTATGAAGCCCACATCGTTTCTGGGACACCACTCAGACAGCCAGCAATTTAAGGAGAACATGCGGCTAAACATGTCACTCCTGGTCTGACTGTGAAGGGTCTTCTCTTCACAGCTGAAACTGAGACTTGCTTACTACGACCACTATCAAGCTGTGCTTGAAGCTGTTGTCCTGTGAGCCGCCTATCACACTGTAACTGATTCAGTCGTGTCTTTGGGTCTGCAGACCTTCCTGTCACAGTTTGTTTCTGAGCCTTTGGATGCTGAAGGAAACTGTACTCACTGACACCTTGACTTTCTTTGCAGTTTCTCTGTAGGACAGACCTACATTTATAAGTGTTATGATGGTCTGTCTCTCTTCCATTGTTAATGACCTTTTTCTCACCATTTCTGTACCAACACACTACTTTCTGCAGTACAGTACCGTTCATCTGATGCTCATCAGGGTACCACAGTGTGTCCAACAGACAGAGGGGGTTGGACCTGCAGGAATTAGTAGCACCAACTTTCAAGTCTCGAGTCTCCATTGCTGCAGAGCAGCTTTAAATTGTTAACCCATGCTGTGTTCCCTGAAAAAGACCTTTTTTTTTATAATTCTGAAATGTGCATTATTTTTCACTTTTGGTTTACCACATATTTTATTTCAACCTGGCAGTTCATCACTTGTTTGTTCTATTTTAAGATATTCATTGGACTTAAACTTGAATTGCATTAAATAACTGGAAAAATTGGGCTGTTCCAAACATTTTCATCGGTAGTGTGTGTATATATATGTGTGTGTATATACACACACATATGCTCTACCTGCTCACATATGCTTGTGATTTAATCTTATTTATATGTATATGCACAAAGGCTCCGGCCCAGGACCGTTGAAGCAACAATGCAACCACTGCTACACATCTTAGACTCACTTCCAAATTAAACTATTTGAAGGAAAACTGATGTAACAAACTGCTAAACATGCCCAACTTTCCCACAGTGTTACAGCCATCAAATTCAGATTTGGAGTTAGTCAGTCCAACTACTACAATCCTACTTTGGTCACGTAAATAACTGCTCACCTGATTTATTGTCACAGAATGTTTTTACTGCACATTGGAAAATATTCCAGTTTTTCTGGAAATGCGGTCACATGTAATAGAGTATAGTTACTTCAACCTCAGCAAAGCAAGACTTTTATTCTCTGGCCATACCTGACATTTTAGTGCCCTCACCTGGACAGAAAATCGCTGACACTGGGATGAGCTTAAAGACAAACCCCCAGAGGGAACACACATTTTTATCAGAGTTAATAATCGAGGCAGTTGAAATAAACACCAACTGTTGTGTGTGTCTGTGTTTTTAAACAATTTCCTCTCCTTTCATTCTGAGTTTGTAAAAAAAAAAAAAAAAAAAAAAAAAGCAGACATGTCCTTAATGGCCAGAAGACGGCGTCCAGGGCAAGAGCAGCATGTTCCTACGATCATGCTTGAAGCCTTTGAATTCCACCGTCCTGCTCTGCCTTTAGTCTTCATCACTACCCATCTCTATAGGGTCAAAATCTGGGTCATCTTCATCCAAATCCAAGTCCTCAATGTCCTGGAATAGTGACTCGTCCACTTCAACGTTGTTTCCAGCTGCATAAGAAGAAAGCCACGGGGTTAGAAGAAACTTCACAGGAAAAAGATTATTCCTACCAAATCCACACACAGCTGTTCTCTCAACAGACCCAGATGATCTGTGACCCTTACACAGCAATCAGATCTTCCCCCAGCTAATTGCGATATATCACTTAGAAAGTCACATTTTTTTCTCCCTTTCACTTGTCTCTGCCTGCTGCCAATCCATATCCATGCTCAACCGTTCCTGTTTCTCCCTAGCCACACAAACACAAAGGCAATTCCATCCACTTTCTGCCACTTATCCAGGTTCGGGTCACCGGGGTCTGAAGCCCAGACTTCCATCACCCTGGGTACCTCTTCCAGCTCATCTGGGCAGACAATGAGTTGTTCACAAGCCAACCAAGACATATAATCTGTCCAGCAAGTCCTGGGTCTGTATGGGAGCACCCACCAAGTAGGACACGCCCAGAATGCTTCACCCAGGAGGTTAGGGGGGGCCTCCTAGTCTGATGCCTGAACCACCTAATCTGAGCAGCGGCTCTACTCTCAAACAGCTGAGCTCCTCAGTCTATCACTAAAGGAGAGCCTTCAAAGGAAGCTTACTTCTGCCACTTATATCTGCAAATTTGTTGGTTTGGTTACTCACCTGAGCTCATGAGCACAGGTGAGGGTAGGAAGGCAGATCGCAGTAAATCAACAACTTCGCTTTTACGCTCACTTCTCTCTTCACGATGATACAAAGTCTGTGGCTCAATCCTGACAAGCTCACATTCCACTCTCCCCTCACTTGTGAACAAGACCCCGACATACTTAATAGAATAGAATAGAATAAAATTCAACTTTATTGTCATTGCACATGTCACAGGTACAGGGCAACGAAATGCAGTTTGCATCCATCCAGAAGTGCTTTAGCCGTGATATAGATATATTACAATATATATTAGCATTAATATAGATATGCAAGTATATTACTCCTCCACCCGGGGTAGTAACTCATCCCTGACACAGAGTTTGACTCCACCCTTTCAAGATGAGAAGGTCTCGGAAACTGAGGTGCTGATTCTGAATCCAGCTGCTTCACACTCGGCAGCAAACCGCTCCAGTGAAAGCTGGAGGTCACCACCTGATGAAGCCAAGAGAACCACAACATTCGCAAAAAGCAAAGCTGAAATCCTGATGCCACCAAAACAGAGACCCTTCACTACCTGCTGCACCTAGATACCGTCCATAACAGAATCTGTGACAAAGGGCAGCATCCACCAGAAACTAGTCCGACTTCCTGCCGACAATATGGCCGTCACTACACGTACCTAACGCCCTGTAACGACAGACAAGAGACCTCATACTCCTGAAGGATAAACCCGTCGACTGACACCGCTGGGATCTACAGCAATAACATCGGAATGTCATTTGGACTGTTGAAGCGTAGTCGGATGGTAACAAAAAAATGTTGGTCGGGAATTGCACTACTAGAAGGCAACACTGCAGATACTGAGTACAGCTATAAGTATCTTTTAATCCCACAAGAAAATGGAAACCGTAAAGAGGAAGCTCTGAAAACTACAACCACCAAATACCTGCAGAGAGTGAGGCAAACCCGAGGAGTCTGCTGAATGGGAAGAACAAGATCCGAGCAATCAACACTGCTGGGATAATAGGATGGCCAAAGGAAAAGGTGGAAGCCACTGAGACCGAGGCAAGAACGTGAGCGTTTCACCCCAGACACAGCACACTGAGACTGTACACTAATAGGAAGGGAGGAGGTCAGGGACTACTGAGTGTCAAAACCACCATCCCGAATGAAACAACCATCCATCAGCCCATCATGACTGATCATGTGCCTAGTGAATACCTCCAAACACAGACGTCCAAACAAGTGTTATGTTTAGATTCCACTGTCCTATAAATGACTCAGTTTAGTCCGTATAACAAAAAGAAGCAGAACACTCAGAAACAGTCCTTACCATCTTCAAGGAACTGAATGTCAGATGTGTCCAGGTTGTGGTCTCTCTCAAACAGCTGTTTACCTGGTGACAGATGCAGGGTCTTCAGTCTGGACACGTATGTCATCATCTTTACAGTTTTTGATGTGTTTGAGTAACACCACGTACCTGTCAGTTTGGGTTTTCCTGCCTGCTCTTCCTCTTTCTGCTTTTTCCTCCTCAGTTCAGCCATTTCCAGCTCAAACTTGGCTTTCCATGCCAGGAAGTTTTCAATGGTTACCACTGTTCCCTGGAAAGCCACCTGTTGAAAGCAACTACTGTTATAATGGAGTAAAACCTTGGTTGATTGTGTGCACTCAAGCAGAGGGTGAATGGTCATAAATCCAGTCTGGATTCTACCTTCTCTGCTTCCTGGGCCTCTTTCTCTTTCCTCCGCTTTTCCTCTTCTTGCCTATTTTTCATCACATCAACAATTGTATTAAGTTTCTCTTGAACAGCTGTAACCAGGGTGAAGATCATCACCATGCCCAAGTTTTCTTCTGCCTGTACAGTGAACACAAACATACAAAGCACACTGCATTGATAGAGCCACATTTCACCAACTGTCCAAGAACAGTGCAACACTTTTGGTTCTTTTTTTTTTTTTTTTGCAATAAGGAGATGGAGAGATGTCTGATGTCACCTACATTTCTATCATTATTATTATTGCTGTGTAGTTTAAGGAGCTTGGAAAGAAAGGTTCTGTAAGGTTCTTGGAGATGTTTCACTTCTCACCTGTGAAGCTTCTTAGTTCACATAAAAAATGCAAAATTGAAAGTAAAGTAAATTTTCTCATCAAGCGTATCCTCCCGCTGATGCGTTCTTATTTGACTGTCACAGACAAATCTATGAAAAGTTTGGACACAGCTTCTCATTCAATGGTTTTTCTTTATTTTTACTACTTTGGACATTGTAGATACAACACGAAGACATCAGATATATGAGCAATGGAGTGCTGCACCGTGGCCTGGCCTCCACAGTCACCTGACCTAAAGCCAACTGAGATGGTCTGGGATGAGATGGAGCGCAGAGTGAAGGCACAAGGGCCAACAAGTGCTCAGCATCTGTGGGAACTCCTTCAAGACTGTTGGAAAACAGCATTATGGTATTCTACACTTTCTGTTTACTACATAATTCCACATGTGTTCATAGTTTTGATGCCTTCAGTGTGAATCTACAATGTAAATAGTCATAAAAATAAAGAAAAACCATTAAATAAGAGGTCATGTCCAAACTCCTGACTGCTCGTGTATGCCCTGTATAAAGCTTACATCAATCTGATACTCTGAATTATATTGATAAAAATAATACATTTATCAATCCTTTTAAACACTTTGTAAACTTTTAAAGTTGTCTCCATCTCGCTGCATGTCTGACATGCTTCACTGAACAGTTCAATGAACATACACTGTTATTAATATGCAGACTGAATCATATTTCATTAAAATGTTGCTTTAGTCGTGCCCATGGACCAGCTGTACAAATGTTGTTTCTAAAAGTCTGGAGCTTTAAGATTCAGCAGGATTTCTTCCATTTCTTCACAGATTCCTCTTAATGAGGTTTGAGCTTCATCTAAATCACAAATGTAGACACACAGCAGTGAAGCTGTCATCCAAGGCACTGGGCTTCCATCTAAGCATCTGGAAAGATCTAGAAGCCACTAATTAGCCCTCAACCAGCACCAGACCCACGACTGCCCAGATAAATCCAATGACAGACCTGCTGTTGTAACAGTGTGAGGATATCTTCTGTGTCACTCTCCTCCAAGTTCTCCTGGGAATAGATTTCCCACAGCGGGGGCTCGTCTGGGTACTTGTCTACATACGTAAACTTTAAAGTTGTTTCCACAGCTGCAAAAAGACAACAGACAGTTCATGTTCCACAACTTTACGAGTGCAAAATGAAAAAGTTCTTTTTATTATTTAACTAAAGATAAAACTTTCATTTATTCTTTATTCACTACATGTAAAGTCAAACAGGGTGGATACACATGTATCCCCCCAGCTTAGTGCCTGCATAGTGGGGTTTTCACTAGTGGACGGGAGGATTTCTTTCATTCTGGTCACGTAACGGGTCCTGTTATTCGTGCTTCTCAATCAACGATGCAGTCTACCCAGCGTTCCTGGAGCCCCTGAGTGGGGTACATTAAAGTGGCCTTTGCTGTGTTACTAAGACCCTCCCCTTCACTATTTCAGTAGCGGCCGGGCCGGAGAGGAGGGAGGAGCGGCTGCAGCAGTCGGAGTTGGGAGTACTGCAATGTGCTGAAGCAATGTGAAACAGACACAAACACAGTGTGGAAGCAAATAAAGAACACTGAACGTGAACGTGTGTCAGGTCCTTCAGGGACACAGGCCCTCTATGAGCAAGTGCCTCAGTGACAGTGGGAAGGAAAAGCTGTTCTGCTGGAGGTTTCTTCCTGTTAAAAGAAACCTCCAGCAGAACCAGGCTCAGGGAGCGGCGGCCATCTGCCACAGGAAGAAGATGGGCCAAAGACACGCTGTGGAAGAGATCTGGATTACTACTAACTAATGAATAGTGCATAAAGACATAGTTAAAAAGAACTGCCCAGTGCATTATGGCCCCTTTTCCCTTAGTACCCACTTGGGTTGACTCGCTATGGATCAGCGCCACTCAACTGGTTTTCCATTACAACCCAGTAGTACCTTGCTGGTGTGCTTGTCGTCATAGCAACGTGTCTGCTCGTCCTGCGAGGTAATTAATATGCGACACGAACGCTACAACAAAGGTGGATGTTGAAGTGAATATATACCTGCTGCTCTGTCGGGAGCTTTTCATCACCCTCCCCCCGGCGTCGGTTTTTGTAGCCGTTTCCTGGCAGTTTTGATTTTATCGTGAACAAGATGCTCTCATTATTCATCGAGTGACGCTACTGACCAGCCAATCGGTGGCATGCAGTCTGACGATGTCACAATTTAGCACCGGTCTGGATCACTTGGAATCCCAGCGGAGCAGGTACTAAAAAGTACCTGCTGGTACCAAGTACTGTGCTAATAGAAAGCCCTGGAAACTGTGCTGAGTTGATCCAAGTAGTTTTATGGGCTTATGTGAAGCGACCAGCAGCCTACACCTATTGCAGCGTAACTAAGGGAGGATTCAGGGTCACCTGGTCCAGCCCTAACTATATGCTTTAGCAGAAAGGAAAAGTTTGAAGCCTAATCTTAAAAGTAGAGGAAATATCACAGTGTTACTGGAGGCCAAGGTAATACTAAGTATCTGATTACTGGTTATAGGGCTGACTTCAATAACCGAAGTTTTATCTACATTTAGAAGCCGAGGTCACCCAGGTCTTTAATGGTATAATATTCCTGTTTCAGCATGTACATGGAATTGGTCGAAACTTCCAATCAGTTAACATGAGGTAGCCACGCGCGAGTTAAGTGACCTGGCTGCACACGAACCATCATGACAGAAGCAGATGAAAAGCTTGAAATTAACCCCAAATAATCATTTCCTTCCATCAGCAATACTAATATTTTCAATTCTCTGGTGAGTTCAAAATTATTTTGCAAATAAATTTAAATAATTTTTTCATCTTTCAACTAGGCCTGCCACGATTAGTCGACTATCAAAATCATAAACGGCTAATTTAATAGTCGACTAGTCGCAAAAATAATCGGCGACTAGTTCGCCTACCAAAATGATGGTTTGTGGCAGCCCTACTTTCAACAGCAAGAGTTTGATGGTGACAGAGGAACTGTGTCTGTCTCTGGTTGTGTTGAAATGGATGATGCTCCTCCCAATTAAGAGGCCAAAGGACTCTGCATTAATGGCTATGCTTCGGCAAGCCTACTCACCAAAACCACAGCATCACAGGAAACATCAACTAGGAAGGCAAAGGAAGAAGTGAACAGTTACAGGCCAGTTAAAGCTGATCCACTGATCTTGCGGCCATGCAGGGGAACATCCTTAGAAGCAAAGCAGTATCACTGGGACCAGTGTTCCTTCTGACCTGGTTCTTTCAACTGCTGTGAGAGTGTAGTCCTGAATGGGCTCAGTGTTAATAGATTTCACACCAGAGGTTTCACAATACTGTCCTATTATCGTGATCCACTTCAAATGTTAAGTTGCTTTTAAATATATGCTATAAATGTACGCATGCATATATATATATACACACACACACATTCTATAAAGTCAAAGTCAAAGTCAGTTTTATTTGTCAATTTCTTCAGATGTACTTGCCATACAAAGGAATTGAAATTACGTTTCACACTGTCCCATGCGTAGACATAGACAACAATAAAGTGCAGATGCACAACATTTAGGTAACATACAGGATATAACAAGACACGACCTACACATAACATATAATAAAGTGTTCCACAGTGCGCCCTGGAAACCAATGAGCAGTTCAGTTTAAAACACCCGACATAATAACAGCTGCAGTGCTAGCTATTACCAAAACACTGTTTTCCAACCACATTCATCAGTTTACTTACTTTCCCCGTTCTCCCCGGCATCGGATGTGACCGTGATGGTGAAGCTGGTGGGATCTTCTGAGAGCACTGCAAGTACACACTCATTAGCAACATCACTACTACTATGATTTCATAACTGATTGGTAAAATCTTCAAATATGCCTTAGTTACCCAATCTCTTCTCTTTGTCAGTATTCACATTTAGAAATAATAAAGATTTGTATACCAATAACAATAAAGACTTCAGGCAAGCATAACAATGTTTGCTTTTCCCAACAGCTACCGAGTGCTAATAGAAATAGTATTAGTATTTAACATTAATATGAGTATCCTTTCACAAATACAAGAACACCAGCAAGCTAATCCCAAAAAGTTGATGCTCTTCATCTGGACGTTTTCAGTGGCAGAAAGATTTCGTCACTCATCCAACTTCTTCAGTCTCAGCTGACTGCAGGCTTCCAATCTTATAAACAGTACATTTGTACAATGACTGAAACTAGCACCGCTGAATAACAATGGGCTGTGAGGTCAGTTCTGCAAATTCTCATGACCATTGATCAACAACCACTGATCACTGACCATGAGTCCCATTCACAGAGAGTTGGGGAATGGCTGCAATCACAGCATTGTAAGATGGAGACAGGTGTACCCTTAGGCCCCCTCTTCGATTCAGAGATGGTCTTTCTCTTTTCACGTGAAAAGTTTCAGTCATTGTACAAATGTCCTATTTAAGGTTGGAAACCTGCCGTCAGCTGAGACCGAACAAGTCCCCTGGATGAAACGTTTCTCCCACTGAAAACGTCCAGATGAACAGAATCAACCTTCTGGGATTTACTTACCTGGATCATTGAGCATGCACCAAAACCAGCAAGCTAAGTAACGTGTACTTGCTAGCTATGAGCTAGCTGCTACTTTCGTGCTATAATCCTACTTAACGTTACGTGCCATTCAGACCTGTAAAGGAGTCTGGGTAGATGGACTCGATGGCTTCGAGTTCATTCCGCTGCTCTTCGGCGTAGTCTGTCATGTTTGTGTAGCTACAGGTTATCTGGAAGTTCGTAAAATCATCACCAATACGTTCGCTGTGTGCTGCGTACTCAGCTGAAACAGTCGATCGATTATCTCGACGATCCGCCGCTTCTCCTTCTTCTTCTTCTTTTCGGGTTTAGCGGGGTTAGCAAACCAGCTTTGAACGTACATTACCGCCACCTTCTGGACTTATGTAGATCACACGCTCGACGCAAGAACAAGAGAAAAACTTGCGTCCGTGTGTTTGCGATTTTTCTTTATGAATGAGAAAAAAAATCGGCTCGTTTATCGATTATCATTTAGAGGAAAACAAACAAATAGATAAATAGATAAGGGAAACGAACCGTTTTACTAACAGGGATGTTCTCCCTTTTCCTGTATCCTTGGGCAACATACTGACTCCAAGTTGCTCTTCAACACATGAACCTTCAGTCCACCAATCTGCAATTCATCCATTGGTGTATCCAAAGTGTTTGTCTGAATGGGTGAATGAGGCACGTTGTACAAAGCACTTTGAGATATAAGAATCTATATAAGCTATATAAGAACCAGTCAAATTACCAAATCTTGTTTTGCACTTTTGTTGGTATTTATTTATTTATTTTTATCACCCAGACGTTTTTCACATAATGGCAGTGGACAGTTTTGTCCTTTTTCAGGAAGGCTACAGGATTTCTCAGGTGCCAAAAAGTGATAAGATAAGATAAGATAAGATAAGATAAGATAAGATAACCTTTATTAGTCCCACACGTGGGAAATTTGTTTTGTCACAGCAGAAAGTGGACAGTGCAAAAGTTATATAGCAAAATTAGAATACAATAAGAATAAAATACTGTACACAACTGTACAGAATAGAATAAAATAAAATACTATATACAGTAGAATAAATAGAATAAAATATACAATAAGATAAAAATAGAATGCAACTGCTATATACAACTGAGTAAAAATACAACGATGCCAGAAAAAGATTATTGCACATTAGTGTTATTGCACATGTGTGGATGTGTGTGTTTGATCAGTTAAAGTCTTTGTTGTAGAGTCTGACAGCAGTGGGGAGGAAAGACCTGCGAAGTCTCTCCGTCCCACACCGTGGGTGCCGCAGCCACTGAAGGAGCTGCTCAGTGCTGTCACAGTCTCCTGCATGGGGTGGGAGATGTTGTCCAACAGGGATGACAGCTTAGCCACCATTCTCCTGTCACTCACCACCTCCACTGGGTCCAGAGGGCATCCTAGAACAGAGCTGGCCCTTCGGATCAGCCTGTTCAGTCTCTTCCTGTCCCCAGCAGAGATGCTGCCGCCCCAGCAGACCACACCATAAAAGATGGCTGAGGCCACCACAGAGTCATAGAAGGTCTTCAGGAGTGGGCCCTCCACTCCAAACGACCTGAGTCTCCGCAGCAGGTACAGCCTGCTCTGCCCTTTCCTGTAGAGGGCGTCTGAGTTATGAGTCCAGTCCAGTTTGTTGTTCAGATGAACACCAAGGTACCTGTAGCTGTCCACAGCCTCGATGTCCATACCTTGGATGTTCAGTGGTTGCAGTGGAGGATGTTTGTGCCTGCGGAAGTCTACCACCAGCTCCTTGGTTTTACTGGCGTTGATCTGGAGGTAGTTCAGCTGGCACCAGTCCACAAAGTCCTGAGTCAGTCCTCTGTACTCCTTGTCGTCCCCATCAGTGATGAGGCCGACTATTGCAGAGTCATCAGAGAACTTCTGCAGGAAGCACTGGGTGGAGTTGTGGGAGAAGTCTGCAGTGTAGATGGTGAAGAGGAACGGAGCCAGAACCGTTCCCTGTGGGGCCCCCGTACTGCAGACGACCCTGTCCGACACACAGCCCTGAGTCCTCACATACTGTGGTCGGTCGGTGAGGTAGTCCAGAATCCAGGTAGTGAGGTGATGGTCCACTCCAGAGTTCTCCAGCTTGTCCTTCAGAACCGAGGGAAGAATAGTGTTGAAGGCACTGGAGAAATCAAAGAACAGGATTCTCACAGTGCTTCCAGCGGTCTCCAGGTGAGCGAGGGAACGATGTAGGAGGTGAATGACGGCATCATCCGCTCCAATGCCAGGCTGGTAGGCAAACTGAAGTGGGTCCAGTGATGAGCTCACAAGGCGCCGAAGCTGAGCCAGGACCAGCCGCTCCAGGGTCTTCATCAGGTGGGATGTCAGAGCCACCGGCCTGTAGCTGTTGAGGTCCTTGGGGCGTGAAGTCTTTGGCACTGGTACAACACAGGAGGTTTTCCAGAGCTGTGGGACTCTCCCCAGCCTCAGGCTCAGGTTGAAGAGGTGCTCCATCACCCCACACAGTTGGTCTGCGCAGGACCTGACGACCCTCGAGCTGATGCCATCTGGACCCGCTGCCTTCTTGGCTTTAATCCTCCTCAGTTCCCTCCTAACCTGGGTGGTTGAGAGAGACAGGCTGGAGCCTTGTGTTGAGTGTGTATTGGATGCTGTTGTTGGGGGTGGGGAGGAGTGAGCAGGGTGAGTAGAGGAGGTGTGAAGTGTCTGAGGTGTCAGAGGTGGAACAGCAGCAGTGGGGGTGGGTGAGTCTGCAGCCGATGTTGGAGACTGCCTCATGGATGAATCAAATCTGTTGAAGAAATGATTCAGTTCATTTGCCCACCTCACATCCCTCCCAGGCAGAGAGTTCTGATGTTTGTGGCCTGAGATGGTTCTGAGGCCTCTCCAGACTTCACCAACGTTATTTTGCTGAAGCTGGTTCTCCATCTTCTGCCTGTAGCTGTCCTTCCCATTCCTTATCAGTCCCCTCAGCTTTCTCTGCACCCTTTTCAACTCCTCTTTGTCTCTGGATTTGAAGGCCCTCCTCTTCTGCTTGAGGACAGCTTTAATTTCTGGGGTAATCCAGGGTTTGTTGTTGGAGAAACACCGTACAGTCCTGGTAGGTACGGTGTTATCCACACAGAAATTAATATAGTCAGTAATGCATGTAGTAAGGCTGTCGATGTCCTCTCCGTGGTCGTCACAGATCACCTCCCACACAGTGGACTCAAAACAATCCTTAAGAGCCTCCTCGCTCTCCTCCGACCATCTCTGCACTGTGCGGGTGGCTGGTGGCTCCCTGCGCACTAAGGGCTCATACACAGGGACGAGGTGCACCAGGTTATGATCAGATCTGCCCAGGGGAGGGAGAGCTGATGAACTGTATGCCTCTTCAGCATTGGCATACAGTAAGTCCACTGTTTTATTGTCTCTGGTTGGGCAGGTCACATACTGGGTGAAGGTGGGCAGTGTGGAGTCCAGTGAGGCATGATTGAAGTCCCCTGATATTATGAGAAGGGCTCTCGGAGATTGTGTTTGCAGTCTGCTGACCACAGAGTGGAGAGAGTCACAGGCTGCATCCGCGTTGGCCGAGGGGGGGACATACGCTGTTATCGCGATAACATGCGAGAATTCCCGGGGCAGGTAGTACGGACGCATGTTAACGGCTAACAGCTCAATGTCTCTGCTGCAGAGTTGTTCTTTTACAGTGATGTTCCCGGGGTTACACCATCTGTCATTCACAAACACTGCCAGTCCCCCTCCTTTCCTCTTACCGCTCTCTCTCGTCCTGTCCGCTCGCAGCAGCTGGAATCCCGGTAGTGTCACGCTCGTGTCCGGAGTTAGCGATGTTAGCCACGACTCTGTTAGCATCATGATGCTACATTGCCGGTACTCCCTCTGTGACCAGGTTAGCGACGTGAGCTCATCCATCTTATTGGGCAAAGATCTTACGTTTCCAATAATTACAGAAGGAAGAGATGGTCGATAACGTCTCCTTCTCGGGCGACGGCGCTCCTTCCCAGCACGACACCCCCGTCTTTTCTTCCTCAGCTCGCTGGGAATGTCGAGTCTGTCCGCCGGCAGTACCGCTGCAGATGTGAGTGAAGTTGGCCCCCCCACCTTCTTCAAATCCAACAAAAGTGGTATTAAACGTTTGTGCTACATTCGTGCTGGTTTGTGCTGCAAAAATTTTCGTTTGTGCTACTATCATTTTAAAGATATTAATAAAAATTTCTAGAGGTCATCAGAGGTCAACCAGCCCCCCCACATTAATTAAATCAAACAAAATGGGTGTCAATCAGTTGTGCTACGTTTGTGCTGCTAAAATTGTTGTTTGTGCTGCTTCTGTTTTAAAGATATTAATGAAAAGGTAAAAGTCAAAAGGTCAACCAGCCCCCCCACATTACCCAAATCAAACAAAATTGATGTTAAACGTTTGTGCTGCAAAAATTTTTGTTTGTGCTGCTATCATTTTAAAAATTTTAATAAAATAACGTCTTGATGCGTGCTTAATCGTCCAGGTAAGTAAATCCCAAAAGGTTGATTCTGTTCATCTGGACATTTTCAGTTGGAGAAACGTTTCGTCACTCATCCAAGTGACTTCTTCAGTCTCAGCTGACTGCAGGTTTCCCAGATCTTATAAACACATGTGAGTGAAGTTGGCCCCCCTACCTTCTTCAAATCGAACAAAATTGATGTCAAACATTTGTCCTGCAAATTATTTTGTTTGTGCAGGTTATGTTTCCCTAATTTTATAAACAGTACATGTACAGTGAGAGAGAGATGTTACATCTGTCTTCACTTGCATCCCAGTCATAGAAGCGTTGGAGGTAGTTCGTAAGAGATTACAGGATCACCCCAACCTCAGCAACAGGACCACTCTCAGCACTGATCAGCTGTGTTTGCTTTTGGAACTGTGTCTTAATTCCACCTATTTTGCATAAGGGTCAGTACTACAGGCAGAAACCTAGGTGTGCCATGGGTTCCCACAGGCCCCTGGTCAAAGTCACCAAACCAGTTCGTAAGCAGTGTTGGGACTAACGCGTTATTAAGTAACGCGTTACAGTAACTACGTTATTATTGTGGTAACGAGCACGGTAACTAGTTATTATGCCAAAACCAGGAACGCGTTACTCGTTACTGGGATTTAGATAGGCTCGTTACTCCGTGTGGTGGATATCGCGGAGCTTCCACAGATTCAATAACATTAGCAAGTGGTGGAGGCCAGCAGGTGGATGAAGGAAAAGGGAGGCAAGAGGAGAGACCCGAAGCGGCCGCCGGTCCGCGTGTCAGGTGAACTGAACTTCAGGTAAGAAGTTATGACCTGCAGTCTATCTGAGTCAGATATAAACCAAGTTTAGGTGGAGTTTATTTTCGGTATGCTGACATTTTCGTACTGCGTGGTAGCTAGCATGACGGAGTTTCTATACAGCTGTGTGGGTGCTATGTGTTACTGATGTTGAACTTTATTTTGTTCATACGGTTAATTATTAGAGTTGCCAACCGTCCCGTAAAAAACAGAATCGTCTGGTATTCAGAGAAAATATTACGCGTTTCGTATTGAGGTGAAAAGGAACACAGTTTGTCCCGGACTTCAGCTACAATGAAAAAGACACAAAGCTGAAGCTGCACAGCTGCCTCTTCTTCTCTCATTCTCTCCTCTCCCGTTTCTACTTCAATCACGAAACTGATCAGTGATCAGCTGATCAGCTTTTCTCTCTTGTTTATTTATCGCCCACTTTGCGCCAGAAAGAGGAAACCAGCGGATGTCGCGTTAAACAACAGCAGCACGTTTAAGCTTGATCAGCTGTTGTTAGAATTTATTTAATATTAATTTCTAGTATCAGCTGATGTTTGCTGGAGCCACAGCTGTAAAGCTGCTGGTCATGATATCGGTTTGGTTATCTGGTGAGAGGGAAACATGCAGATGAAACCAGGAGATGTCCTTACTGAATCATCAGAGCTGAACAGGTGATGGAGAAACAGGTTTACCTTTAGGTGACATGAATGAGTTGAAGGGAAGTTATGAACTGTTTCTGAGAGACAAATAACACCAGGATCCTTTTCTACGTAGCTGACAGCTGGTAACTGTGCAGGGCGGGTCTAGCAAAGTGTTGCCAGGGGTCCAGGTAGGGCATTAACAGGGAAAGGGGGGGACAAGGAAATACTTTTCTTTATTATTCTCATTTAAAATGTCTCGCTTTAAAAAAAATAATTATCTGAGTCTTACAACAAACAATTGATAGATTGATCAGAACAGTGTACATCACTGTCACAACAGTGTTTATTTTCATTCAAAGGCTTTATGATTTTTAATATAATGGTGGGCCGGTCTCTAGTCAAAATGCCCGGGACGATTTTTTTGTCCCAGTCCAGCCCTGTATGCAGCTCATCTGCAGTCTGGTGTTACCTACATATTACCTACATCTTCCTATTCAGAAGGCAGAATTTCCAAGTTCTGAGTACAATCAAAAGCACCACGACTGCAGTTTTTGTGTTGGATGTAAAAAGCAGGCTAGAATCATGGCGGCGGTCAACGACGGTCCAGGCGTGGGATTTCTCTCGTGGAAATGTGCACATTATTTTTTCCTTTCTATTGGTAGGTGGCACAGTGCACTCGTGGCAAGTAAGCAAGCTAGAAGACTGACAGTCTGGCTGGGTATCCAGTTACGGAAGCAACACATTAACAAGAGAATTCTGAGTAAAACCAAAGTTACTTTCCCTAGTAACTAGTTACTTTGAAAGTAACGAGTAACTTGAAGTAACTGAGTTACTTTTTTAGAGAAGTAACTAGTAATGTAACTAAGTTACTAATTTAAAGTAACTTACCCAACACTGTTCGTAAGCAGGTACAGGTGTGGCCAGAAGGGTCCTCAGAGGCACTGCAAGACTGCTTTTCCACCACAGGCTGCCACACATGACAACACCACAGACTTTCAGGAATATACAGAAACTGTCATTGCCTACATCCCAAAATGCATCGATGATGTCACAGAGACCAGGTGTCACGGGTTGCTTAGAGGATCCACTCGCAGGACTCCTGAGTAGCGTTTAAACAGAGACAGTTTATTTACAGATCTTCACCAAGTGTATGTACAGACAGTGCGGGGTTAGTGCTATATACAAGACGTGAGGGGGAGGGGTCCAGGGCTCCAGGGAAAACGGGGAAATCACACACGCGCTCAATTCAAGCTCTCTCTTCTCCACTAGCGACCAGTCACTCCTTCCACACTCCACACGGGGAAACACGGGGACGGGTCCGGGGAATCTAGGAACAAAGAAACACTCGTTAAGTCTCTGAGACAGAGGCACAGGAAACTTGAGCTAGACGTGTACTGACTAGAGTCTTCACAACAATCCAGCATTGAACAGCTGATCTCCTCCTTCTAATATACCAGCTGGTCTGATGAGGCCCAGGTGTTCCCAATCCAGGAAGGTGTGGACCGAGGGCGTGAAGCCGCCATGAGTTCCGGCAAAACAGGGGAGAGAAGGAGAGAGGGGGGGAGAGAGAGGGAAAAAGAGAAGAGAAGGAGGGCTGGGAGTGGAGAGATTCTGATCAGCACCTTGCCGATCCTGCAGGTCGTGACACCAGGACTATCACTGTCCGGGCCAATCAGAAACCATGGCTCACAGGTCAGGTTTAAATGCTCCTAAGGTTGAAAAATGCAAGCCTTCAGAGCCGGGGATTAGGTGAGCCTAAGAACAGCAAGGGCAAACCTGTCACGTGGCATCAGCTACAGCAAAGCTTCAGCGACAGCAGAAATACTTGGAGGCAGTGGCAAGGAATACAAACCATCACAGACTACAAGCCCACTCTGCAGACCGTGGGGAACAAATCCCCAGACAGTGTGTGGAGATCCCTTGCCAAAATCAGTACACGCAAAGCTCCAGGTCCTGATAACATCCTTGGACGAGCACTGACGGACTATGCTGTGGAACTCACAAATGTCTTCACAGACACTGGCGTGCACAGATAGAGACGAGGTGGTGCTGAAGCACTTGCCCTTTTGCCCTCAGTCCAAAAAAGTGCCCTTTTGAAAGACGTGATTTTTTTTTTTTTTTTTAAAGCTGCGCGATTTAAAAAGGTGTGAAAATAATGGCTTGATTTGTGCCCCTTCTTCAAAGACACCCGAACCCTGTCGCTTTTTCACTGTCACCGTGTCACGTGAACACGCTTGCAGTTCATTTGTTGTGAGGCGTGTAGCAGCGGCATGACATAGGACTACTTGGAGTAGGCATAGTAGGCTAACTATAGCGACTGGGAGCCACGACGGACAACACGGCAGCTCTTTCCCTTCCCAACCAGTCAGGTAACCCATGAATCGAGTGAAATTATTCTGTTTGCCCTCTAAGACCAACCTGCAATTGTTTTGTTGTGAAGCCTGTCAGAAACTGCACATGACAAACTTTGCCAGCTTGCCCCCTCCATCCATCCATATGGATAAACAAAAAAACGACACATTTAAAATGTAACCTAAACCATTTAGGCAACCCCACTCTCCATCAATTCCGACCTTTTTGCATACACTATTGAAAATATCACGTTATGCTATAGGCTACATGCCGTTAGGCAGAGGGCTCTTTTGAGCCCATTTTTCGTTACAAATTTTAGGATGATCTCACGGAAATCTGTGAATAAATACAAAGTTTTCAAACTGAAGTCAGTGACGGGAAGACATCACACTTTTTAGAGATGGAACTGCAGAAAAACCTAAAACCTTGACATGATTATGAATAATAGAATTATGGACGTTTCTCCGTTTTTGTGGATTAGCCTTTCCATAACTAACGTCAACTACTGTCCTACTTTGGTAAGATTGAAATTAATGTCTTTGACTGTCTTTAGTAGGTGTCTCCTGTGAGAAAGTTAGAACACCGTCCAACTGTCTAAAGATGCAGTCTTTAGCCTAACTGGTTGTTACTGACTCAGCGATGCTCGCAGACATTTACGCACTGTGTTGTGACCTGATTGTGACAGAACAGTGACGTTGTTATTGTAGTTTGAAGGGTACGGTGTTGGGGGTGGTGCATGTTAAAAGTTTTGAGAAGCACTGGTTATACATGTTAATTTTTTTTGGTGTAACATATTGGCAACATTAACACATTAATTTGCTAAAGGAAAAATAGGCAGTTCCCAATTGCCTGTGAAAACGACCATTCTGCCCTGTTCTTGTAATGACCACAGTCAGTCTTATTCGTTCTCATACATTTTGGTCTATTTATTTACTAATTTCAGCAAGCATAATGCCTAGGAAAGAGAGGCTGAGAAAGGAGAAAGAAAGGGATCTACAACAGGCAGCCCAGGGAAGCAGTTCTCTGCTCTCCTGGATGAAAGCAAAGGAAAATGAAGATGAAAGGTCAGAGTCAAGGGCAGAGTCAGGTTCTATTTTAATGTTTTAATGTAACCTGCTCCTTGCAGTTAATTCTATTGAAAAATCTTAAAAGCTGTTCACACTTAGTTTTTAATGAACTTAATCAGCAGGCATTGAGCTAACTATTATTTTGTACCTACGAAAGTTATTTCTATGTTACAAGACTTGCAGTATGGGTTATTATTAAAACTATCTGTTTAAGCTTATTATTATGATAAATAATAATACTATTATTATTATTATTGTTCCATTGTAGTCAGTCACAGCAGGGAAGCAGCTCTATGCCATCTACCAGCATGCGATTTTTTTATTATAAAAAGAAAAGGTTTTCCACATATGCAAAAAGTGCCCTTTTTTCCCCCTGGAGCACTTGCCCCCCAAAATGTCTGTGCACGCCACTGTTCACAGACATCTTTAACACATCACTAGGGTCAGGCCGCCGTTCCCACATGCCTCAAAGCCTCCACCATCATTACTGTGCCCAAGAAGTCATCTACCTCCTGCTTTAAGGACTACCGTCCTGTCAAACTCACCTCCATCATTATGAAGTGCTTTGAACGGTTAGTCATGCATCAAATCAAATTATCGCTTTCCCCCAACCTGGATCCATTTGAGTTCGCATACCGGTCAAAACGCTCAACCGATGACGGAATTTCAACTGCCCCTTACTCAGCCCTCACACATCTGAACACTAGAGACTCATATGTCAGAGTGCTGTTCATAGACTTCAGTTCAGCCTTCAGCATCATCATTCCCCAGCAACTCATTCACAAACTGGATCTGCTGGGGATCAGCACCTTGCTGTATAACTGGCTGCCAGATTTCTTGACAGGAAGACAGCAGATAGTACGCTCGACAGCAACACCTCCAGCCCAAGAACACTGAATACGGGGGCTCCCCAAGGATGTGTGTTGAGCCCCCTTCTCTTCACTCTGCTGACCCATGATGAGATCTACTACAGGGGTGAAGTTAACCATCTGGCAGAGTGGTACAGCAACAACAACCTGTCCCTGAATGTGGAGAAGACCAACAGCGACTCTGCTTCCTCTGCAAACTGAGAAGCACAAGAGATTCAACCCCCATTATGAGCACCTTCTACAGAGGCACAGTTGAGAGTATCCTCACCAGCTGCATCACTGTGTGGTATGACTCCTGCACTGGGTTCTGCAGGAAAAAATGACAACGGGTAGTGAGAGCAGCTGCACCTGCCTCATCTGGAAGGTCCTCTCCATTACAGGTGACTCCACTCATCCCTTCAGCAGCGTCTTCAGTTTGCTCACGAAGGATACTGAAGAGCCTCCGGGCCAGAACACACAGGCTGAGAGACAGCTTCGTCCATCAGGCTGTCAGGATGCTGACCATCTCTGAATCGAGAAGGGGGGCCCAAGGGTACATCTTTCGCCATCCTACAATGCTGTGATTGTAGCCATTCCCCACTTTCTGTGAATGGTACTCATGACCTTTGATCAGTAGGCTTTGATTAGTTGTCATTGATCAATGGTCATAAGAATTTGCATACTAACAATCATGGAACTAACCCCCCAGCACATTGTTCATTCAGTGGTGCTAGTTTCCTTCACTATGCAAATGTACTGTTTATAAGGTTGGAAACCTGCAGTCAGCTGAGACTGAAGAAGTCACTTGGATGAGTGACGAAACGTTTCTCCAACTGAAAATGTCCAGATGAACAGAATCAACCTTTTGGGATTTACTTACCTGGATGATTAAGCATGCATCAAGACGTTATTTTATTAAAATTTTTAAAATGATAGCAGCACAAACAAAAATTTTTGCAGCACAAACCAGCACAAACGTTTGATACCACTTTTGTTGGATTTGGGTAATGTGGGGGGGCTGGTTGACCTGTGATGACCTGTAGAAATTTTTATTAATATCTTTAAGCTAATTCATAGATTCTACCCTGTTAAATGCTTCCTTCAAAAATATAAGAAGCATATAGATACTCTTTGCTCCTTCTGTAAGATCGCCCCAGAGACCTGCTCACATCTATGCTGGTCTTGTACCTCTATGCAGATTACGTGGAAAGATATGGCTAGTTTCATCTCTAAGAACATCTTATCAAAGTTTGTGGGTTTTTTTTTTTTACCAAAATGTGTTATTTGGTTACACTGACTTTAGTGGGAAAGACTCGAATGCTTTTTACCTCATTTATCTGATTTTACTCCTCGCCAAATACAAATGTAAGTTCTCAAGCAAGAAACCTCACTTTCTCACTTTTAGGAAAGAAATTTAACTCTATATAAATGCAATCCATTATGTGAATACAATTTGCTCCTCTCACAACAAAAAAGCTTTAAAAACCGTAAATGTTTGTAATATGTTTAATGTCCTTGTTTAATTATTCAATGTCACTGTATCTCTCGCTTTTTTCCCTTTTATTTATTCTTTTCCTTTTTCTTCTTTCCCCTTTTAATTGTGATATGTATCTTAGCTGTTGAATTTGACACACTCTTCCATTGTATTATAATTTTGCAGTACATTGTCTCCTCCATGTATTATATTTGTTGTCACTGTTCCTCTTGAAATAAAGATGGAGAAAAAAAGCACAATTAAAAAAAAAAGTAAGCGGCGCGTGAACTGGGACACAGCCCGAGCTACACTTTCTACCGGGTTAACTTTGGCACAGCACGGAACCCTGTTCCAGATCGTTCCGGCCCGCTTTAACCTCTAATGGCCCGAATAAGCCGTTTCATTACTATTGCAGACAGAACAAAAGTCGCAGTGTTTATTTCTCTGGGTTTTATTGGCGAATACACGAAGAAGCGTTTTTGCTCATATGTGTAGAACAAATCGGAATTCCTGCACGGAACCTTTGACGGGTGGTTAGTTGTACTCTACGGAAACGACGTAGTGTAACACACAATGTCTCTGGTGGAAGCACACGCGTTGGACTCCGGTGAGTTTTGTAATACACGTTTTTATTATTGCTGCTGATTGTAGCCGCACGGCTTCGATAGATACTTACACAGCGCGATCACCAGCACTGAACTCGGTCTTTGCTGTTGTTGTTAATATGGTGGATATGAATGATCTGCTCTGGTTACAGGATGGATTTAAAGTACGTCTGTTCACTTGGTAGAAAATGAGTGAAACTTTTCTTCTGTCACCTGCTCTTTGAATGCGAGCGTTTACATCGTACCGGAGTATCGTACTAAGTTTAAATAGTGTAACAAATCACGCGTGAATCACACACGAACACCACAGACAACAACAATGATCTGTAACAGGAGCGTCGCTAGCATCACTGGGGACGTGGCCCAGCCCTGAAACCTTTTGGGTTTCTGCTTGATAAGAACATTAATTTGAGTTCTTCTTGTTTGTTACACTTTTATTTGACAG
Source organism: Oreochromis niloticus (assembly GCF_001858045.2). Classification (NCBI taxonomy): domain Eukaryota; kingdom Metazoa; phylum Chordata; class Actinopteri; order Cichliformes; family Cichlidae; genus Oreochromis; species Oreochromis niloticus. The sequence goes on along the minus strand of NC_031976.2, from coordinate 1,249,227 downwards.
CACAGAGTTTTTAAACGTCACCAGTCTCAGAGCTTTTATTGCACCATGATTACTGCGTTTGAACTCCTGCTAGTCTTTGTGATGCGCACCTCTTCTTCATCTTTGCTGCTGTTGTGGTGTCCCATCAGTCTGCATCTCTTCTCCTTTGCTCGCTCCTCCTGATCTCTTTCCCGTCCTGGTTATAAAAAGAATGCAGTCAGCATGTGCCGATCAAACGGCACCCACATCTAGTTTGATGTGATTATTAAGGCATCAACTTATTTTATACACACTGACTCAACCACAAATATCAGACTGCAGAAAAGCAAAATTACTCATGCACTCTGCCAAGACACAAGAGCTAACAGCAAGCAAAGTCAGTACTGGATGTGAGCTATAGGCCAACATTTAATTCAGCTGCAGAGGTAGAACTCGGTTTCCACACGGTGCCGTCTGTCTTCAGTCACATCACTTCCTCTTTTGTTATTTTATGTTTTCTTCTTCATTTTGCAGGATTTCATTTTTCACTCTGTTAAAATCTACATCTGATTTATTTCAAGCTTTTCTGTGAAGTACCTTCAAATGTCCAATCCTTTAATTCTCGGTAAACATGGAACATATAAAGATCATAGAGGTCACTGCTGTGTTATGGCACAAACATGTGCATTTTTGAAACGCACAGGATTCAAACATGTGCATGAATAAACAGGGAAATCACACCAAATACACTCAAGTCAAGGGTTAATTTTTCAGTTCATGAAATTTTTAAAACATCCCCTGGGTTTCCATGGTTACCTACTGTCATGTGTAAACCATCCCTACAGGATGACATCACTCTGAGCTGCTGTGGGATTTCACAGCGTCTCAGATTTCCTCCTGATGTTCTTATAAACTTTGTGATAATGCTTATGCTGGAGTCCCGTGCATCGTCAAATCCAGTTGGTCAGACCAATCAGGTGCTCATACGAGGTTGGACGTGTTGAGGGATGCTCAGCTGTGATTGGTTCAGACAGATATGTGACTGTTTCAGGTGTGACTTTGCCCTCTAATAAACAATTCTTTAACGAGATCCAGAGCTAATCACAAACCATCTGTGACTCGAGCCCCTGACACGAGCTAACGACACACCTGTGGAGCACAGTAACAGCTTCCAGTAGCACGCTGAAAAGTCATTATTTGTTTATTATTGTTTATCCAACTTGAATTTTCCAAGTGATGCAGTAGTTGGACTTTTGCCTTTTAAAGTGAACTCGTGGTTTGTGGAGCGTTTGGTACTTTGAAGGTTACATGTGCTGCTGCTCTAAGCTGTCACAGTATTTGTGGATTAGTCATGTTAAGTTTTGTGCTTTTCATGAAGCTTTTGTAGTTTGATTGTTCATTTCAGGACTATTAGAATCTGCTGTTCATCAAATCATTAACCTCTCTCTGCACTTCTCTCTTTAACTATGCGCGCTGCTTTCATGTGATTTTTAGTAACTGAATGTTCTGTCAGTTGTTCCATTATGAATCGAGAAATCAGTTAAGAAATACTTTTGTGTTATTAATGATCAATAATATATATTCCAAAGGGAAAAAAGTGCAGGTGTTCCAAAATGAACTGATGAGCTAAACTGTTTAAAACATATGTCCACAAAACAAAAACCCCAAACCCTGAGCCTGCCATGATATAATGACATTATTTGAAGAAAATATTCATTAAATGCAAAAATAAAATAATCTCAAGTACAGTAATGTTAAATAAAATAAAGTGCATCCTTCTGAGAAGTGAGGAAAAATAAAGAGAGATCAAAGCCCAGGATGTCGATGTCGTCCATCAGGACTTGTTAGGATCGCTCAAATGAGGCAAAAGACACAGACCACAGATCAGCTGTCCATTACAGAGGACGTTAGTGAATAGGCTGCTTCTCAGGAGGACGTATGTTCATGTTCAAGTGAATGAATGAGTTTGTATCTGTGAGCCTTTCAAGGCGTATATGGTGAAAACAAACACATCAGCATCCTGAAGTCTGCCCTACAGCTGTGATGGTGTAGATGATAATCATTAATTAACCTTCATTAAATGCATCAGTACAGAGCTGTACTGATTAGGGGTGGGCGATATAAACGATATACGATAGAAACGATATAGATTTGGCCAACGATAGAGATTTTGACTATATCGCTCTATCGCGATAGCGCATGTTGATGATGTCATCAAGCTGCGCCTGTTTTGGTCGAAAGTATTGCAGCGGCTACAACCATTATCATCTGTAAATTATGTTCTCCTGACTGAAGTTTGGCCCGTGTATAGCATCCTGCTATGCGATTGCATTTGTCCCTGACCACCAGAATCCCTCATGTTAACTTTTATCGAGTGGAAAAAAAGTTGCCGTTCATCCTCCAGCTTCACTGTGCTAATGTTATGCTAACATAGCTGTGTCGCTAGCAATCACGTAGCACAACATTATATACCAGGTAGTCCAACTTCGGTAACCCTGCAAACGCCACTGCTGTTTAGTTTTCTGTCTTCATTTATGTTGGGAGTGATAGCAGAGCTGTACGTTTGAATTAGTTTCAAAAATCTGTCAGTCAGAACATGGTATGAAATGTTTAGGTATAAACTAGCTAGCTAACTTCCTGTTAACTTCTAACTCCATTAAATTTAATAAATTCTGTTTTCATGGATGCATGGATGTTAAACTTAATTGTTACACCCGATAAAGCAGCAACGCTGATGATTTTATTAAAGATGAAAGAATTTAGACTGTTTTTAACTCTGTGTTCGTTTGACTTGGGACCTGAAGTGGACGGAGTTTTGGACCCAGATTACTCCTTACTACGGCAGCCGTAATGCTCTGACAATCCATCAAGCAGTCCATCAGCAGACTTACCAAAGTTGTACTAAAACATTTTTTGACAGATTTCTACACGCCAAAATCGGTTCAAGGTCAGTGAGCACAACAAGAATTCATACATAAGGCACACTCTCGATTTTTGAGAAAATTAAAGGATTTTAAGTGTGCCTTATAGTGTAGAAAGTATGCTATACAGAAGAAAATAATATATTGTGATATATATCGTTATCGCACATGCTTCAAATTATATCGCGATATGAATTTTAGGCCATATCGCCCAGCCCTAGTACTGATGCATTTCTATTGGTCATTTCTATTGGTCTGGGGGTAAAGAGCTTTTATTTTTATATATTTAAATATTAATCTAATTTATTTTGCAAATTTAGAGTGAAAACATATAATGTCACAGAAATAAAGATGGTGTAGTTCACTCCATGACCCCTCTTAGACTCACCCCTGTTATTACAGGCATCACTGTGATTGAAAGAGGCACAGCTGCCTGATTTAAACACTGTATCAGCCCAAGTTACATATTTTACATGTAAGCGTACCTTACTGTAGAGTTCTGCTGTGTAAGTGGACGGCAGCTGTTACAAACGTAGCTTTTCTTCACTGTGAGTTTGTCCTTCAGGTGCTTTGATAACCGACTCAGCTGTTTCCAGTAAAGGTTTAAATATCGATCACAGTAACGAGCGCTGCTGTTTCTGGATGTTTTGCTTCACTTCAGCTCTCTGCACTTCATGGTATCTTTTTGTAGACACAGCGTCATCACCACTGTGGCTGTTATGGTAAATGGGTCTTAGATAGCGTTTCTCTACACTATCAAAGCACTCTGCACAACTTCCCTCATTCATCCATTCACACATTTATTAGTACAGCTTTTTCACCTAAGCATCCGAATCTCAATAAACTTTATTGAAAATCTTCTTGTGTACAATCAACATTAGGGCTGGGCCATGTTATACCGTCCACGGTAATACTGGTGTAATGTTAGGCAACGATAATTAAATGAAATATCGCGATAGAATATGGGTAAAACGCGCATGCGCAGTGCCTTTGTTTTCATACGCACATGGCCGAAAAAGCACGGCGGCAACGGAGCAAGAGAAGGGGGAAAGTGGATTGTTGAGTGAAACGGATGAACCAGAATTGGTTTGTAAAAATGCTGCAACTTCAGTGGTGTGGAACTGGTTTGGTGTTTGTCCGTCAGATACACAACAAAGCACTATTTTTGGTAGCGCATGCTAGCGGGCGTCGTTATTACCGTGTTGTTTGGAAAATACGGCACACTTAAAATCAATCCTTTGATTTTTCTGAAAATCGTCAGTGTCCCTTATAATCCCGCGTGCCTTATGTATGAATTCTGGTTGTGTTTACTGACCTCGAGACGATTTTATGTACACGGCGCTCGAAAATCTGTCAGATGTTTTAGTACGACTTTGCTAAGCTACGAAGCCGCACCGCTTGATGGATTGTGGGAGCATTACGGCTATCGTAGGCAGGAGCCTCGCGGAGTGATACGTACTGTGCTTCAACATAATATTACCGTATAACCTCTTTTTAAGTTTTGTGGATATTATACACGGTTATGCTGAGGATATGTCGGCCAGTTTCCACAGGAAATGCTTTTTGGTTAAACTGTCAGCGAGGAATTTGCACTGTTACATTTTTATATAACTTTAATGCACATAAAAAACAGCTGCTTGTTTAAGTGAAAATACATTGATGTTTTTTTTTGCACTAATAAAGTTGTGGAGTTGTAAAGTATTTTGTCTCGCGTCAATTATATCATCAGTTATATCGTTATCGCAAAATTTCAAATATATATCATGATAGATATTTTTGGTCATATCGCCCTGCTCTAGTCAACATTTAAATGTGATTTCAAATGTTTGCATCCCAAAAAGTCAAATAAATCAACTTTTCTCTGCCGTCTTTACTCCCATCATCAACTGTCTGCTGCAGCTGTTTGGATTTAGTAAAACTATTGTCAACACATCACACAGTGTGTTTATGTGTTTCTACCTGAGGTTAAAGTCTTCTTGTCCCTGTGGTGGAATAAACACATCTGTAACCTTTGAATGAAATCACACACTCGATCCGGTTCATCAGGACAGGATCAACTTTCTGGGATTGTCGGGATATTTTAGCATGAATCAAAATGCTTCTAATGATAAGGAATGGGAAGGACAGCTACAGGCAGAAGATGGAGAACCAGCTTCAGCAAAATAACGTTGGTGAAGTCTGGAGAGGCCTCAGAACCATCTCAGGCCACAAACATCAGAACTCTCTGCCTGGGAGGGATGTGAGGTGGGCAAATGAACTGAATCATTTCTTCAACAGATTTGATTCAGCCATGAGGCAGTCTCCAACATCGGCTGCAGACTCACCCACCCCCACTGCTGCTGTTCCACCTCTGACACCTCAGACACTTCACACCTCCTCTACTCACCCTGCTCACTCCTCCCCACCCCCAACAACAGCATCCAATACACACTCAACACAAGGCTCCAGCCTGTCTCTCTCAACCACCCAGGTTAGGAGGGAACTGAGGAGGATTAAAGCCAAGAAGGCAGCGGATCCAGATGGCATCAGCTCGAGGGTCGTCAGGTCCTGCACGGACCAACTGTGTGGGGTGATGGAGCACCTCTTCAACCTGAGCCTGAGGCTGGGGAGAGTCCCACAGCTCTGGAAAACCTCCTGTCTTGTACCAGTGCCAAAGACTTCACGCCCCAAGGACCTCAACAGCTACAGGCCGGTGGCTCTGACATCCCACCTGATGAAGACCCTGGAGCGGCTGGTCCTGGCTCAGCTTCGGCGCCTTGTGAGCTCATCACTGGACCCACTTCAGTTTGCCTACCAGCCTGGCATTGGAGCGGATGATGCCGTCATTCACCTCCTACATCGTTCCCTCGCTCACCTGGAGACCGCTGGGAGCACTGTGAGAATCCTGTTCTTTGATTTCTCCAGTGCCTTCAACACTATTCTTCCCTCGGTTCTGAAGGACAAGCTGGAGAACTCTGGAGTGGACCATCACCTCACTACCTGGATTCTGGACTACCTCACCGACCGACCACAGTATGTGAGGACTCAGGGCTGTGTGTCGGACAGGGTCGTCTGCAGTACGGGGGCCCCACAGGGAACGGTTCTGGCTCCGTTCCTCTTCACCATCTACACTGCAGACTTCTCCCACAACTCCACCCAGTGCTTCCTGCAGAAGTTCTCTGATGACTCTGCAATAGTCGGCCTCATCACTGATGGGGACGACAAGGAGTACAGAGGACTGACTCAAGACTTTGTGGGCTGGTGCCAGCTGAACTACCTCCAGATCAACGCCAGTAAAACCAAGGAGCTGGTGGTAGACTTCTGCAGGCACAAACATCCTCCACTGCAACCACTGAACATCCAAGGTATGGACATCGAGGCTGTGGACAGCTACAGGTACCTTGGTGTTCATCTGAACAACAAACTGGACTGGACTCATAACTCAGACGCCCTCTACAGGAAAGGGCAGAGCAGGCTGTACCTGCTGCGGAGACTCAGGTCGTTTGGAGTGGAGGGCCCACTCCTGAAGACCTTCTATGACTCTGTGGTGGCCTCAGCCATCTTTTATGGTGTGGTCTGCTGGGGCGGCAACATCTCTGCTGGGGACAGGAAGAGACTGAACAGGCTGATCAGAAGGGCCAGCTCTGTTCTAGGATGCCCTCTGGACCCAGTGGAGGTGGTGAGTGACAGGAGAATGGTGGCTAAGCTGTCATCCCTGTTGGACAACATCTCCCACCCCATGCAGGAGACTGTGACAGCACTGAGCAGCTCCTTCAGTGGCTGCGGCACCCACGGTGTGGGACGGAGAGATTTCGCAGGTCTTTCCTCCCCACTGCTGTCAGACTCCACAACAAAGACTTTAACTGATCAAACACACACATCCACACATGTGCAATAAGACTGCTATATGTGCAATTCTTCTTCTGACGAAGTTGTATTTTTGTATTTTCCTACTCAGTTGTATATAGTATTTTATTTTATTTTATTGTATTTTATTGCATTCCAGTGTTTTCTAATTTCTGATACATAACTTTGCACTTTTGCTGTAACAAAACAAATTTCCCACCTGTGGGACTAATAAAGGTCATCTTATCTTATCTTATCTTATGTGTCAGCAAGAGTTTGTGGCCCACTGCATCATTTCTTTGTGCTTCTTTGTGTGAATCAGGCGACAACATGGCTCTTTGGTCTGAAGGCAAGGTTGACCAGAGTGATTCTGAAGGAGAGAGTGAAGGTGAAAGAACGAATGATGAAGAGAAAGAAGAGGATGAAAATGAACATAATGAAGATGCCAACACTGGATGGGCTGAAGCCATGGCAAAGATCCTCGGGAAGAAAACCACGAGCGGCATCCTGGAGAAGAACAAGGAGCTGGAAAAGATAAAGGCAGCAGAGAGACAGGAGCAGCTCGAGAGAAAGAAACAGGTGAGCTCCGTGTTCCAGGCTCAGGGTGATGTGTGAGCGTCCTGTTAACGAGCAGATGTTCATCACTTGGCTCCACTGATCCACTCTTCACTCACCGAGTAGAGCTGGGCGATATGACCCAAAATTCATATCTCGATATTTTTTAAAGCCATAAAGTAAGAACAAAAAGAGAGTTCTTAGTCAAAGCTGTGTCCCAGATGTCACACAGGCACTTTTATTAACATACAGCATAGATGTACATGAAAAAAACTACTCAAAAATAAATTATGAGCATTTATTAAATAATGATGCTCTATAAATAAAAGAAAACGATGTTTTTGTGCATAACAAAGAGCTCACAATTGTGCAGTCAAAATGTAAACTAACACATGCTGAGCATAATAACAAAGACAGATTTCACAGCTGCTCTGTTCCCAACTTCTACTGCGTGACTGACAGCCTGGAGTTTGAAATCCGCTTCGTAACCATGGCCGTTTCTCAATATGCGTACTTGTGCGTACTTGCGTTCTCGTGTACTCGTGATACGTCATCAGTCGGAGACCAAGTACTGTTCCAATTCGAAGTACGCATCAAACCGAGAACACGAAAAAGTCCCGGATGTGTTCTCGCTCCGCCCGTTTTATCGAGCATGCATCGGTGGTGACTTGTGTGGACTTGGTACAGCTAAATATCCCAGAATGCATTTCGTCCGAAACTCAGACAAAGGCCGTTTCTCAATTCTCAAGTACGTGAGTACGTACTCGCGTTCTCGGCAAGTCCGTACTCCCGTGCATTCTCGCCAGTACGTACTCGCCGAGAATGCGAGTACGTACTCACGTACTTGAGAATTGAGAAACGGCAATTGTCTCTGAACAGGAGCCATTTATGGTCCTTATACACACACAATACGGTAATATTACGTTGAAGCACAGTACGTATCACTCCGCGAGGCTCCTCGGTAGCCGTAATGCTCCGACAATCCATCAAGCGGTGCAGCTCCGTAGCTTACCAAAGGCGTACTAAAACATTTTTGACAGATTGCTGAGCGCTGTGTATCACATAAAATCGGTTCGCGGTCATCAAGCACAACCAGAATTCATACAAAAGGCGCGCAGTCAACTTTTGAGAGAATGAAAGGATTTCAGGCCGTGCATGGCGTTAGCGTGGTTAGCTCGTTAGCGTGGTTAGCTCGTTAACACGTTGACGCCGTCCAGCCCCACGCACGGGGCGATGCGCAGTAACTCATTAACGGAGATTTGCCGTGTCCATCTTGTTGCTGCCTGCAGGTGAAGCGATGGGGGAGGAGGGGGAGTTGTGTTCAGTGAAGGAGAGGCGAGGTCGAGTAACGTTGCGTAAAGACAAAAGTGGACGAAAGAGAGGCAAACTTGCGGCTCCGCAACTATGATTATAACGTAACATAGACTATATCGATATAAAGGATATTGTCACATCTTATATCTTGTATAAAAATATATCGATATTTTTAAAAAACTCGATATATCGCCCAGTCCTATCACCGAGCACAGTTTGTTTATTACTGTCGACATCAAATGACAATGTTTGACTTATAATAACAAGTTATAATAAGTATACAAGTTTATTTTTCATGTTTTGGCTCTAAAGACGACCATAAGTATAAACTAGTGACTGAACACACGAACCAATCAGGAAAGCAGGCAGGCCTTAGACAGGCTTGCTCAACACTGTGCTCTGCTCACAATATTTATCCACATAATAATGTAAAATCAAAACTGCATTGTGACCAGCTGTTTGAAGATATATATTCATCCATCCATTCATTTATTCTTTTCCTCCTTGTTGTTGAACACTTTCCAAAAAGCAACATTTCTATTTGTAACCCTTGAAACCACCCCGTGTGTCCCCAACAGGCTGACGAGAAGAAAGCGTGGGAGCAGATGTGCAGGGAGAAACCTGACATAGTGAAGGACCGCGAGACTGAAAAGGCATTACAGAGAATTGCTACAAGGTGACTACTCGGTTTCCTTTGTGTCTTTGTTTGACGTATATGTAACCAAGCATCTGTTCTAATGTAGTCCTCCTTCATTCAGAGGGGTGGTTCAGCTGTTCAACGCTGTGAGGAAACACCAGAAAACTGTGGAGGAAAAGGTGAAGGACGCTGGTGGGTCAGACAGGAAGAAGGCAAAGATCCTAGGTTCTGTCTCAAAGAAAGACTTCATCGATGTGCTGAGGAGGGAAGAGGGAGGTGTCCGAGCAACGGGCAAGACCGAAAAGGATGCTGTGAGTTCACAGATGTTTGTTTCGTTCTGTACCTCTGCTGTCGTGCCACATCCTGATGTTTCTGTGTGTGTGTGCTCGTGCAAAGGTCGCTGCCGTGGAGAAGCCTGCCTGGACTGTTCTCAGAGATGACTTCATGATGGGAGCCACAATGAAAGACTGGGACAAAAGCAGTGACCAGGACGAGCCACAGGAGGGGAACAGTGAGGCAGCGATTTAGATGTGACATCAGCCGTGGACACTGAAAGGCTGAGCTCAAAGACTGTCTGGGAAAAACTAACAGGAGACCCTGAACTGAAAAGACGAGCGTTAGCACCAGCACATGCCTGTGCACGCACACACGTGTGCTGCTGCGTTGGACATATACAGTTTTATATTTGTTGCTGAATATTTTGACAGGTGACTGTGAAACATACTGAATGTGGACTGTAGCAGATGTTAAAATACAAATTCCTTCACAGATTCATTCAAATGCAAAACTGTTTCACTTTTTTTTATTGACACTGGAGAAATGGATCCTTCATGTTAACAGTTTTATATTCAACAATAAATGTGATACTACACGCTCACAGGTGGAACAGCCATGGCAGGTACATCAGCTGGTTTCAGACTGATTTTAGTAGACGAGTCGAGCAGTGGCATCTCAGTTTGGCTACATCAGTAATCATGAGTTTCTACAGGCCAAGCAGGGGGTGTGTCAGCTGTGAAACTCAGAAACCAGTCTTACTTGTTATCATCTATCGTCCACCTGGGCCTTACACAGAGTTTCTCTCTGATTTCTCAGACTTTTTATCTGATTTAGTGCTCAGCTCAGATAAAATAATTATTGTGGGTGATTTTAACATCCATGTAGATGCTAAAAATGACAGCCTCAACATGGCATTTAATCTGTTATTAGACTCAATTGGCTTCTCTCAAAATGTAAAAGAACCCACCCACCACTTTAATCACACTCTAGATCTTGTTTTAACATATGGCATAGAAACTGAACATTTAACAGTGTTTCCTGAAAACCCTCTGCTGTCTGATCATTTCCTGATAACATTTACATTTACAATAATTGATTACACAGCAGTGGAGAGTAGACTTTATCACAGTAGATGTCTTTCTGAAAGTGCTGTAACTAAGTTTAAGAATATAATCCACCCACTGTTATCATCTTCAATGCCCTGTACCAACATAGAGCAGAGCAGCTACCTGAACGCTACTCCAACAGAGGTCGATTATCTTGTTAATAATTTTACCTCCTCACTACGTACGACTCTGGATACTGTAGCTCCTGTGAAAACTAAGGCCTCAAATCCAAAGTCCCTGACTCCGTGGTATAATTCTCAAACACGTAGCCTAAAGCAGATAACTCGTAAGCTGGAGAGGAAATGGCGTGTCACAAATTTAGAGGATCATCATTTAGCCTGGAGAAATAGTTTGCTGCTTTATAAGAAAGCCCTCCGCAAAGCCAGAACATCTTACTATTCGTCACTGATTGAAGAAAATAAGAACAACCCCAGGTTTCTCTTCAGCACTGTAGCCAGGCTGACAAAGAAGAATAGGAATAAGAATATAATCCACCCACTGTTATCATCTTCAATGCCCTTTACCAACATAGAGCAGAGCAGCTACCTGAACGCTACTCCAACAGAGGTCTAAAAGAATTATATATTTCAAAATAAAATAATTAAACATTCTAACCTAAAATGGGTTTAGCTGCATTCTGGACCGTGTTTCTGGATTGCATTAGCTAGCGAGCTGATTGGAGACCATAACAGCCAATCAGAATGTTTGCATCCAAGTCTGTGATTGGTTGGTTTTGTGGCACATTAGTGTACAGAGAGTTGAGCGCGCAGGGAGCAGAGATGTTGTTAGTGGGAGCGACACTGAGAGCAGATGTCTGTGAGCACACAGAGCAGAGATCTGAGCAAGAGGGGCTGTTATTGTGTGTATGTGGATAATCGCAAACACTGAAATACATTTATTGCACCTAGCAATGAATTTTGTTCGTTCAAAATAATTTTCTCCTCAACACGCAACATTTGGTTTTGCAAATGTATTTATTTTTTACATGCGCTTAGAATAGAGGCACAAAAATAATGCCATAGATCTGAGGTGATTCTGAGGATCATCACGACCTTGCAAGGAATATATTACGACCAATATATGATAACATAATGTGATATATTAGTCAGTGTGGTGTCTTGAAATTTGTTTCCAAGGTCAGCTTTGGGCAGTGAAGGTCAAATGCTGAGCCAACCTAGCTACGCATGTCCCCCAAGGCCTGATATATTGTTGTCAAGTTTAAAAAGGAAAAAGTCCATAAAAAATGTGGGTAATATAAAGTTTTTGCTGATTTTCACTTTTGCAGTGACCCTGACATAATTTTCACCAAAATAAAATCAGCTCAATCTGTTATTGATAATCTACATGACACATTTGTGTCATGTAGATTATTTTATTCTCCCAAGGGAGAATAAAAGAAATTTTTTTTTTAAAATTCAATTTAATGAATTATAACAGAAACAAATATGGAAAATAAGGCAGAGCAAGGACAAATACAGAAGAAAAATGGAGCAGCAGGTGGAGAATTTGAGGATGTGGGAGGGAGTGCCGTGAGCAAAGCGGTACGGAGTGGGCTAATGCAGTGGTTCCCAAAGTGGTGGGGGTATGAATAAAAAAAAGAAACCTGGACACTGCCAGCATAATGGGCAGGTTTTTGACGGGGCTCCCACACAAACGCAAAGCAGAGGATGAAGCATCGCCAAATATGTTTCCAAACCAACTTCCTTCCAAGCCAAAGACTAGAACATATGATGATATCTTGCCTTTGGCTTCACCTGCACAACGCTGGTGCCAAGGTAGGTCTCCCTGCGTCGGGAGCAGCGCTGGGCTCTCCAAATCTCAGACAAACAGTATCTCACATTCTTGAGTTTTAGTTCACAAACACTTCTTATAGTGAAATTCTGGCGATGTTAGCGCTTTATACAGTAAAGTTACAGCGGGATACAAATAATATCAGGCTGATCCTGCCACGATTTGTTCCCCCTGTCCAAATCAGGGACAAACAATATCCCACAGTTGTTTATGTTTTTGAACCCATTTTGCACAGAGAGGCATTTTTTGAAAAATGTAGCACTGTTGAATATTCTTATATTAAAAAAACTTACGTATAATAATGACACCATAAAGATGGATTGTTAAGTGGTTTATTTTATGTAAATTTATTTATTGCAGTTTACTTTTGTTTGCAACAGAGGTTGAAAACAAAGTATGTGTGTGTGTGGTTGGAGGATGTGTTTGTGTGTGTGTGTGTGTGGTTGGAGGATGTGTTTGTGTGTGTGTGTGTGTGTGTGTGTGTGTGTGGTTGGAGGATGTGTTTGTGTGTGTGTGTGTGTGTGTGTGGTTGGAGGATGTGTGTGTGTGTGTGTGTGTGTGTGGGGGGGGGGATAATGAATTAAATATGTTTTTTAACAGGTTTGATTCACTTCCCACGCTCTCCCACTCTGCCCCCTCGTTACAGCTGAGGCTACCCCATACTCATCCTCTCCCCTATCACAATTCCCGCCACCCTCCCTGACCACTCCCCTCCACTTTATGCCACTCTGACATCTAGTCTGAGGTGGTCTCTGGGGTGTGGTGGACCATACTGAGGACTTTCCACGACACTGATAGAATCTGTAATCTTGTTGTCTGCTGGGGAGGTGGCAGCATGGAGAGGGGCAGGAACTCCAATCCAATCCAATTTTATTTATAAAGCACTTTAAAATACCCAGCACAGTGCTGTACAGAAAATAAGTTAAAAACAATAGAATAACAGAAAACAGCAAAAATAAATAAATAAAACACATAAAAATTAAAACAGCACTATATTAAAAAAGAAAACAAGATAAAACAGCATCGAATCAACTAAAAACAACTAAAATAAAACTAAACAATAAAAACCAACATCTCACGTGGTGTCAAAGGTCAGGGTAAAGAGGTGGGTTTTCAGGAGTGACTTAAAAACAGGTAGAGAAGGAACTGGATTATAGACTGGTGAAAAGGACCATCTGGGTCCTGGCCAGTTCCCAGACTCCACAGAGGAACTGGGTGAGACTGTAACAGCCATGGAGGACAGCTACCACAGGTCTTTCATCCCAGCAGCAGTCAGACTGCACAGTACCCACAGGACAAACACTGTGTAAAATACATGTTGTCATTCCAACTGCACCTCATGTATATGGAAAAGAAGTCTTGGTATATTTTACTGTAAACTGTATGTATCTCTACATAGCATTTTTTACATTATTCTCTTACTTATTTTTTCTATTTTATTTCTGCTTCTCTTTTTCTTGCTGTCCCTTGTGCTGCTGTAATATGTGGACTTCCCCAGTGTGAGATCAAATTATTTTAAATGTCATTTTAATTATCATCTTTTTTTATTTATTTATTTTTTATCTTTGAACTTATTCATTGCATCACATTTGGCATGTCAAGTGTACAGCACTCTGTGTTCAGCTGGGAGTTGTTCTGAAAGTGCTATATAAATTGCTTGCTTGCTTCATACAAGAAGAGGTTTAGACAACAGTTTGTACCACTGTGAGCTGATCATTGTTCTCAGTGACAGACTGAACCATGGCCAGCAGATGCTCTTAAAACCACTCAGAGCAACCCTTGAAGGTCTTCGTCCCACACTGCACAGGACTTTCTGAAATCAGTTAGCACTTAGCTGAGCTTTCAGACGGCTGGGATTTTTTTTGGTCTCAGTTGACGGCTTGGAAAGTCTCCAGTGCTCAAACACTTATCTGTTATTCAGAGGTGAGTTTGGGGTCTATTTGTGCAATATATGCTTCTGTTCTTCAAGCACTGGAGGTAGAATGAAGGACATGAACATGGAAGAGAGAGCAAGATTTTCCCATCAAGACTGCAGCGTCTACCAAGAAAGGAATGAGGAGATAAAATCAAATTCACTAGGTAATTAAAACAAGTCCCTACTCCCAGGTGAGCCATAATCGATGCTGCTACTCAAATCTGAATAATAAGAATCACATCAGAGTGTGAATATTAGAACGCAGCAAAATATAGAAAAAAGTACTGGTATGAATGAGTGTATACACAAGTTACATAAAGTGTTTTGAGTGCTCAGAGAAGAAAAGTGCAAAATAAGGCTGTTGAGACAACGCAGGTCTCTGCGATTCTCTTGGTCCTGGTAGAGATCACGCTGACATGTTTCCATGTTTTACACAATCCTTCTATTACCCATTATTCTTACAGATGCATCTGCAGATCAGCACACTGCATCCTATGCAGTCCTATGCTAAAGGCTGATCTAAAGAACTCCACACAACAGTTACAGTTATAACCTCTGGTCTCCTCCCCCCTGCAGTAAACACCCCCACAACTAGTACAGTGGCCAAGGGTGCTGACACCCTGACCCCCATCTCCTTTTAAGGTAGTGTCCATTTGCCCTTTGTCTGCCCCTCACCCTCAGTAACTCTTGCTTCCTGGGGGTGGGGGTTGATTGTCCTCCTGCCCTGCACCCCAGTTCTTTGTTCCCAATCCAGGCCTATTTTCTATTTTGTATACCCATTAACCGCCATATTGTAATATTACAAGCAATCCCAAACTATATTCTCTTTAACTCTGATCTATATTAAGGAATCTATTCTCAACAAAGACCCAGTCCATTTAATCTACATGTATGAGCCTTGTATACTATTTTATTGACTGCTTGCCTTTGTGTAGTAGTAAACAGACCGGCGCTTTTCTACTCTGTGCACTCAAAGCACATTCTCTGCCTCATTTTCCCAAGCACTGTTTTCATGCTTAAGTCCTTTCTATCAAACATTCACACTCTGATAGATGCATCGGAGAGCAACTTTGGCTCCTGCGACAGGAACAGCTGGGGATCAAACTACCAACCTTGTTATTAGATCTCTGAGCTACAGGCTTCTCCAAGCACTGCCTGTTTTTGAGTAAACAGTTGGATTTTTGATTTTAACCAGTCTGTGTGCTGCATTTGGGTTCTCTTTCTCTGTGAATTTGTTGTAGATACAGATGTTTTAATATAATATTTTATTATTAAATTATTTTATTTATTTTATTTTTATTTATTTTTGCCACAGTGGGAAGGAAAAACTCCCTTTTAACAGGAAGAAACCTCCGGCAGAACCAGGCTCAGGGAGGGGCGGGGCCATCTGCTGCGACCGGTTGGGGTGAGAGAAGGAAGACAGGATAAAGACCTGCTGTGGAAGAGAGACAGAGATTAATAACAGATATGATTCGATGCAGAGAGGTCTATTAACACATAGTGAGTGAGGAAGAAACACCCAGTGCATCATGGGAATCCCCCAGCAGCCTACACCTATTCCAGCATAACTAATACAGGTGGGGTTGTGGTGGAGGTGGGTTAGAAAGTGGAGACTTTAACCAAGCCAAACTGGTTTACATAACGTGACCTTATGACATTTAACAAATTAATGTGTATAAAGGTTATGAGCAGAGAAAGCAGACATTGAAATCAGAAATATAACTCAAATATCTGTGAGCTAGCTGAATTTCTGCAGTGATTCCAGCGTTGATTCGTGCACTAGAAAGAGTTGTGGATGAAATATTCTGTATATTAGTTTAAATTTGATTTTACTTGCAGTCTCTAATTATGACTTGGATGGTGATCAGACCACATCTACATGATGTCAGTGCAGAAATCTTTTAATTCCCAAAGGTTCACATTTTCTTTCACCTGTGTGGATAGCAGACTCCTGTAATAGAAATATTAAAAACAGTTACAAACACCTCAATATGTCTGTTTAGTGGTCAGATGAAGTTGAAATGTAAGTTGCTCAGATGTCCCGGGTGCAGTGCTTTCTAAAAAATACTTGCAGTGTGTTTGTCTGAGCTTTAATTGTCAGTATATGTAAACATAACCTCCCACTTGTGTCCATGTCAGGTCTATTAACACATAGTGAGTGAGAAAGGTGACTGGAAAGGAAAAACTCAATGCATCATGGGAATCCCCGGCAGCCTACGTCTATTGCAGCATAACTAAGGGAGGATTCAGGGTCACCTGGTCCAGCCCTAACTATATGCTTTAGCAAAAAGGAAAGTTTGAAGCCTAATCTTGAAAGTAGAGATAGTGTCTGTCTCCCGAATCCAAACTGGAAGCTGGTTCCACAGAAGAGAGGCCTGAAAACTGAAGGCTCTGCCTCCCATTCTACTTTTAAATACTCTAGGAACAACAAGTAGGCCTGCAGTGTGAGAGCGAAGTGCTCTAATGGGGTGATATGGTACTACAAGGTCATTAAGATAAGATGGGCCTGATTATTTAAGACCTTGTATGTGAGGAGCAGGATTTTGAATTCAATTCTGGATTTAACAGGAAGCCAATGAAGGGAAGCCAAAACAAGAGAAATCTGCTCTCTCTTTCTAGTCCCTCTCAGGACTCTTGCTGCAGCATTTTGGATTAGCTGAAGGGTATAAGACCACACAGCTGTGAGATGTGGTCATGTTTTCAGCTGTTGTCAGCAGTTCTATACAGCGATTTTATAATCAGAATAATCCTGACAGTGTGACTTTCATGAGGTGCAACTTCAAAGTTCTGTATTTAAAAGCAGGAGCTATGATAAATCATCATATTAGCATTAGGACTGTCACAATATGAGTTTTTCACTTATTTACAAAGTTATCTTAGTTATATTACAAAATCTGAAGAAAAATATGCTTTTAAAAATGTCTGAGACGTGAATTTACACATAATTAATTTTTTTAAACTAATTTTATTAATATACTTTAAGTATCAGGCTTAATAAAACAGGCTGATGATTTATGTTAGAACATATGTAAATATTTAGACAACAGTGTACATTTGTAAGCTAAAACTGTAATAAAAAGAAATTTAGAACAGTATTCAAGGGTAACTTTGATATGTGTGGAGGCCCATTCACTGCAGTGCATATCCACAGCTATATAATGGACTGACTCTCTGTGTCTTTAGTTACATTGTATCATATATTATTAGCTGTGTGTGACATGAAGGGCCCACACGTACACTGTTAGGTACTCGTCATGTTTTATTTGCCACTTTTCAAGATCACTCTGTGCAGCTTTTGATCCTGGTGCAGACTTCCCCTCCGGTCCCAGCTGGCAACTGAAATAGCAGCCCCGATCACCTAAATCAGTGATAGTTTATAATGATGATGTAAACAATGAGAGGTTCACCCCCGCTTACCTGCTGGGACAAAATGACCCCAAGCCCTCTGCTCGAGGTATCTGTCTGCCCTGATCCTGTAGCCACTGGAGCCGACCGTGATGCACCGCTGCCTGCTTAAGATGGTTAGAACATTATTGTAATGATGGTGGTTGAGTTAAAGAAGGAGACAACAGAAAAGATAGTTCCAAGTGACCTGAAATATTTATTTACACATGGCTCTCATCTCTCCCGTCATACAGAGTAAGACAAAAGACACAACCTGTCTACATTCACATTTATACCCACTGTTGTTCTGTACATTTGATACCACATATGTTTATCTCTAAGAGAGCCTTTTTGCTGGAAGCCTCCTGACCTACAGAACACAGAACTGTATGTTGACCCTGCAAACTGCCCAAAGTCAGAAGTTTTTTATATGATCATTAGTATGTGATTGTCTCAGACAGCTGTGTTTAAGCCTGTAAGTAGACTTGGAGTAGAGCTGCTGCTGCTCCACATTGAAAGGACCCAGTTAAAATTGTTTGGGCATCTGACAAGGATGCCTCCTGGAAGAACATCTTCGTGTCCCCCTGGATGAGCTGGAGGTGTTGGCTGGGGTTAGGGAAGCCTGGGCTTCTCTGTTCAGACTGCTGCCCTGCAAGCCAAACCCAGATAAGCAGCAGAAAAGGGATGGATGGATGGATAATCCGAAACAGTGTTTTTGGTACAGATGCTCCTAGTCTGTGGTCTTGGAGCTTCAGAGACAAGCTAGCACTACAAGTACTAAGAAGTGAACATTAAGGGAATAAGGCAAGTAATTTAAAATGTAATCTTTGGATCAGCTCAGCAGAAGTTTGGCAACAGCACAAATATACAGAGGCTGTATTTCACACCGAATGAAAGGGTGTGAGGTGATTTCACTCAGAGATGGAGAAAAATGTAAGACAGACAGGATAGGAGAGAAAGAAGAGGTTATATTTGAAGGTAAGGAGTGCTGAGGGGCATTTGATGAACTGGAAATTTAAAGCTTACATGTAATGTGCTCATTCTTTTAAATCAGATTTTTGTATAAGGTTGATGAGGTTAAGGGGGTGGATGTAGCTCAGGAGGTGCAGCAGGTCATCTGCTTATCAGAAGGTTGTTGGCTTGGTCAAGTCTGCATGCTAAATATCCTTGGGCTAAACACTAACCCCAAGTTGCTCTCGGAGTGTAAGTGTGTGTGAATGTTAGAAGCACTTAACCTCTGGAGCCCCAAAGATCTTTCTGAGGTTCCTGCTTGAAAATGAACTGAGTATTTCTCTGAAATTACAACTCTGTGCAAACAATCACATGCTGATACTTACATAACTGCGCTCGTGTTACAGCCCATGAAATACAATCTGCCCCCCTTCGCCCCTGGCACTGGGAGCACTGGTGCTCTGTACCTGAATAAAACTAAAGACTTTCTTATAAGGTTAATAACATGTCTACCAACTATTTCATGTCCAAATAATTGCTGAGAGTTACTCCAAAAACTTCATGGCTCCCCATCAAAATGTTTATTTATTTGTTTACATGAAAATCAGCCACTGTGTATTTTTAACACATCTAAAATTCAATGTGATGTAATTATCCTGCCTAACAACATAAAAGGCTCAAAAGGTTAAGTATGGAATATAATATGAATGGAAAATCACATATTGCACTCTAAACACAGCAGATCTGAAACAGCGAACACATATGTGCTCTGTTGCAGTATGAAGAGTACAGGTGTAAATTTATAACTGTAGAAAAATACAGTGCCTTTGTAGACTGATAATGAAACAGAGATTCCTGAAAATTACAAATACTTGAATGTTGCTGTCTTACAGACATTTAGTGCCACCTAAAGGCAGTAACTGACAAGTAAGACAGCAAAGCAGTTACATGATTTACATCTCACCACAAGACGCTGGTACAGAAAGGAAGAAACTGAGCTTTAAAATCAAAGCTAGGTGAAGTAACCAGGCTGAAAATCTGTATTTTCTTTTTCTGCACAGTCTGATAATGATGGGCTGATCTTTTCCTCTGCTATAGATGCTTTTTTCAGGCTTGCTACTTCTATTGTCGTTCACCTCCAGCAATGGTTTGTGTGGGAAAATCCCAGTAGATCAGCAGTTTCTGAAATACTCAGATCAGCCCATTTCACACCTGCAGCCATGCCACGGTCAAAGTCACTTAAATCACCTTTTCTTCCCTCTGTTCTGATACTCAATTTGAACTAAACGCACTGATTTCCAGCCATGTGACTGGATGATTAGATATTTGTGCTAATGAGCAGCTGAGCAAGTGTACCTACACTGTTAAAAAAAATCCTAAAAAACAGTAATATTCCAGCAGCTGAGGCGCCAAAATAATACCAGAAAATACCAGAAAATAACTTTCTCATAAAAATACAGTTATTTTCAGTAATGACAATACAGTTTGTTGCCCTAATTTTACATGGGATTTTGCCTTTTTCAAGTGCTTTTAAACATTAAATTAGGAACATTTTAATGTGATTAAACAATGAAATTACCTATAAACAAGGTCAATGAATGTGGCAATATGAATAATAATACTTAAATGTACAGAAATGTACAGTGAACAGTTGGTTTAAATAATAATAATGGATTGCATTTATATAGCGCTTTTCGAGACCCTCAAAGCGCTTTACAATTCCACTACTCATTCACACACTGGTGGAGGCAGCTACAGTTGTAGCCACAGCGGCTCTGGGGCAGACTGACAGAAGCGAGGCTGCCATATCGCGCCATCGGCCCCTCTGACCACCACCAGTAGGCGGTAGGTGAAGTGTCTTGCCCAAGGACACAACGACCGAGAGTGTCCGAGCCGGGGCTCGAACCGGCAACCTTCTGATTACAAGACGAACTGCCAACTCTTGAGCCACGATCGCCCTAAATATTTGATGTAAAAAAAGTTTATGAGAATCATTTTATATATTTTTCCATAGCATTACATTTGAATTTAACAGTTCAATCTTTCAAATAATGGACACATATTTGTGAAATCATGATACATTTGTGAATGCATTTTAACAATCTAAATATGCATATGTACGGACAGATACATTTAAAAAACAGGAAAATTATGTTTACATTTACAGTGATTTTATGTTATTTTACATTTGAAATGTGAAATCAGTCTATTTATGTAAATTTAATGATATTCTAGAAGAACAGAACAAAACTGTAAAATACTTTTATATTACAATTTTTTTTACAGTGTAACACAGTGTGTATTACTGCCATCTCTGTCTTTATTTAAAGACATTTATCTAGTAACACTACTTTAACTGCAGTGAGCACATGAAACATCCCTGACGATGTCTTGCTGAAATATTCGTTGGTTCTGGTGATAAGTTGAATTTATTTGCCGCAGACAGTGACTAAATCTCATTTGCTCCTGACCCCGTGGACCCTGAAGGGAACCTTACATACTTGCATACTTTTATACTTCATTTAATGGTTTTAGTGTCCAAATTGCTCAAATACACTTTGAAGCTTTAGAAGAAGTACAGTAATTACAGTGTTACAGTGTAGCTGCTTGTTAGACAAGTTAAGTTACAAAAATCACTTGAATCATATTTACTTTGGTGGACAGAAAATCTTTGTACACTGTTTGGGGTCACTTCATAATGTGGGATTTTAGTGCTGAATTTTCAAAACTTAATTTTCTGCTTTGAGTTGTATTTAGCAGCTGAAAATATGATAGAAACACTGAGATCATTAATGATGTGTAGTCAGATACAGGTTTGTTCTTTTTCTGTAGCAGAAATGAATAAGCTGACTCAGTTCTTCTGACCACTTCTTGTCTGAGGTTCAGACCAGGAAGAATGTAACTATAATACTGAAGCTGAAGTATGATCCTCCCCACCAGAGAAAAGCTCCCAGCTGTGGGTTCACCTCCTCCTGCTGAACTCAGAGAGCAGCAAACAACCAGACTCTGATGTAGCATCACTTTCATCGCTCACTCCTGAACTCCTGTGAACCATAACGAGTGTAGTTCACAGGAACCACACTTGTCAGGAGGTATCCTAGTAATTAATGACTTAATTATTTGGAGTAATATTATTATTGCTCTGCAGGGCTTTAAACTCTACAGAGGACACGGAGGTCTCTCCCACTGGACTGTTTAAAGTTCCAGTTTATCCAAATGACCAAAGCTGCATATATACCAGATGCTGTCAGGGTTCAATTTTATGCATTAGTCCCCTCCACAGCCCAGTGTTTTGTAAGCCTTTGTTATACTGCTTAATTTCACATCTGCAATAAGAAAATGGAGATAAGCAGTTAAATAATATGAAAGGACGTGATGCTGCAGGTTGGCTTTCTTTTCTAGTTGAGCAGTTTGTATGCATCTTTTCACAGGAGTGACCCAAGCATGGCTGGAGCCTACACTTTACTGTGCTTATATGATAAATAAGGATTAGTATAATGTAGTGCAAAATGCAAAAAGTGTTTTCTTTTACCTCAATAACATGAAACTTGCATCAAGTGTTTCCATGGTGACCAATCTAGAATTTGGCTTTTGTAATTCTGCATCAGATTTTAAACAGTTCATCTGTGCTAAAGAAACCACAGGAGCGGAAGATAGACAGAAGGATTGGTGCTGCTGCTGTGCGTCATGGTGAAGACAGAGCTGAGTGTAAAAGCAAAGCTCTTAAATTACTGATCGATCTACGTCCCTACCCTCACCTATAGTCACGAGCTGTGGGTAGTGACTGAAAGAACGAGATCGCGGATACAAGTGGTGGAAATGGGCTTCCTCCGAAGGGTGGCTGGCCTCTCCCTTAGAGATAGGGTGAGGAGTTCAGCCATCAAGGAGGGGCTCAGAGTAGAGCTGCTGCTCCTCCACAGTGAAAGGAGCCAGTAGAGGTGGTTAGGGCATCTGATAAGGATGTTTCCTGGGCGCCTCCTGGGTGAGGTGTTCCGGGCATGTCCCACCGGGAGGAGGCCCCGGGACAGACCCAGGACACGCTGGAGAGATTATTTTTCTCAGCTGGCCTGGGAATGCCTGGGTGTTCTCTCCGACAAGCTGGAGGAGGTGGTTGAGGTCTGGGCTTCTCTCCTTAGGCTGCTGTCCCCTCGACTCGGCCTCGGATAAGCTTTAATCTCAAATGAAAAACTGTTAGTAGGGAGATAAACTATACAGACTAAAAACAGAGACATTAAATTCAATTCAATTCAATTCAATTCAATTTTATTTATATAGCGCCAAATCACAACAAAAGTCGCCTCAAGGTGCTTTATATTGTACAGTAGATAGCACAATAATAAATACAGAGAAAAACCCAACAATCATATGACCCCCTATGAGCAAGCACTTTGGCGACAGTGGGAAGGAAAAACTCCCTTTTAACAGGAAGAAACCTCCGGCAGAACCAGGCTCAGGGAGGGCGGGGCCATCTGCTGCGACCGGTTGGGGTGAGAGAAGGAAAACAGGATAAAGACATGCTGTGGAAGAGAGACAGAGATTAATAACAGATATGATTCGATGCAGAGAGGTCTATTAACACATAGTGAGTGAGAAAGGTGACTGGAAGGGAAAAACTCAATGCATCATGGGAATCCCCGGCAGCCTACGTCTATTGCAGCATAACTAAGGGAGGATTCAGGGTCACCTGGTCCAGCCCTAACTATATGCTTTAGCAAAAAGGAAAGTTTGAAGCCTAATCTTGAAAGTGGAGATAGTGTCTGTCTCCCGAATCCAAACTGGAAGCTGGTTCCACAGAAGAGGGGCCTGAAAACTGAAGGCTCTTAAATTAAGTTAGATGAGTTAAAATGTGGGAGAATCCACTACAGACAGGTAATTGGTTTCAGTTTCAATCATCCTGTGAGAAAAGATGATTCTAAAAGTCATCAACTGATTCCAACGGCACAGATTTGAACGACTTCTCTGCTGAAGAGAAATCCACCAATGAAAAATAAGCCTGAAGCTAATGTGCCAATCAGAATGCTCTATCATTCCCATTTTTTTAAATTCACCAAATGAAATTAACGGTCAACAGCTTTCAGTTAGGACTAGGGTTAGCACTAATAATGTGCATGTTATGGTGCAGCTGTATTGTTTTTGGCCAAGTTCACAAAAATGGTAACAAATGTGTTGGCAATGAATGAAAAAACATGTAGCCTGTAAATATATTATTTAAGTCTATAAAAAATAAATAATGTAATGTGCAGATGCCTTTCTCTCCATTTTATTAAATATAAACATGAGGGATGTCTATCTGGAGCTGTTTTTTACCTCTGTAAACGGCTAAGCTAATTGTATATTACAAGTAAAAGTCTGGCATTCGAAAGCTGCTTATACATTTCAAAAAATCTTTTAATATGCCAGGGTTATCAGCGAGGTTTAAAAATGTACTCATTATTAACTGATTACATCACTAAGGCATTTTCCTAGCAATGGGATCTTATAATCATCCCTGTCAGGGTGTGGCAGTCCTCGCGGTCGATCAGCCTGTGTGTTTGTTTGTTATGTTTTGCTGTCATGTGTATTGTCTTGGCTCCTCTCCCCTGTTTCCCTCTTTATGTGTATATGTGTTTACAAGTGTCATCAGACCGGGAAGATTTGCCGCGCTGAATCCAGCCACACCTGTAGCTCATCAAGCCTCACCGGCTGCTGCTGATCATCATCGTTAGTGGTTCCTTATTTAACTTACTTACTTAAGTGTGTGGCTGAGCTTCAGTCCACGCTGGATCGTTGAGTTGGCTAGTTAGTACAGCTACGGCTCTAAGATGAAGCCTTCGCTCGAGTTTTGTTGCTCGCCAGACTAATTGCTCGGTCTTACCTTGTCGGGATCTGGGAAAGAAGTGTGTCACAGGAGCGGAGCAGCTGCACAGATTGTGTGTTGGAGTTTTCATGATTCACACCACAGATATGAGCACTGTGTGGGATTTAGGAGGACCACCATGGAAGCCACAGTGCGTAGATCACTTTGTTGATCCCTATTTTTGCACTGTAAATAAACTCACTGTCTCTTTTTGGAAAGTCCTGGATTTGGGTCCAGTTTTTGTCCTGAATGTGACGATCCCAAAGCTGAGCGAAAGCTTTTCTGTATTTCAGTGCCTCTAGCAAAACGTTAAGACTCTTTAGGCTAAAGTAAACTAATGGCTAATGTTTAGCCATTAGTTTTACATATTTACATTGTGGAGGTAAACAGACAACACGGAGCTCTTAGTTCTCACTCTTGCTTTATTCCTCTTCTCACATCAACTGAACACATCGCGCCAACTCGGGCTCCGTTAGTTGCAGGGTGCTGATCATCTTGCAGAACATGTGCAGGCTTAAGTCTGTCAACAGAGACAACCTCCAAAGTCCAAAAGGAAATGTTTTTGGCCCGGTTTAATAACCCTGTATGGCCCGTCATACGGTGGGCGCAATGGGGTCCTATGGGCATTGTGCCTGACGAAAACAAAATGAGAAGAGTCCAACGAACTTGGAAGAAAAGTGTCAGGCAGGCAGTGGTGCACAGGGCCAGGAACAGAAAAAATAGTCTCTTGGGGGGCGAAGAGGCAGCACAGAGGTATCGAAACACGGGGGAGTGTTCTCAGGTAAGAATTCCCCGGTGACCTGGAGGGGCTGGCCGAGGACCAGTTCAGCCAGGGAAGCCCCAAGGTGTTCCTTAACCGCGCTGCGCAATCCCAGCAAAACCCACGGAAGACGGTCAACCCAGTTACCACCTGTTAAAGAAGCCCGGAGCACGGCCTTGAGTGACCGGTGAAACCGTTCGCACATCCCGTTAGCTTGCGGGTGGTATGCTGTGTTGTGGTGGACCTTGACCCCCAGGCCGCCAGCCATGGCAGACCAAAGCTCTGAAACGAACTGGGGGCCCCTGTCCGAGGTAATGTCAGCAGGGGGACCGAAACGCAAAACCCACGTAGACAAAAATGCCCTGGCCACTGCCTCCGCTGTCGTGGACGCCAGGGGTACTGCCTCTGGCCACCTGGTCGTGCGATCCACCACAGTTAAAAGGTGCGTGCAACCCTGTGACTGCTGCAAGGGACCATCCAGATCCACATGCACCTGATCGAAACGCCTATCGGAGACGCGGAAAGGTTCGAGGGGTGCCTGTGTGTGCCTATGGATCTTCGAGCATTGGCATGGGATACAAGCCGCTGCCCAGTCTTTCACTGATTTGCGAAGGCCCGGCAAAATGAACCTGGTGCTGACCAGCTTGACCGGATGAGAGAGGGCGTGTACCGAGTCGAAAACACAATGACGCCATGAAAGGGGGACCACCGGGCGTGGGCGGCCGGTGGAAACGTCTCAAAGCGGGCGCGGACCGCCGGCCCACATGGACGTGTCCTCCAGCATGAGGCCCATTTTTGCTGACTGAAGGGCAAGGATGTCCGGGTCAGCACGTTGCTCAGCGGCCATGGCAGCGTAGTCTATGCAGGGACAGACAGTCAGCAACGTGATTGGACTTACCAGCCACATGCTGAATGTCTGTCATAAACTCTGAAATGGCTGCCAATTGGCGCTGCTGGCGTGAGCTCCATGGGTCAGAGACCTTGGACATGGCAAAGGTCAAAGGTTTGTGATTAATGTACGCAGTAAAGTTGCAACCCTCGAGGAAAAATGAAAGTGGTGCGTCACGAGGTGCAGGGGCAGCAACTCCCTGTCGAAAACACTGTACTTGCATTTGGCGTCCCGGAGCGTACGACTGAAAAAGGTGAGCGGCTGCCAGATACCGGAAACCCGCTGTTCCAACACGGCACCCACTGCTACGTCGGATGCGTTGGTGGTCAACGCGATCTCCGCCGACGGAAACAGGTGTGCCAGCAGGGTGGCGTTAGCCAGCGCAGACTTGGCAGCGGAAAACGCCTGGATGTGTTCAGGGGGCCAGTCAACAGGATCTTTGGCAGTTTTACCTTTCAAAGCAGCGTAGAGCGGCTGCAGCAGGTGGGCAGCTCTGGGGAGAAAGCGGTTGTAAAAATTGATCATCCCCAAGAACTCCTGCAACGCTTTAACCGACGTGGGACGCGGAAAAGCGGAAACGGCCTGGACCCTGTCTGGGAACTGGACCACACCATCAGCGGAAATGTGGTGCCCGAGGAAATCCAGGACAGGCAACCCAAACTGGCACTTGGAGGGGTTGATGATCAGGCCGTGCTCCGCCAAACGCTACCCCCCCCCCCCCCGGACCGAGTCAATTTTAGAAAAAAATCGGTCCCGGCCAGATGGGCAGAAAACTCCTGAATGTGAGGGATGGGGTAACGATCGAGTTATTTAAATCTCCGTATGGCCGCCACCGACCGTCCGATTTGGGCGCCATGTGAAGCAGAGAGGCTCAGGCACTATTCCAGCGTTGTACAATGCCGAGCTGCTCCATGGCTGCAAACTCTTCCCGAGCACGGACAGTTTCATGGGGTCGAGGCGGCTTGCGCGTGCAAACACCGGGGGCCCGACTGTAGGAATATAATGCTCAACCCCGTGCTTCGTTACCGTGTTAGAGAAATTAGGGACAGACAGCGATGGAAACTCCAAAAGCAACAGGTGAAAAGCATCCCCAGAGGTCACTACATTAGCCCCAATCAGGGGTTCAGCGGCCCGAGTAAAACAGAGTAGCGAAGAAAACGAGAGAGCATCAATTAAACATCTGTTAGCAACATCGACTAGTGTGGGGATTATATCATTTTAATATCATGTCTATTCATTCATATTCGTTCATATTCTTTTTATTCGTATATATCCTTTTTATTAAGCTTTGAGTAGTGATTAAAACATTTATTCAATATATTACACATATAGTTTCATTTATGTTGTTACACATATTACAAAATGTGCTTACAGAAGAGCCTTCTGTCTGGTAAGAGGTTATAAGTTTTAGTTGGCGAGGTGAGAGGTGAGACAGAGTGCACTGAGGTCGAGACATACAGTCTGCACACACACACACACATACACACACACACACACAGTATATAGACTTACTTTTAGGTAAAAGTTCAGACATATTTTGCTTGCAACTGCATTTTGTGCCTGCATAAGTGACAAGTTTGTTGTAGGGTGTGCTGCTGATGTTCTGAGATAAGCTGGCGTACGGCAGCTACAGGAAACACCTGGTTGGGAGGCGAAGAAAATGTTCTTTTTGAATGTGTCAAAGGTTGTCATTGCTGTAACTTATGCATGTTATGTATCTGCTTTGACGCATGAGGGGGCGGTATAATACCCTGACGTATAAAATATTCTGAGTATGCTTTCTTGGGGGGTTTTATGCTGAGGATTGTGACGGTGTATTTCCTCCACACGTGTTTAATAAAATCATTGTTTTGACGCACTTGGACCTGTGGTCATTTGTTTCTCACCTCAATTACGAACCGCTAACACTAGCAGTCCATGGGCACACAGAAAATCAGCGCCTAAGATAGGCACTGAGCTAGCGGCAACAACAAAGTTCCACTGGAAATCCCGGCCATGGAAACAAACAGTCACCAACCTTTCTCCGAACGATGTGATGGGAGAACCATTAGCTGCAACCAGCTGTGGTCCGCAGCCTGCTGCCAGCCATGTTTTCCATGAGCTCCAGAGCCGTTCCACCACCCAGGCCTGAGAGGGAGAGAAGCTTTTCGGCTCGCTCCGTGTCAGAGAGGGCATAGCGCCGAAGAAGCAGCCCCTTAAGGGCGGCGTATTTCCCTTGGGCGGGTGGGTCCCGGAGGAGGGTCATCGTGCGACGGGTGGCTAGTGGGTCAAGCGAGGCCACCACATAGTGATACTTTGTGTCGTCAGCCGAGATGCCGCGAAGGGCAAACTGAGCCTCCACTTGCACGAACCACGACGGCGGATCGTGGAGCCAAAAGTCCAGCAGTTTCAGTGCCACAGCAAACGCAGCTGCAGCAGGAGGCGGAGGACCGGCGGCCGCTGATGCATCCAGAGCGGAGCCGGCATTATCCTCAACCTGTAGCATGTTGAAGTCTGGGGTCACCAATGTGGAGGTAAACAGACGACACGGAGCTCTTAGTTCTCACTCCTGCTTTATTCCTCTTCTCACATCAACTGAACACATCGCGCCACAAAACACAGCAACACATTTCCTAAACACTGGGTGTGAGTGGAGCCCTCTAGTGGTCCGCCACAACATATCAAACATACACACATACGCCCCCACTCCACCACCAGCCAACAAACACACACCAGGTGACATTTGGTGTGTGTTTGTTGGTGATGCTTTGTCTCTTCATAAAGCCATTCTCTAGAGAGAGACACCAGTAGGAGAGCAACAGGGCCAATAATACACAACAATATTCTCAGTTTCACTAACTTTAAAGCCTTATGGGTAGATTGTTAACAGTTTAAGTTATGTGTATGTTGTTTTACTGACACAAACTATGGACAGATTCAGTGTTGTTCAAGAGTTAATAAAGTGACAGTACTGGTTTCTTTGTATTATTGTAGGGTCTTTACCTTACAAAATAAAGCACCTTGAGGCAGCTGTTGTTGTGATTTGGCACTACAGCGGCCCCTCATTTATCGCGGGAGATACGTTCTAAAAATAACCCGTGATAGGTGAAATCCGAAGTAGCCAGCTTTATTTTTTACAATGATTATAGATGTTTTAAGGCTGTAAAACCCCTCACTACACACTTTATACACTTTTCTCAGACAAGCATGAACATTTTCACACTTTTCTCTCCTGTTTAAACTCTCTCAAAGTTCAAACCTTCGTAGAAAAATTAGTTCAGTATTATAGAATGAAACCAAAGATCAAACCCTGTTTTCAGGTCCAGAAGTCCAACTTTTTGTGCGATGGTTAGCATCTTCCTCTGCCTTTTGGTGCTACCGCAGGATCCTTTGACGGTGAAAAACGTTTCGTCAACATTGCTGCGTTTGTTGGGGAGAAAACTTACAAACATACAGTACGGCACCTCAGAGTCACACCGCTAGTGATCGAAGATTTATGTATATTTGACAAGCTGAATGCATTTTGTACTGTACAGGAGACACGGCACGAGATTGATTGACAATGGTCTACAGCCAATCAGGACACAGAACACAATGCACTGTAAAAAAAAAAAAAAATCTGCTAAACAGCGAGACTGAAAAGTGAACCGCGTTATAAGGAGGGACCACTGTATATAAATAAGAATGAATTGAAAGTTTCTATCAACAGGTCCTCTGCTCTAACCTCTCTCAATGTGCACAAGAGAAGATGATGACATTCATCCACCTTACAACATATTGCATCTCTCTTCACACCACCTCTCTCTCACCATCTCAGATTATTGTTGTCTTTCTCTGTATTCTGTTGTCACTCTCTCACCTCCTGTGAAGGCGTTCCCACATGAAACTATTCTTTCACGGTCCATTCTAGGACAGTCAGCAAACTTAAGATAATTGGGTGTCTCTGGAGATTCCCCTGAAGCCCACAGTGACTGTTTAACAGGAAAAGAGCATAAATAAAAGAGAAGAACAGGCTGGTAGCCTGAAGCAGAGAAAGCTCGGTGAAATGAGGAGCAGTAAGTGATGACATGCATATCAATGTTACTCCTGCAAGGTAAACAATGACTCACAATTACTCGGCCAACTTTTAATTAAGATTATAATTGAGTGACTATTGCCCCTGACAGGGATGATTGAGGCAGGGAGTCTGTGTTCTGATTAGGGTGCTTCCTGTCCTGTGTCAGGAATAAAGCCATGACACACAGGGAGAGTCTGCAGTTGCTTTTTTATTTTTATTTTTTATTTAATCTTTGTTGATTGCACTTTGGAAAACACACACACACACACACACACACACACACACACACAGGATTCAGCTAGAACAGAACAGCACAAGAGGGTATAAATTCTTTTACTGTTATATTTGGGATTTGTGAGTATTTGTGATGTAAAAGTTAAATTATATCATTTTCCTTTTTCTTTCTAGAGCTCCAGTTTTTCCCAAAAACTAATCAATAAGCCACCCTGTAACACTCATTCATATTTGCACCATTTTGCTTTCAGAATAAAATTCTCCTACATCTCTGAATCGCTGCCCAAATGTCCAGTTTGTGATTATTGATCACAAAAAACACAGCTTAGTGTTGTCTATGTCACAAACAAGAACGCTGTGGACTCAAGAGCAGACTCAATTGCTCGAACTATGTACAATTTTATTGAAGGGAAAAAGTTACTTAAACAAGGCTTGGTCTAACAGAAACTATACGCAGGAACTTCGGGAGACCAGAGGATGGAGAAACGGACGTGGAACACAAGGAGAACACGGGCGTGAACTTCTGCAAACACAGGAGAGAGGTTTTACTGATCTGGGAAACAATTAAAGGGCTGAGGTGAGTGGTACTAGTGGAGAGTCTTGTGCTTACTTGGAAACACCGACTATCGGGCAGAAGAGGGGTTGCTGTGGGAGAGTCCCAGGGATGGCTGAGAATGCGGGGAAGCTGATCCAGGTTCCAGGGTGTCCAGGGGAGAGAGATCCATGGTTGATGCACGGGCAGGAGGGCAGGCCGAGGGGATGGTGAATATGTAGTCCTAAGGTTGCAGGTAGACTGGAGAACGGAGTGGAAACAGAACCAGCGCTGCTGACCATCATGACTGGTGATGTTTCTGGAGAACACTGGAGACAGAGAACACATTAATCCAAGATCCAGGCAAACGGATGCCAAACACAGTGGAGGTTGAGTTTACCACTAGTGGTAGCAGGACAAACCGGTGGGGAGTGGCAGGCAGCGCTGGCTTAAAAACCCTCCAGATGAAGGCCCGAAAATTGGAAGCAGGTGATGAGCTGGCCAACTCCACCCCAGGGGATGGGCAACAGGAACCTGGACCACACCCGACCAGACACTTCCATGGCATATGGCAGCCTACCCTTTTGGCCAGTGCTGCACATTATTCCTGCACCTGGACAGAGGTGTTGAGCTACAACAGGGAAGCCCTCTGTGGCAGGGTGTGGCTGGTGGCTCGGCTGCAGGGGAGAAGTGGAGCAAAAGGTTCAGGGAAAGCTGGTATTCGCAGCCGGCGAGCATCATCTAATCATGCCTTCTCTATTTGAGTATGGGCCGGGCCGGAGAGGAGAAGAGCGCTGCTGGAGCAGAGAGCTGGTGCAAAGTGAAAACAGCGACACTGAGAAAACAATTAATGTACAGGAGAGAAAAAAGTATAATTCCTGTTTATTTCATTTCTGAGTTTCCAGACATCGGCATATGAGAATGAATTGTATGAAAAAAATCTGGATCATTATTAGGAGTATACAGAGTGACAGTTGTAAAAGTATTATTTAAAATAGTTACCTGAATTGTAATATATCGACCTTCTGGGTCTATTATGGTAGTGTTCAGAGCAAATGGTAGTGTCTAATGTCCTAAGAAAGTGAATTTTGTCGTGTATGTTTTTACAGCGTCTGATCTGGGTGTGTGTCTGTGTAGCATGAGGTTTATGAACATATGAAAGTGTTGCTCGCGTCATGGGACTGGGCTGTGAGAAGCTGGGTTGTAAATATGTGGGTGCTAATGAGGCATAAGTGCAACAAACCCCCAAATCTTATCACAGAGAAACAAACAGACAGGGCAGATGTTACAGAGAGCGTCTGTGTGTGTGAGGGCAAGTGATGTGTGAGTATGAGTGTGAAAAAGATAAGAAATGGAGACTGAGGGAAAGAAGAGTTTGGCAAAGAGAGGCATGATTCTGTGTGTCTGATCATTTTTGTCTACTTATCCATTTAGAAGAGCCATGGAGTGGTGGTGGGATCAAGGAACAGCTGTCCGTCGATGTAAAGCTGATCCATGACAAAAGAGGCTCATTTCCCCTTCTGTCTGTGTTGTTTTAGAATGAGATATCATACTTTACATTCACTAGGAAACTGGTCGTTCATACCAAACAATCTTCCTTTTAAATTATGCCCTTTGCTTTTTACAAGTTCCTTCTGGAAATGTTTGAATTTAGCATTGATGGAGCGTGGTCGAGTTCCAGATCGGGTTCAGAGACGGTGTGACAGTTTAGGTCGTTAGAGCGACTGCATGAAGTTTCTAATCAGTATGTTGGGGTTATCTGACGGACTTTCCGGCATTCCTGAGAAAATCAAGATGTCTCGCATACTTCTTGTTTGTATGACACGAATGGTTTCTTTCTTCTCAAGTCATTATTATTATTATTGTTAAATAAATTTAAAAATGGACCATGGTGGAGGGTAGTCATGCCATGCCTCCTGGCAGCCCTATGAGACCAGAGATTGACTGTGTGTGGTCCATTCAGGATTTTCGGGGTAGAGAACTGATGGCTACAAGATTTGACCGAAAAGGCAAGTTGTATAAAGTGCTTTGAGTTTCAGGAAGAGTAGAAAAGTGTTATATAAGAACCATTTCATATACCATGCTCCTGATTTTGCTGTCCACTGGAATTGCCACATATGAAGCTTATGTGTAAGTTCAATAAGGAAGATCTATATTTATTCATCCGGCTCCTGCTTTCCTGGGTGTTAGGCTGCTTTTCTGTTCTCTACATCACTACCTCTTTCCCACACCATCAATCTTAGTACTGCCATCATTACTTTAGTCCAGTCATCTTCTTACCTGCCTTCTTTGAGCCAATCAGCCTCCAATTTGCATAGTTTTTACCTGTGCTCACTGTCATGCTCCTTTTCAGACTCTCATTCGTGCAACCCACCTCCTCCCCATCTCCACCTGACAGACACCGCTGTCGGAGCTCCATACAAGTCTTCATCTTCACTTCCATGACCAGCATCTAGACTCCGGGGGTCTTGTCCTAAATCCTGTCACCACTGGGATTCCGTTTTGCTGTGATGGTACATTGGAGTCTAATTACCAAATACATTAATTTCTCTATGTCAATAAATCATGTTCAGTTTTTTCCAGTGATCTACTTATTAAAAAAAATTAAACTATGACAGGTTGACAGGCAGTAGTTCGTTGTCTGCCTGACACTTACAGTATACAGGGACATCTGTAGTCCCAATGGGAGACATCACCTAAAACTCTAAAGTCCACTTGATCTTTTTTAAAAAATTAAACTTTATTACTCTCTGCACTGAATCATATCTGTTATTAATCTCTGTCTCTCTTCCACAGCATGTCTTTATCCTGTTTTCCTTCTCTCACCCCAACCAATCACAGCAGATGGCCCCGCCCCTCCCTGAGCCTGGTTCTGCCGGAGGTTTCTTCCTGTTAAAAGGGAGTTTTTCCTTCCCACTGTCGCCAAAGTGTTTGCTCATAGGGGGTCATATGATTGTTGGGTTTTTCTCTGTATGTATTATTGTGCGATCTACCTTACGATATAAAGCGCTTTGAGGCGACTGTTGTTGTGATTTGGCGCTGTGTAAATAAAATTGAATTGAATTTCAAATGTTAATGAGTTAAATCGAATTCGATCACAACCTTAAGTAACTATGAGGTTTGTTCTGTACTGTTCTTTGGTGTTTTTCCTGATGAGATGGTGCATAGAGAGTGATGGAGGACTGCCATCCACAACCTAGCACCATCACTTAGCTCTCCCTCCAATCGGATCCCCCTCCCACCTATCCTGCCGTGCCATCTGTCTCCTTGCAGCACTTGAATTGTGTCTTGTCATTGAATTTAAAAAACAAAACAACACACACACACACACACACACACACACACACACACACACACACACACAGTTTCACTCGCCTCTATTAAAGTTGAAAGTTCAGCAAAATGAAGCAGCAAATGTTGGAATGAGTCTTAGAGGGAGAAAAATGATAAATAAAGGTCACTTACCTTTTTCCATTGTTGAATGCAAGCTATAAATGACCCAAAATGACCAAAATAAACCGCACAATACATTTTAAGGAATAAATTGCAAAAATATACTTGATGGAGCAAATATGATACAAAAGAAAATATAGAATCAGAATCAGAATCAGAAAGGGTTTTATTGCCAAATGTTGAGCAGGTTTACAACATTAGGAAATTGCTGCGGTACTTGGTGCAAACATACTGTCAGATAATGCTTAAATAAACATAAAAATAAGAATTAAAAGTGCTAAGTAAATTATCATTAATATTTAATTTTTTCAGGTTTAATAAACACTCCATTCAAACTTATTTAAATCAGTATGATATGAAGCCCTGCGTAAAAATAGATGATTTGTGTAATTTTTGGTTCAACACAGTTTCAGTGAAGCATGATTTTAGACAGCAAACCGTTGGTTCACAGCCACCTTCATTTTTTATGTTCTAAGGTTAAACTTCTTTGCTAGTTTCTTTTAATTCTCAGTCTTATTTCTCATTTTATTTAACTTTTATGTTTTATCTTTATTTTATTGATAAAGCAATAAAATATTTAAATCTATTAAATGCCTTTTCCCTGACCATGTCTGTACAGATTGCAATAGAATTTAAAAAATGAGATTTTTCCCAACTTTCAATTGCCTCTAACTGCATGTGGAGTGACTTTCAGTTGTAGTTTCTGCTTTTTTGCTCATTTCCTGTCTGCCTTACTTCAGTACATTTCTTCTTCCCCCACCAACAGTGAGGAACAGCGACTAGTTAGTTGATAAATGGAGTCCATATGTTGTTAGATATCCAAGTTTAGCCAGTTAGCTGCTATGTTGGGTATTAATTTGTTCCACCCATCACAACCAGTATAGCTTTTCTTCACTTTAAATAGCGTATCCCACAATAGTACTAAATCTTGGTCCTGTGGATAAAGAATGGTGCTAACTTTACATTATGCAGCTGAAAAAAGGTTCACAGTAACATTAATATGCATGTCACAGAGAGCCACAGGAAAAGAAGCCAGAGGGCATCACTGAGGCCTGTCAGGCCCCTTTAAAACAAATGTATTTAATTGAGTCATACATTGGTTTTAGTGTTGAGACTGATTAATATGATTAACAGCAGGCCTGTACAATATTGAATGAAAATACAAACAGATATAGATGGACGAAGGTGCTCACTGAAGCACAGGACAGGGATCAGAAGGACTCATAATTTCAGGCTGGGGAGAGTCAGGGAGAGAGGGTTCTGCTTATTAACCTTTCTGAAATAGCTCATGCACTGAGTCTTTATTGATGACCCAGTTATAAAGTCAGTGATTTCTTTAGCAAGCTGAAATAAAAGGTTAAGCTATTCAGTTTAATTGCTCTACAAGGTCATTTATTGACAGCCCTTAAGCTTTAACCACCATGGTGAAAAAAAGGAACGATGAAGAAGAGGAGAGGAGGAAGGTAGCCAGACATCTGATGTTGCTCTTTTTTTATAGCCCCAAACTTTCTAAAGGGCTTATGCATAACTCACAGAGTCAGTGCTGACAGAGCTTACAGAATTAGGTTTGTCATTAATAAAATCAGAGGATATTTGGGATTATTGAACAGTTTGAGGATGATGAATTTGATGTGAATCAGACTACTATATATTTTACTGTGGCCAACACAGTCACCAGGTCTAAACCAAGTAGAACACAAAGATTGTTTTGAATGAACAGACATAAAAAATGGGCAGTATTTAGATAGATTCAGAATAGTGCAGCAAAGGTACAAGATGCTTAAAGAATACAAATAATATGCAGTGACTAGGACAGAGCGTCTGTGATCTGTACTCCCAGGAACTTGGTGCTTCTGACCGTCTCCACTGCCGTGTTATTGATGAGGAGTGGGGTGTAACTGGTACTGCTGGTGTGTAACTTCTCTACCTGAGCACTCAGAGCGCTTTGCACAACTTGCCTCATTCACTCTTTCACACCTCTTCATAAATGCACTTTTTCTATGCTCAAGTGCTCTCCAGCTAACATTCACACACATTCATACTACAGTGGATGCACTGGAGTGCCAGTTGTGGTTAGTATTTTGCCCATGGATATCGGGCATGCAGACTGGATATTTGAAATGCAGCTGTCGCCTTAAGTCAACAGTGAGCTCTTTGGTTTTTTCAGCATTCAGTTGTTATCGATTCAGCAGTCCACCAGCTGGTTCACCTCTTCTCTTTAGGCCCACGACTGTTGTGTCAAAATGATGATTAGTAGTAGACCTGGCACAGCAGTCATGGGTCTTTAGAGAGACCCAGTGTTCAGGGAGATGATGTTGGAGAGACTTTCTACCCAAAGAAACAAACTGGGGTCTGTCAGTGAGGAAGTCTAGCAGCCAGTTACACATAGGGGTCCCAATGCCCAGGGAAACCAGTTTGTTTACCAAGTTCTGTGGTACAATGGTACTTAAGGAACTGAAATCCACAAACACCATCCGTACGTGTGTTTCCTTCAGATGTGCCAGGCTTTGATGTAATACAGAGGAGAGGCGTCTTCTGTGCGGCGATTTGGCCTGTATGCAAACTGTAGTAGGTGAAATGCAGGAGGGAGGAAAGAAGGTCATCCTTTACCAGTCTCTCAAAACACTTCATCATAATGGAAGTTAGTGCTATGGTGTGGTAGTCATTGAGATCATCTTCTCAAAGTCTACCAGACATCATGTGTTTCAGCATTGAGTGTCTGCTCATTAAGATGTGGTTCCTTGCAGGTGTTTGATTGAATGCCTCAAGCCTTCCAAAGTGTGTGCTGAGCTTATTCAGAAAGGTTGTGTTGTTCTCACAGGTGGGGGGAGGAAGGAGTTTTGTAGTCTGTCATGGCTTGAATATCCACCCCCATTCAATCTGGTGTCTGTGGGGTTTGTGGAAGACGTTTTGTATTCTCTCACTGTGGGCTATAGAACAGATCCGGTTGGTTCTTGCTGATGTCACTAGACCTAAAAGCCTAATTTCATTGCACCATGAATCTTTTTGGTCATCTGCAGTTTGGTTTAGGCCATAAGATGAGACATCTTGCACACATTTCTAAATGTATGCGGACACTGACTGAGTATACTCGCCCACACTTGTAAGGTGACTGTTAGTTGCAGCTGTCTTGAACACATCCCAGTCAGTGCAGGTGAAGCTGGTCATACTTCCATGGCTCCTGCAGGCCATACCCTCGCTTGCTTCACAGTGGGCTTTCCTCTGAACAATAAGGAATAAGCATAACAGAGAGACGGTTTGAGGAGGCAAGATTTTAGGAAATATTTTTAAATGCTTCAATAATGGCTAAATAAGCTAGGTCCAATGTGTTATTTTCCCTAGCTGGAAAGTGTGTATCATGGAAATGAGCCACGATCAAGCAGGACGCATATTCTTCACCAACAGCTCCCTCAGAGGGAAATCTTTTTCTCCACTGTAGGCTTGCAGTGGACAAACTCAGCACTCTACATATACCTTTGCTTTGTGTAACATCAGAAGTACTCCAATATAAAGCAATAAAGCACAGAGGCTCTGGACTGTTACATAATGCTGTGTGTGGCAGGCAGGATAGGACCCAAATGTGGGACTCCCAGCTTAGACTGAACTTGGCTTTATTTCTGGAAAATACAAATAACTAAATCTAACAAGCTTAACTGGCAGCTACACATGGAAACAACCACTGGAGGCTCTGAACTAACAGGATTAGACTCATCACCAGCTTGTTAGGAGATTGTAACCACGTTATGGAGTGTTAGGATTCAAAAATCGGAGAAAAGGAGTACGGAGGGCTCACAAGCAAATGACAACTTTGGTCCAGAAGGTATGATCAAAGCGAAGATTTATTGATTACACGCGCGGAGTCCGACACTGGGCAAAGTCAGTGATCGAACTGAACTTACAATAATTAGACAAAGGTTTTATAGGGGTAAGACAACAAAGCCCCCTCTTTTGCAAAGCAGACACAGTACAGCTTACGTCAACCTAAACCACAAAATGTTCCGTTAACTTTTAACATAGTTTTAAGAACATTACGTCTCATCTCCATCCCAGTGTCGCACCATGAACGCATTCTTATCTCCCAGAACATCTGGTGCACTTCCTGTAACCATCTGACAATACGCCGGCACAATTTGCAATTGCAGCAAAACACATCTTAACTTCTTACCTACTAAAATGAATCTACTATGGTGTGTACGTGTGTGTGTGAGTGTGTGGGTGTCTGCTGTGTATGCTATGTATGTGTCATGACCTCTCCTGCATCCTGGCTCACCTCACACCTTCAGTCATCATGAGACATAAGGCCTGCGCTCGTACACAGCTGAACTATGTGTGACTTCTAGACTAAATGTCACACTCAAATGATGCTACTCAAACCATGAAGGAAACTTACTTAAAATGAACATAAATGAAACTTACAACTTACTTAAAAGGATATAAGTGATAAATGATAAAACTTAAATCTTAGCTCTAAAGGATATAAGTAATAAAAGATAAAAATAACTCCAGGCGTATGTCATGTAAGCAGGTGTGTTGCGATTCCTTTCAGAGCTCCTGTCCTCCTCACCGTGTATTGGCTGATCATTAACGCCTGCCAAGAGTTTCTGACCCTCACTTGACCAGGAGCCACAGCTCTTTAATAAGCGCAAATGCAATCATGTATAAAAGATTAAAATCATTTTCATAACAAAGGTTTTTTCTTCTCAGATCTACCAATATGTTTGCTCGTCTCCATTACAGTTTAATCATTGAAAATCACCCTGATCAGCATACTATGTGGAAATTACAGATTACATAATGGCAAAAGCATTTTGTCAGACCCCTCATTCCCCCTTTTGACCTCTGGCTGACCAGAGGTCACCATACTTTCGGGTGCGTCACTCCTCGTCCCACACAGCGACTCCCATGTCCATCAAGGGCATCATGGGCATGTGGGCTTCTGTTCCCGAATCCACCGCCTTCGTAATCACCTTTTCTAACAGAGCTCGGGCACAAGGAATGAGACAACAGCCACAGGTCACCAAAATACCCACCAACACAGCTAATGAAAGCATAATTGAAAGTACAAACCCTTTCCACTGTCCGAAGACCGAGGTCATCCAGCCCTCCAGCGGATTCTCAATTCCCGAGTGTTCGTGCATGGTCCTAGAGAGCGTTTTCAGCCCCTCTAAAGCTCGGGTCACTGACCCATCTGGAGCCGTGTTATTAGGAATAAAAGTACAGCACTGATCACCGAACATAGCACACACACCCCCTCGTTCTGCTAACACCATGTCTAGGGCCATTCTATTCTGCACCCCCATCAACGAGGTCGGACCCAATTGCTCCACTAGCCCTTCCATCCCATCTCGGGTAAGGTTAGAGAGTCTCAGCAGATTATAGTGAACATAATTAATTCTATCCACATTCTTGTTTGGGGTCACTGGAAAGAGAGCAGCGATTATTGGAATATTTTCAAACCCGGCAGCTATTTGATCCGCAAGCTTATACTCATTTGGAACTCCCCTGGGCACTCCTATTGAGTCTATCCAGGTCGGCGAGTCCATCCTAGGATCATAAGCATGTGTTCCCTCAGCCCCTCTCTTTACCAAAACGTGTCTCTTGCGCCTAGCTGTCAGTGTGCGCGTGTCGTGCTGTGGGATTGCCTTCACCCGGTTTCCAATTAGCATAAGTGGCGCACCTAGCCTCACCATTGCGCATGTCCCCACGCTTCCCAGAGGAACACGAGCCAAAAGAGTTTTGTGTCCACAGTAATAATAAAGCCCACTTCTAGCCCAGGTCCCAATTAACGTGTTTGCATCACTTACATTGTTTGTGGTTCTCCCCGTTTTGGTAACCGAACACCAACTTGGGTCAATTTCTCCCACCTTATATTTCACGTGATTTGTGGAGAACTTAAAACACGTATAATTATCTTTTTTCGGCATAAATGGTCCTGCCTTCGTCTGTTTATCGGTCGGGGGAAATAAACTGGACAAAACCGTGCAGTTTCCAGTGCTCACCGCTTCTCTAGTCAGTTGCAGCATACAGTCATAGCCCCACTCATCCTCTGGATGTAGTGGTGCAGGTTCTGTGAACAAACGTGGTCTAGCCGATGCACAAGCCACACAATTTGACACTTGCTGTTCCTTGGCATTTTGTGCCATCCAGTCCAGCCACAGGTTGCTGTCACTGAACCCGGTGGCACGTTCTATCAAATCCTTCGGTTTTAACCTCGTATAATCTACCGTGAGGACTCGCCTGGCTTTTGGTTCCCGTTCCTCTGGTGCTGCGGTAGACGACTCGTTTCCTACTGGCTTGGGTTTTGGGTCGACAAGGTTTATTCTAATTACCCCTGTTGGATCTGTTCCTAACATATCTACCCCGATTACCAGGTAGAACACACCTCCCGGACTATCTGACCTAGGGAGAGCGTTCCAGGGACCCAGGGAAAGGGTGATAGGGTTCTGAGAAGTGGAAAAATCCCTCTGAATTGCTATCCCTTTTAACCCCTCAGGCACTTGCGGCTGCCACCCTACTCCGGTCCATCCTACCACATTCCCCCAACCAGGAATACACCACTGCCCTGCAGTATAAGACCCCAGCACAGCGTGACTTCCCCGGCTGGAGTGAGGGCTCCCTCCCCGCGTGCATATGTCAGGGTGGCTACAAATCCACACATCATATCCCCTCCAGCTGCTGTTTGCCCCTCCGCAATCAATCACTTCACACAAATCAAACGTGTATGCACTTGTGGACCCTTTAACGTAGTCCAACTCTAGCCCCTTATATCTGCTGAGACACCCATCCTTTGTGACCGAGATCTCACGCTTTGTTCTCACCCTCGGCCCCGTTTCAGTGAACGATCCCTCTTGTGGTGCTGGAGTGGGCTGGCCTCCGGGTCCAGACAGTTCGCTTGGGTTTTTCTGCAAAGTATAAACAAGCAAACATACGGCCATAATTAATATCATCACAGACATCAAACTCACAATAACAAGTAATATTTTAATTTGTGCCCTCTCTTCATGAGGTTCTGATTCACGGCGTGGCATTTTCAGCGTGTATTTAATGATTGAAAAATAAAAAGAATGCCAAGCGTTATTTTCCTTTGTCTCTTTGTTGCTTGCTCTTTCTCTTTTTCCGCCCCCCTTTTCTGGCCACTCAGTCTGTGGTCCCTCCTTTCTGCAGGCGCGGCGACCTCCTCCTCAGCGGTTCTTCTTTCTTCGGCCTTCCGGGTAGACTACCGGTCGGCCTGTTGCACAGGGGAGAGGATTTATTTTGCCTCTTAGATTCGTTGCCCCCCGTGTCCGGCGGAGCCGGGTCCTCGTCCACTAGGCTCTCGTCTGCTGCCGCACACTGCGTCCAATGGAACCAGGTGTCGCCTTTTCCTTTCAGCTGGACTGCTGTAGCCGTCCGGGCTGTCACCTCGTAT
The DNA here is from genome assembly GCF_001858045.2 of Oreochromis niloticus. Taxonomy (NCBI): domain Eukaryota; kingdom Metazoa; phylum Chordata; class Actinopteri; order Cichliformes; family Cichlidae; genus Oreochromis; species Oreochromis niloticus. Next base: position 1,207,446 of record NC_031976.2, on the reverse strand, counting down.
GGACCGGTCCACCGGGGTTCCTTCCACTTGCGTTTGATGACCTTTAGCCACACCGCCTTGGCGTCAGGGACCTCTCCTTTCTCTCTGGGGTTCTCACACGTCACCTGTTTTGTGAAACTGGACACAAGGGCTTTCAACTCGTTAAAATATTCAGCATGAGACCTGTTCCTTTTCTGGGGCTGCTCCGCCGAGACCACTGTCCAAGGGGCTGGAAACTGTCTCCCGGTCAGCAGCTCGTACGGGGTAAAGCCTGTTGACTGATTCACAGAACGTTGTATGGTCATCAAAGCAATGGGGAGTGCAGCTACCCAATTTAACCCTGTTTGTGCGCATATTTTAGCTATCTTATTTTTTAAGTTCAGATTCATTCTTTCTACTTTTCCTTGAGACTGGGGATGATACACTGTCCCAAATTTGTGCTGCACTCCCAACATTCTCTCTACCTCTTGCAGATCCTGGTTTTTAAAGTGTGTCCCATTATCTGATCTAATCCTTCGAGGAAACCCGTGTCGTGGAATGTAATGATTGATCAAACACTTTATTACACTTTTCGCGTCTTCCTTCCGGGTTGGCCAAGCCTCTGGCCAGCTGGTCAAGGCATCAACACACACCAACAAATACCTCACACCACCTGGGCCTGTCTCAATCATGTCAGTGAAATCAATAACAATCTCCTCTCCCGGTCTCTCAGGCATCAAAAACTTACCCGGCTCTGGTTTCACTGCTGGTTTGGGATTGTGTGCTCCACAGATTAGACATGTTCTGGCCTTTTCCTGTACCATGTTCCTTAACTCCGGGTGCCACCACCGACACAAGTTTTTCTCCATTTGTTTTATACCCACGTGGCCCAGTCCGTGAGCTTCACTTACCTTTTGCTTTGCCATTTTGGTTGTTAGGACTGGACGCCCGTCCGGGCTCCTCCACAGACCTTCCTCCTGCCAGGCTCCTTTAGCCTGCCACACCCCCTTTTCCTCTGGGGCTGCTTCCTTCTGAGCCTGTCTGACCTCCTCCAAAGTGTTGGTACTCATCTCCTCTTCTGCCGTTACCTGCACCATTTGTCTCTGTCCTTTATAGCCTGCGGCCTTTTTTGCAGCTTCATCAGCTGTCCGGTTTCCTCTTGCCACCGGGTTGTCTCCCTGTGAATGTCCTTTGCATTTTACAATACTTACCTCATCTGGATCCTCTAGGGCCTTCTCCAGTTCCTCCATCTCCTTTTTGTGGCAGATAGGTGCGTTGGTCGCGGTTCTGTATCCAGCTCTCTTCCACTGAGCCAGTTCCACATGTGCGGCTCCAAACGCATATGCTGAGTCCGTGTAAATGTTCACTTTCATGTTCTTGGCCAACCGCAGAGCTCGGATCAGGGCTATCACTTCAGCTCACTGGGCTGACTGCTGTCCCTCAATCCTTCTAGGATTCTAGGGGTATGATTTCACCTTTCCACCAAAAAGGTGAAAAATGTCAGCAGTTAGGGAGCACATGCAATCTCCCAGTAACAACAAAAGTCAGTCTAGGATGGTTAAGTTAGGGGTGTGTTTATGTATATATTTATAGTATACAGGACCCCATATGGGTATTCTGCAATTGATAAATCATTATGTTTACATAATGGTATGTAGCCCACATGTATTATCACAGCAGTGCTGCTGTACATCGAATGGCCAGCAGATGTCAGTACTTCCAAATCAGCTGTTAAACGGGGCTTTGTTGATCTGCCTCTTGGCAAAGCAGTTGGCTGAAAAGATTGGACACATTTACGGGGCTTCATCACACTATCACTGAATCTAACTAACGAGACACAGGAACAAACAGTGAGATGAGACTGGCTAAACAGAGAGAGAAAGACAAAGTGAGAGCGAAGCACAGACTGGACATGAAAGGAAACAATAAACAAGAACTAAGAACTAGAAACATAACAAACCTCAGAGGCTGAACATGAGCATCTTATTAACCTGCAAGAAATGAACAAAAGAATGAGCAAACTCAAAAACCTGCGTTAGAGACCCAGGACCATGACAACCATGTCCTCTTCATGCAGCTGGCTTCAGCGTTAATGCTCCCATTGTCATGATGTCTGGAGTTTGTTTTTAGATGCATGATTCTTGTTGCATTATGATGATGGTTTGAGTTCAAATCAAGTCAGGTACTCTTGAGTTAAGTTCTTTTAATGTCTCTGAGTTTATTTGTTTTTCTGATTCATGTTTTCTTGTCTGTTAGGTTCGTTTTGTGTCTTTGTCTCATCCCTGTATCTCCTGTGAGTCTGTCGTGTCCTCTGTATGTTCCCCCAGTCATGTCTTTGCTTATTCCCTCTCTGTCTTATATCTGTTTTGCTATCTGTGTCTCTCTCTCTCTGTGTCTCACTCTGTCTTGCTCCCTTGCCCCCGTGTCTTACTTGTGTCTGCCTTACCTGAAACCTCATGTTTCCCTTCTTGTGTCTTGTGTGTTCCACAGCTGGAACACAGGAGGAAATCTGTAAATCTCAGAGTAAATCTCAGAGTACTGCACGTGCGACTTTACCTCATGAAGAATAATTCTGATGCTTTTAAACGTGAATATTTGAAACAAACTCAGTAAAAATAAATATAAATAGTGAGTGCTGAAAAATTCATTTAATTTATTTTACTTAAGTTGCCACATGCGTAATTGGCTTCAGCACATAAATGCTGGGCTTTGCTTATTTAAACCTGTTTCTTTTATTTTGTGGACATCAGCTGTGTTCAAGCTGAGATTTCAGCTGAAAATTAGAACTAATATTACACACAGTGTGTGAGTGAGGAATACTGTGGGAACATTTTCAGTCAGTAATTCATCTTCGATTAATAATGCGTTAAATACATCGTTAATGAGGGATTATTAAAGTGCAAGCTTTTTAAAAAAAAAAAAAATTTGTGTTACTGTCCTTACAAATGAGGAGACCGACAGAAACATGCTGCTGTTTATGCACATTTAATTATCACCTCTGAACAGGAGCTGAAGAGTCCAGCTTGTTGCTCTCACAGATCCTGACAATATTGATGCTTAGCCTTCATACATTAATGCCAGGACTTGGATTGTGCTTGTTTTCCCCTAAAATCTACTCAGATAGTATGTCGAAATGTAATCCTACTAGCCAGAATACTTTGCAGATTATCATGCTACCTGAAAGACGGGGACTACTTTTTATCAACTGGTAATTATAGATCTACTCAAACAAAGATGACATTACTAGTTCCCCAAGTGACAATATCGGTTTGGGGTTGTTCAGCATTTACATGCTTCCACCAGCTTGGATTATGGAAACAAACAACATATCTGTTGCATCTTCGAAAAATAAAAATAAAATAACTGAGCCTTACACAGGAGTGTCGTTGCGACTTTCTTACTGAACCTTCTTGTCAGTACATGTTCAGAACATCAGTGTCCGTTCACTGCCTCCTACAGGACACTCTCTTCTTCCACTTTCTTACAACATTAATGTAACACAGAACCTATACTGCCTCTCCTGGCATTACCATTGTAACAACACACTCATTCTATCTGTTTCTTTCAGGTGAATAACAGGAACTTAGGATGTATGTATCTATGAATAATAACTATTATGCATACCCATATATTTATATAAACAACTAATTTCTTGCGATACCACAATATCAATCATAATTATGATGATGATCAAATCAATATCAAATCGATACATGGATGTGCCAGAACTTCTTTCAGCTAAACAAAGAGAAAACTGGAATTATTGTCTTTGGAAACAAAGACAAGCATCCAAAGATTATTGCCCACCTTCTGTTAGCAAGGTTGAAATCAGCAGATCAAGTGGAAATCTTGGTTTTATTTATATCTTTGATCTAAATTTATAATTTAATTTTACCTGTTAAGTCTTGAACCATTGGTGCAATCGAAAAATTTCAACAGTCCCTGAAAGTAATAACTCTGTACACATCAAAATCGGGGCAAATAACACAGACAACAATATAGCAAAGAGCAAAAACAAAGCAACCCAAATGCCTGATAAATGTCTGTTCTGTAAAGCTTCATCCCGCTCACTCACTCCCTCTTCAAACTTTGTCTGTGTGGGCTGTCTGGGGATTACCAGAACGGCCCTAATATCACCGAAAAAAGCAGAGTCGCTGCTTTCAGAAAGCTTTCAATTGAGCAATTGGTTCAGAAGTTACAGGAGTTAGAGATGTTCAAAAAAATGTTGCAAAACACCTTTCTGATGCCAGTGACAGGTTAGACTTTAGAACATTAAAACAATAACCAAATCATGTTCAGAAGACTATATCTAGAATAAGGGGAACAATGGCTCAACATGATTTAGAGAAACTTCTTCATGGACTAGATTCTCCTTGCTTGCTTTGAAAGAGGACCATTAGCTGTTTGTGTGGTGTATAGTAGCTGTGTTTGTACAGGGTCAGTGCCGTGTCATGTGTGATGGCAGGTCCAACTTTGATTTGAATGTTCTATTACAGATTGTACATTTATGGTCATGAGATTGTAAGGCGCTGCCTTTTTGGTTGTAGGTCCTCAATCCTCCTCTTAAAATACCTGGGTCCCTTTGTGACACAACAATCACCAGTTGGGTTCGTCTTGAGCCAATGAGGGCCAGGTATTGGTGTCTATCTTGCATAATTTCATATTATTTTACAGAAAGGCAAGCAGAGACGACCCCCTCCCCACCCAAAAAATACACGCACAAACAAAAATCCTCTACTGTTTACCAATTTAACAAGATAAACTAAACTCGATTAAAATATACAATTTGTGCTGGCTGTCTTTACTCATGGACATCTTCACCTTTCTGCACTATTTTTATATTAATATTATTATTTTTTTAGTTGAATAAATACTTCTATATTACAAAAAAGTATTTACTATTAGTTTAAAATGACAAGTTCAAATTTCAAGTTTCAAGTTTTATTGTCATGTACAGATAAACAGTGTAGCAACATTTACCCGTAATTAAATTCTTGGGCTCATGTTCCTCAGCTTTACATGAACATATAGAAATTGTACAGGTATATTAAAGAAAGAAAATAACAATAATAATAATGATAATAAAATTAAAAAGTGATAAAATACTAAAGTATTAAACATTATGCGAATTTAAAACAGTTGTTTGGTATTTACAGTTTGTGCAAAACTGTGCAGTGAGGATTTAAAGTGACAGTGTGTAGAGCCCAGTAGTTGTAGTGAGTGTGTAATGGTGTGTGCAGAATGTCAGCAGTTCAGAAGCCTGATGGTTTGTGGGTAAAACGGTCCCTGTGTCTGAATGCTCCTGATTCGCCTGCCGGACAGCAGGAGTGTGAGTCTCTGGCTGGGATCAGAGAGGGATCATGCAGCGCTGTCTGTAGAGATCCTGCACGGCTGGAAAGTAGTGGATGAAATTTTCAAAACATTCCTTTTTGAAAAAGAAGCAATAAAAGAGTATAAAACATCTCAGTACACATAAAACAGCATATTACTGTAAAATTGTACATAAACAAAAACAAAAGTATAAATAATTATTCTGATCTTCCCCATTAGCGTTAAATCGATTATGTTTACATATATATATATATATATATATATATATATATATATATATATATATATGATGCACTTAAAATAAGCTCACTTTAAGTCCTTTATATTCTTTTTATTGTAAAGCATCATATTCCATAAATCATGATGCTGCTTGACCAGTGAGTGACATGGTTAACTGTCAGTATCCACAGTGGGATTAAAAACTGGTCAAACATATTGGATTCAGACATTCTTATAGAATAGCTGAATATGAACCTGCTCAACCTGCTTGACATGGACACAAGGGGAAATCTGGACCGGCAGCAAGCGGCACTCAGGTTAGAGAGCACTGTGTAGCCAAATATAAACTGTGGATTATAGAGAGGACACTGAAGTTAGTGTCTTGCTCAGGCTGGAGCTCATTTATTTCTGAGCTGCCATTCATTCACTTAACATATACACAATACAAATCATATTAAACCAACCATTCTTCAAATCAAATAACAAATTTCATAAACAAAAATAAAGTTACAAAAAGCATTCTTTGATTTGATTCTGATATTGTTACAATAATTTAAAACACGGCTGAACAGTTGTTACTCAACTTATGTTACTTTTAGAACCACTTTGGTAACATAAAAGTTTGTTTATCAGTACCTGTGGATTATTAGAGAGAACACTGAAGTTAGTGTCTTGCCCAGGCCAGAGCTCATTCATTTCTGAGCTGCGCATGCACGGAGCCTGTAGCTATAGTATCTCCGGTAGTTCTACAGCAGTACAAGAGCACCATCTACTGACATAATGAGGTATAACCTCGGTATGTGAACGTATAACAGCGTTAGAATAGGTCCCAATAATAAACAAAAAATAGGGGGGTGTTTGGTTTTTTACAAAACTAAACATGTACCATTTTTCAATCTACTACATAAGCATTCCAGGATTCATGTATGAGGCATGTGCCTGTTCATCTTAGCCACTGTGATGCTTGACAGGAGCTTTCATGTGGCACCAAGGTAGGTTATTGGCCAGTAGTTGAATGGGACCAGTCCCTTATGGTGGTCCTTGGAGATCAGGACTGTCCGGCCTTCAGTTAGCCATTCCAGGTGTCTCTCATCCATTCGCACATCATTTGTGCTGCCAGGCACTAATGTAGTGCAGTCAGCTTCTTTAGCCAGTGGGCATGAATCATATCAGGGCCTGATGCTGTCCAACTTTTCTTTAAGGGCCTCTTTCTCGGATGTCTGCCACTGTGATGGTGACTGGATCCTGTTCAGGGAGGTTGCTTCTGCTCCTTGTTTCTGTCCATCTTGTAGCCAAGTATCCCCAAGGGTCTCCAGTATGAAGAGTTGGACAGCACCAGGCCCTGACATGATTCATGCCCTTACTGGCTAAAGAAGCTAACTGCACTCCATGAGCGTCTGGCAGCACAAATTAACCAGCTGCTAATGGATGAGAGACACCCAGAATGACTGACCTAAGGCAGGACAGTCCTGATCTCCAAGGATCACCACAGGGGACCGGTCCTATCCAACTACCGGGCAAAAACATGCCTCAGTACCACGTGGAAGCTCCAGTTAGGCATCATAGTGACTAAGATGGACAGGCACATGGCTCAACACATGAATGGGGCACAGAAAGGAAATGGCAGGAATACGAGAGGTGCAAAACACCAGCTATTGGTAGACAGAACAGTCGGCTAGGGGTCCTGTTGATCTTATACAATTTGGGTCATTTCACTCAGTGCCCCATGCCTGGGTGTGGGGCATTGAGTGATAAACTTTCTTGTAGTCAATCCAGGCGGTGCATAGGTTGGTCAGTCTGGTCTTGGATTCCAAAAGCTTTAATCAGGAATTCAGTTGGGATGTGGCAAACAACACTCAACAAATTCAAGCTACTATCAAGTGTGTGATCTGTCCCCACAGGTATTCTGCATCGGCCTGAATCCCCTCAGTGAGATCACTGACAAGACTGGCTACAGATACAGACTTACGGTGTGTTCACACCGAACGCGATAGAGGCGGCCAGAGCGTCAGGTTTACATGTAAAGTCAATGGAAAAAGTGCGATGACACGCAATTGCGGGTCCCGCGAAAATTTGGACGCAGATTTGCGTCGCAAAAACACGTCAGTGTACCGCGTCTGGCGCGTTTGACTTGCGAAAAAACCCATGAGCGTCAGTTTTTGTGTTGTATTTTGTGCATACGCGCATATCGCGTCAACCGCTCGAGTTGGAAAAATCTGAACTCCAGTCAAATCGCGCTGCGACAACCAATCAGGAGCCTGGTGACGTGGCTCTGACCTAGGTCAAAGGGGCAGATCCAGCCAAAGCCCTTCATTCTTCATTCTTCATTCAGTATGGAGGAAAGGCTTATCAGTGCGGTGGCTAACCATCCAGAGCTGTATGATGCCAGCTGCTACTTTTACCGAGACAGGAATAAAAAGGACCGAACTTGGAGGCACATAAGTGAGGAGATCGGGCAACCTGGTAAGTTCATTCATTCGTCTTTTGAATTTTCAGACTGACCCGATGAAGCCGCGCAAAAGCTAGCAAGCCCGCCTACTGTCCCGCTATTTTCCCACTGATGTACAAATACCTTTCCGCTAACAAGATAATGTGTTTATTCAGAGGACATCTGCAGGAGAAAGTGGAAGAGCCTCAGGGACACGTATAATAAGGAGAAGAGGACAGAGAAGGACAAGAGGAGTCTGCAGCAGGATCGAGGAAGAGATAGAAGTTCTTCGCGGTCATGGGGTTCCTGGACCCCTTCCTCACCCCGCGGGAGACTAGCGGCAATATGGTGCGGACCGTGGAGAACTTCCCCCCCGAGGACCAGGGACAGCCCGGAGAGGCAGCAGGGGAGTGTCAGTCAGAAGGTATGTTTACAATGAATTAATGTAGGCAGTTAATTTATGCGTGTTGTCATATAGGAATATATTTTGTTTATTAATAAACAGTATACAGTGGTCCCGCTGTTCACCCGTCACTGCCTCGCTTTTTCGCAGTTTTTTATTACACAGTACAACTTTCAACAATGCGCGTTGCATTCTGCAGCCTGATTAACAAATCTCCTCCGTGCCGTGTCTCCTGCGCTTGCCAAACTGATCATGTTTGGTTTTGATAACCATCACATCCAATAGAAAAAACAGCACAAAAACACTCATAACTATGACCCTCATTCGGAAAAAGGCGCACAAAAGTGGCGCCACAGACGGAGAAAAAGCACGGCATAATAATACTTTTACGTTTTAAAATCTACAAAGGTTTGCACTTTGAGAATCAACTTGTGAGAACTGTGAGTAATGCTCGTGTGTGTGACAAAAAGTGTATAAAGTCCGTGGCGAGGAGCTAGTTATTCTGAGAACCCCTGCTGCAATAAATGAGAGACCACTGTATATACTTTCTCTATGACTATTGTTTTCAACCTGTTAACAATTTATATTGTCTTGACAGAGCCAACTGATTCTGCAGCAGAGCCATCCCCTGTCCCTGGTCCCTCAGCTCTTGCTGCTGCGCCCACAGGTATGTACATCAAGCACTGATAGCTTTTTACTCGCTTGGATTCCCTTGTGATTACCTTTACTAAATATCTACAACCAATCTGTTTGTATCCTGTTTTTTTCAATTTTGAAAATGAAAATCTAGTAGCAGCCTTTTCATTTCTTTGTGTTGTTTTGTGCTGTGTTTTACAGGCCCACAGAGGAGGACAGCTCAAAGGCGGTCGAGGGACGGGTCCCAGGACGGTCCATCGGCAGTGGAGCTGGCCATCCTGGAGTCCCTGAAGAGGCCACGCCAGTCTCCAACGGAGCATTTCCTCCTCGGCCTTGTTCCTGCTCTGGAGAGCATGCTGCCTCAGACACGAGAATGTGCACAAATGTATAAATTAGTTTTTGAAAACAGCACAGCTGTGTTAAATTTGGAAACATTAGACCCTAGCGATCAGTAGTTTTCTGATGAGGCAGCAGCTCTCCAGGGCAGAAACAATGTTCTTATTTTTCTCCTCCTTCTCCCTGGGGCTCTTCCACTCCAAGCTGGGTCCTTTTTATTCCTGTCTCTCTGTAAATAGTTACATTTTATATATTTATGTTTAATGTTTTTGTTAGTGAATTTTAATATTTTTTCCAATAAACATTTGTAATAACTAATGACTAATGTCTCTGTTCTACCACACAGCAAATATTCGCACCCGACTTGACACATGTAGAATTTATTTCATATTATACTAATGACAGAATATACTAATACAGTGGGATGCAAAAGTTTGGGCAACCTTATTAATAGTCATTATTTTCCTGTATGAATCGCTGTTACAATAAAAAATGTCACTTACATATATCATATAGGAGACACACAGTGATATTTGAGAAGTGAAATGAAGTTGATTGGATTTACAGAAAGTGTGCAATAACTGTTTAAACAAAATCAAGCAGGTGCATAAATTGGCAACACAAAAAAAGAAACGAAATAAATATTTAGTGTATATCAATGTGTGTGTCTCCTATATGATATATGCAAGTGACATTTTTTATTGTAACAGCGATTCATACAGGAAAATAATGACTATTAATAAGGTTGCCCAAACTTTTGCATCCCACGGTATATAGGAACATAGTGAAGACAAGTTATTTAAGAGAATAAAGAGAGGTTAGTTTATTTTGGAGTAGAGCTCCATTTATTAAGAAAAATTTAAAAAGACAGGAACACTCTTTAGAGGTTTGTGGGTGGCTCTTAAAAGAGCCGTTGTGGGGAAGTCACTCGGACTTCAAACAGGCTACTCCTTTGGTTGCCAAGACACAGCTCCCTCCGCCGAGAAGTGGGCCATGAACTTCTCCCTCACCAGGACAGCCTCTCTGGAGGAGTTGTTTGCTGCTACACGACCCAGGCCTTGCAACGGCTCCACCACAGCAGGTGCCACACCCCTCACAGCAGGTGCCCCTCTCTCGTCCAAACAGCGCAGAAAATTGTGGAGAACGCACATTGCCTTCACACACTCCTCCGCAATTTCAGGACGGAGCTCCATGGAGCGCCGATACAACCTCCACTGTGAGGAGAGGTTACTAAAGGCACCCTCCACTATCATCCGGGTCCTGGAAAGGCGATAGTTAAAGATCCTCTTCTCTAAAGGGAGGAGGCGTCCAGGAAAAGGCCTCATGAGCTCCCGCCGCAGCGGGAACGCTTCATCAGCCACAAAGACATGGGGCTGGGCTCCACGGTGTTCTCCACCAGGTAGAGGCTGGTCAGGAGGCAGATGGAGAGTCCCAGCCCGAAGAGCCTGACCAAAGGTGGAGTTGGCCAGAATACCACCGTCGCTGGTCCTCCCGTACCCCCCAACATCAATAACGTGGAAGCGATACCTTGCATCCACAACCGCAAGGAGAACAATGGAAAAAGTTCCCTTGTAGTTGTGGAACATGGATCCTGAGTTGGGAGGTGCCTTCGTCTGGACGTGCTTCCCATCCAGAGCTCCACAGCAGAGAGGGAAGTTTCAGCGCTCCTGGAATCCCTCTGCAATGGACCGCCAGTCTGCAGTTGAAGGCACAGCCATGAAATCATCCACTAGACAGTCCCAGATGGCCGTCGCTACCTGGGGGATAATCTGGCTCACCGTGGACACACCAACTCGAAAACTGAATGCGATGGTCCTGAAGGAGTCCCCGGTGGCAAGGAACCTGGATAAAAATTGTTTAAAATTAGTATTATGTGTACTGCAGTTACAAATACATTATTCCAATTCCAAAACACTTTTGTGATGTCAGATTTAAATTACAAAACATAAATCTTACATAAAACATTTTGTAATTATAAGGATAATTACATAATATATATTAGATATAATATAAAACAGTCTGCGGGGATTATATACAAATATTCAAATATACCAGATTTAAACCAGGTCTAAATATAAAAAAGGAGTGAGTATCACTACAAAGATTATCAACAGTGGTCCTCATACCACAGTTTGATATCAGCAAACACAGAGAGCATACACTGATAGACACCACAGCCATGCTATCATTGCTAACACTGATAACAGCATAAATTGAATTAAATCGGGACTTGATGAGACCTTTCGAGTATCACTAGAAATATTATAAACAGTCGTCTTCATACCACAGTTTGCTATCAGTAAACACCGACGGCATTCACTGTTAGCATAGCACAGCCATGTTAGCAGTGTATAAACGATAGTTTAGCATATATTAGCACAGGTATCAATAAAGGACTACCGTATTAAACACTTTTACTAACCTCAGGCAGATGGACAGGCACTCTGCAGGTGGGATTGAGCGCCTGTAGTTGGTGTCTAGGCGGGCGATTCTGGGACCGACGCGGGACAGCAGGTCCTCAAACTGGGCGAGTGAAAGACGGTGGTATGGCTGAAAGCGGCCGTCATCCAGGCGCAGCTCCTGGAGCAAGTGGTGAAACTCACCAAACTGCTCACGCTTCTGGAGGACCTGATGGACCCAGGTACGGCGAGGATGTCTTTTACGCCGCTGCTCTGCTCTCCACAGTAAATAGAGAAGGGAGACTCTCTCTTCAAACGCTAGCTCGACAGCTGCCATCTTGCAAAGATATCGTCTGGCACAACTTCCTCCCACATCCCTCCCACATTTCCGGTTCACGCGCGTCAAAATATGCAATTTTGAGGCGCGATTGATTTGTGTTGGACATGCGTCGAGGTGCGAATGTGCACGCGTCAAATTAGGGGCGTCTGGGGCGTTTTCACTCGCGTCTATCGCGTTCGGTGTGAACACACCGTAAGGAATAGAGCAATTGTCAGCCACCTCCTCTACATGGATTACATCCACAGGCAAATGGGAACCATAAAGAGGCTGCTGGGAAACCTCCAAATACCTGCAGGAGAGTAAGTAAAGTTCTGAGGAGTCAGCCGAATGGTAAGAGCAGGATTTGGGCAAGCAATACCTACCCTGCTGGTGACCTGAGACTGTATGGTAAGTGGAAAGAAGGTGACTAGGTACTAGTGAGTGTCAGAACCACAATCTGGGATGAAACAACCTGAGTACATCAGGAATATGGTTTCAACTGATCACGTGTTTGGTGAATACCTGGGGCAGCATAAAATTTTAGAAAGAAGCGGAGCAAGAACAAGGACCACCATGGAAGGACAGGCTCCTGTATGATACATACCACTGGCAGATAGAAGAAGTGGCTGATATTGAGAAATCCTAACATTGGCTGGACGAAGCTAGACTGAAAGACAGCACAGAGGCACTAATCATGGTAGCACAGGAACAAGCTCCAAGTAGACTTGTAGTCAGGACTGCCTAAACCAAGACCAAGACAATACCAAGACCAGAGGGTATCGAGACCAAGACAAGACTGAGACCGAGACTAAGACACACCGAGTCAAGACCAAGACAAAGTCGAGACAAGACCAAGACCGAGACCGAGACAAAAAAGTCTTTAAACTGCAGCCAGATGCTGCTTCGTTTACAGGTGTCAGGCATATTTATGTGTTTTTGCTTTCGCACAGCCCTCCTCACCGCTGTCTACTGTCTCACTTACTTACTGAGAGGACAGACGCACGCTCCACTTGACTGTCACGTCTCTCACCCTCTGTTTTTCACATAATAATATTATCCTATATCCTGGCATGTGATTGGCCACAATATGGAGGGATTGGAGCATAGCTGAGCCACTGTGTGAGAGCTGAGCAGCCAAAGGAAATTAAGTGAGGAGCCGGCTCTCGCTCAATGGGAGTCGACTCGTCCGATTCACTACAAAGCTCTCTCTAAGCACGGCTCTTAGAGCTAAATGGTAAATGGACTGGTTCTTATATAGCGCCTTTCTACTCTGTCCGAGCACTCAAAGCGCTTTACACAACTAATTCATTCACCCAATCACACCCATTCACACAAGCACTTCTAAGGTTAAGTGCTAAGTAACTATCTAACATTCATACACATTCACACTCCGATGGACGCATCAGAGAGCAATGTGGGGTTAGTATCTTGCCCAAGGATATTTGGCATGCAGACTGGAGCAGCCTGGGATCAAACCACCAACCTTCTGGTTAGTGGCTGACCTGCTCTGCCACCTGAGCTACAGCCACCCCTGAGCTACAGCTGATGCTTTTGCGCATGACACATTATTGAAAGTTACGTTGTGTGTCATGGATACTGTTGACTCCAAATCTCCCGACCACTATGTCGATCTGAGACAGCAAGACCGAGACAGTGAGACCAAGACAAGACCAAGACCAAAGTCCGTCGAGACCAAGACAAGATGATGACCACGTTGTGATGGCATGCCACACATGGTATGCTCCACACCTCACCACCAGTTGATTCACTTTAGTTTAATTTACAGTCACTACTTTAAAATATCCTACTTATTGTTCAATATTGTTTCTTTATTAAATGTATTTATTTTTCCATCACACCTTCCAATGTTTATATGGCGTGCACACATATTAACCTTGCAAGGTCAAGTTCTGTTTTATGTTATATTAATACATCTTTTTTTGAGTTACCTGGGGTTTGGCTTCTCCTTCTGTCTGGCAAAAGGTGTGGCAAAGGGCTGGGAGAGCTGAAATACCACTGACAGCCTAATTGGACAGACCCACATGCTTCATTGCCTGGGGGATGTTTCATGTTTGTTTAATTGTTTTGTATTAGTTGGTTATATGGCAGCCATTTTGTTTCCCCCCGTGTGTGTCATTTGGTTTAGCTAAACCAGTATTTAAGTTCCCCCGTGTGTCATTTCAGTAGGTCAGTTTATCATATGTTTGTTTGAGGTTTTGTTAATTATTATCTTGAGTTTAGTCTATTGAGTTGACCTCTTTTACTGGTCTGCCTGTTTATGTTTTGGCTTTGTTAAATATATTTTTATATTTTTGGGTCAATAAAACCCCTTTTTTGAATTAAAACCACCTGTGTCCTTTATGCTTTACTGCTTGGTCCCTGACACACGTAAAAGTGGTCTTGGTCTTGTAGACATCCAACTCTAGCTCCAAGCACAAGCTCGATAGAGGCTGGGGTCTATCATACCAGGCACAACACCAGGTAACACTGTGCAAAGATGCCTCAGAGCCAATTAAGCACATAACAGGAAGATTCCAGATGCTAGCAGGCAGGGCATACATGGTAAATGGCTTTACTTAGTCCCGTAGTCCCCCAAAGTGCTTTACACTACATTCAGTCATTCACACATTGTACATTGTAGCCACAGCTGCCCTGGGGCAGTTTGCAAATAATCCATTCAATAAAACCCTCGCCTAAGCCAAATCTTTCTAATATATTAAATAAATATGTCCACTCGATTCTGTCAAATGCCTTTTCTGCATCTAAGGATATAACATAGGGTTTATAATTTGTCTGATTCGAGTATTGTGTAATATTTAATAGTCGTCTAATATTTGTAGATGAGAAATGATTTTGGATAAAGCCTGTTTGATCAGGGTTTATAAGCAGTGGAAGAATGCCCTCAAGCCTCCTTACTAATAGCTTGGAGAGTAATTTAGCATCGACAATGATGAGGCTGATCGGCCTGTATGATTCACACCTATCTGGTGATTTATTTTTCTTTAGAATTAACAAAATATTAGCCTGTCTAAGTGTTGGGGGCAAATATCCGTTCTTAAAAGAGTCTAAAAACATATCAGTCAATGGTCCTGCAAGAAGGTGACTTTTTTCTAATAAAATTCTGGGCAGAAACCATCGGGCCCTGATGCTTTTCTGTCACAGGGCTATTTAAACTTTTCCTGTGATTTTCTGATAATGATACAACAGGCACCTTATCTAGAAATTCCCACATCTTCCCATCTGTATTACTACACTCTGATGAGTACCAATTTATATAGAACTGCTTCATAATTCGGTTGATATCTGTTGTTTTATAGTGCTTAACTTGTTTGTTATCAAACAGAGATGGTATAACGTTTGTACCTGTTGATACAAACAGATGCAAAGACCATTTCTAAAATTATACCATTTGCTCTCAGGAGAGGATTGATGATGGAGGATGACAGCAGGTGTTGTGTATTTACCAAGGAATTAAGCTGTAATGTCAGAGGATGCTTAGTGGAGTGATGCTTTCTTCTATTGATGTGGAAACAAAAAACGTGTAAAGTGGAAACCAAATAAAATCCAGATTCCAGTCCCCCCTGCACTTTCTTGGTCATTGTGTCAGATGTTTAGTTACTCCTCGGCCTCCTTTAGCAGTAATGATACTTGTAATAAATGTAGCCTGTTTGCAGCTCTGGAGGCCAGGATCACTGAATTGGAGACTCGGCTTCGCACCCTTGAAAAGCCCGTAAGAAGCCCATAAAGAGCCTGGGACATGGCAACTAGAACAACTAAGGCAGAACTTGGCTGATGACCTCCAGCGGATTAACAACACTGCACTCCCAGGGAAACCTCCGGCACCCCCCGTGTGCGGCAGCCTGTTACAGCAGCTCTGCTCATTCTGAGTTTCTTTCTTTCTTATCTTTTTTCTTCTCATAATTTTTATAACTAACGTATTAGTAATTAGACTCTGCAACCATGTTCTGTAAAACCAAGGAGCTGGTGGTAGACTTCCGCAGACACAAGCATCCTCCACTGCAACCACTGAACATCCAAGGTATGGACATTGAGGCTGTGGACAGCTACAGGTACCTTGGTGTTCATCTGAACAAACTGGACTGGACTCATAACTCAGACGCCCTCTACAGGAAAGGGCAGAGCAGGCTGTACCTGCTGCGGAGACTCAGGTCGTTTGGAGTGGAGGGCCCACTCCTGAAGACCTTCTATGACTCTGTGGTGGCCTCAGCCATCTTTTATGGTGCGGTCTGCTGGGGCAGCAGCATCTCTGCTGGGGACAGGAAGAGACTGAACAGGCTGATTAGAAGGGCCAGCTCTGTTCTAGGATGCCCTCTGGACCCAGTGGAGGTGGTGAGTGACAGGAGAATGGCGGCTAAGCTGTCATCCCTGTTGGACAACATCTCCCACCCCATGCAGGAGACTGTGACAGCACTGAGCAGCTCCTTCAGTGGCTGTGGCACCCACGGTGTGGGACGGAGAGATTTCGCAGGTCTTTCCTCCCCACTGCTGTCAGACTCCACAACAAAGACTTTAACTGATCAAACACACACATCCACACATGTGCAATAACACTAAGTGCAATAATCTTTTTCTGACATACTTGTATTTTTACTCAGTTCTATAAAGCAGTTGCATTCTATTTTTATCCAATTGTATATTTTATTCTATTTATTCTGCTGTATATAGTATTTTATTTTATTCTATTCTGTACAGTTGTGTACTGTATTTTATTCTTATTGTATTCTAATTTTGCTATATAACTTTTGCACTGTCCACTTCCTGCTGTGACAAAACAAATTTCCCACATGTGGGACTAATAAAGGTTATCTTATCTTATCTTATCTTAAACTGAAGCTCTGGTGCTTCCAGTTTGTCAACGCCCACAGTAGTCTGGGTAAGAACCCAATGTTCTCACTCAGTCATGCCAATCGACTAGAGAGGCTAGTGAGCTCCTACGTTAAGAAGTGGCTCAGTATTCCCAAATGCCTCAGCAGCGTAGGACTCCATAGTGATGGTATACTGGCATTGCCTATCCCTAGCCTGGGAGAGGAGTTTAAATGTGCAAAAGTGAGGGTTGAAATGTCACTCACGGACTCCCGGGACCCCATAGTGAGAGGCACTGCTCCTACCCTAGCAACGGGGAGGAAGTGGACCCCGGCCACATCTGTGCTACAGGCCAAATCTGCTCTTCGGCATCGTGACGTGGTGGGTCACGTCCAACAGGGCAGGGGAGGATTTGGTCTTGGAGCAGTAACACCTCGGTGGCAACAGGCATCTGTAACCAAACATCGAAAAGTGGTGGTGGAGGAGGTGCGACAACAGGAGGAAACAGCCAGCAACCCTCTTCCTGACACATGCTAGAGCCGTAGCGCTGGCCAAGCAGGGTTGCTGGATGAATTGGGAGAGTGTTGAAAAGAGGAAACTCTCATGGAGTGAAATCTGAGGAATGGAGTCTAATAGACTAAGTTTCATAATCCGAGCGACATACGATGTGCTACCTTCCCCAATGAATCTGCAGATGTGGTTTGGAAAGGACCCAGCCTGCCCCCTGTGTACAGTCTCAGCCACACTCAAGCACATCTTGGTTGGTTGTAGGACTAGCCTTACTCAGGGCAGATACACATGGAGACACATCCAGGTCCTCAGGTGTCTAGCCGAGAAAGTTGAGCGCAAAAGAAAATCCATCAACACTCAACCTTTCACGAACCAAGAAGAGCGTCAGTTTTCATCTGCATTTGTCCAGGAAGGAGACAAGTCGAGGGCAAGCCCCTCAAACCCAGACCTGGGCCCACTGAAGGCCGCCAGGGATGGGCAGATGCAAGTGGACTTGGATCAGAGGCTAATTTTTCCCACAGAGATCGTAACAACTACTCTTCGACCAGACCTCGTCCTTTGGTCTAACTCCCAAAAACTTGCATACGTCATTGAGCTGAAGGTACCATGGGAGGAAGCAATTGAGGAAGCGTTTGAGCGTAAGAAGCTGCGGTATGCCAACTTGGCAGCTGAGGCAGAGGACAGAGGCTGGAAGATCAAGGTGCGCCCGGTGGAAGTGGGGTGCAGGGGCTTTGTTGCCAGTACAACAGCAAAACTGCTTAGGCTGTAACTGCTCAGGCTATAAGAGAACTAGCTAACACTGCTGACAGGACCAGTCACTGGCTATGGCTAAAAAGGGCTGACATCACCTGGGCAGCTAAGGCAGTCAGCTAACTGCGAGATACACGCCCAGGATCGATCGACCCGGGGTGGGCCAGCCTCAACAGGGGCGTCAAAGGGTAAAACATAACATTAGACGTTTTGCTGATTGACTGATACAGCTGTCTCAGGGCCTCCTGGGGACTGTGCAGTTAACCTCATGGTAGTGAAACCAAAAGGAAGAATGAAAGAAAAGAAAAGAAAAATGTTTCGCTCTTCTCCCCTCTGCTCTTCTTCCCTTTTCTTGGAGGCGGTGGGGAGGTAGAGCGTACAGCCCGAACCGGCGGGGATGTGTGGGAAGCCAGATCGGGCACCCCCTGTCCAGCTCTCCTCTCTGCTCTCTCCTTTCTTATCTGACTTACTTGTCTTACTTCTCTCTATCACCTTTCTATCCCTTTGAAGAAATCAGGCTCCATAAATGTTAAGAGGTAAGCATTATTTCTCATCGCAGTGAATAGATATAAGAAAATAAACTGTAGAAAACTAAACAGCAGAAAGTAGAAGAGAAATAACAATTTAACATAAACCAGTGACACACTCCGAGGCTGATCAACCCTGGCAGGGCCTCCTTGGATGAGGGTGTCTAGTGATAATGGCCGAAACACCCGATGAATCAAAGGTCCACTACTGACAATGTCCCCAAATTTTAATATGATAATTTAGATCAGATCTGTAATCTAAAAAGAACGAAGAACACAAAAAAAATAATTGATGCAAGGAAACAAAGACAAAGAGGAGCATATCTGCTCCGGGATATCAACACCTACGCCCCGCCCGTGATCAGGTACCCTGCTGGGATAATAAGATGACCAAAGGAGGAGAAAAGAAATGCAAGATCCAGCCATTACTGTTCTCCTTCATCATTCAAATGTTGAAATATGTGCTGAGCAAGAAAGACATTAGGAGACCAAAGGATACTAGTTTTGATATTAAAGTTATTGTCACATTTATATCAGTCAGTGCTGACACTCGAATGTCTGCAGAGCCTTGGCCCTCACTCAGATAACTGTTGCCAAGCGACAGCTCAGTTGTTGCTTCCTCTTGTCCTCGGTGAGTTTCTATAGACTTCCAGAACAGTGAACTGAGCAACATTAGTTGCTCTGAATAACTACAGATGATTTCATGTTAATTGTTAAAGCAACAATCGCTCTGTGTGATACTCTTCTAAATTGCAGATAAATGCAATTAACATGGAGCAGTAGGACATCAAAAGCCATATTTGTCGCTATCAGGATATAAACAGGCATCTGATTGCGTATCTGATTGGGGAAGATTGCATCCCTCCTCAGAGGTGTCCCCCCCTCCTTCATCTCTCTCCCTTGTTTTGAGGGGAAGTGGGAAGAACAGAGGGAGATTGGTGTGAAGTAATTACACTTGTGAATCTTGACAGGGAAGAGGGGACCCTAAGGCTGGAGCTCCAGCTACGAGTGCTATGACAGCTTGTCTGTCAGCTACACTGGAAATAGATCTCATGTTGAGAGTTAATCAGTCTTTATGTCATTCTGTTTATTCTGACATCGACAGCAGATACATGCAGATAAGCTATAACACCATAAGAGTAAGCCTCGGCATATCGTCACCCATTGTTGCTTCTCTAAGGTCCCTGTGCTGTTTCAGTGCACTGTTAAAACGGTGTGGTCACTACCATGGCTGTCGACCTGATGCCTTTTGCATGGCTCCAAGTTTCAACTGATAAAATTCAAGTTGGATATTGTTACACACCCTGAAGCTATGTGCCAAAGCTAAAAACAACAAACAAAGCTAAAAAAAAAATAATAATCATGAGCCTTAAAAAGTGGATTTGAGAAGCCAGTGTGAAATCGGGTTGGCTGCATCCATCTTTCATGTACAGCCTATGATCTGAAATCAACTCTGAAGTTTCCAAGTATTAAAAACAGTCCTAGTATTTAAAAGGTACACTATGTAAAATATCATTGCTACATTGGAGATTAGAGTTAAATAAATTCAGTTTCTTTGCCATTCCCAATACAAATGCATATTCCTCGCTATTTTGGCGTCTGTAAGACAAACGTCTCTTACTGCCATTCATCTGTTGTGTGCGTGGGCTCTCTGTTGTTCATCTCAGATAAGGTTTATGTCTATTTACTCTGGAGTGAACTTGATATGAGTTGATGAGACATGGAAGCGCAATTTTTCCCAGTGACTATAAATAAAGTCCAATAACTATTATTGAGAATATCCTGAACTTTTCTGTTTGTAAGTGCTGCTGTTTCTGTAGTTGTTAAGTGGGGTCAGTGATGCTTTCTTTGAACATTGTTGAACTTGGACTCATAGCAGATACAGTCACACGGTGTGAGAATGCAGTATTTATCAGAGGGTAAGTGTGATTTTTAAGTAACTGAAGCCTAAAATTAGCTATCATAATGTGAGCAGCCTAAACCACAACAGTTGTTTACTCACCTCATTGTCACATGTCTGGAGACAGGAGGACACATGCATAATTGCTGACAGCATCAGAAATAAATCAGCATGTTTATGCACATCTGTGTGTGTTAGAGCCCTGATGTTAGATGAGGAGATGAGGCATGAGGTGGAAATAAAGGAGGAGAATGAACAATGTTGGAGCAGGCAGATAAAGAGGAGAAAGACATGATGAAAATATCCAAGCATACATTTGGTTGAACATTTAATTACACACTAATGTTTTCAAGTACAACATTCTTTTTCTTCCTATCAAGCAGCCTCAGATTTCCTTACTGTAATTTTAAAATCATCTTCATCTAACAAAATTTTCAGTCTTTTAAGTGGGGGACCATCCATCCATCTATAGTCTAAGCAGACTTCCCTCCTGCCAATCACCTTTTCCAGCTCTTCTGGGAGGACACTGAGGCATACCCAAGCCAACCCAAAGACCTTATCTCATCTTATCCTGGTCTTCCCCAGGGCCTCTTCTTGGTGAGGAAACATCTCACTAAGAACAAATCCACGATAAGTCACTTTGCTTTTCCACAGGTGGCAGATGTCTTCAGAATTTACTTTTGCAGAGAAATGAGTCCAGCAATCATTCACACTTGGAGAAACTGGAAACAGACATGAGAAACTAGAGTCAGGAGCATGAACAGCTCGTAAGTAAAAAAACAGAGTTGACTTGAGCCTGATTACAAATATAGGAGTAAAAGCAATCTGGTAGTGAATAGAGCTAAGAGCCAGTCCTTAAATCCACAGCAATAATGAGAAGATGGCAGATGTGTGGTAGATGATGCTTCAGTAGAAAAATTCAGTCAAAAAGACTGAACTTGTCCAGTACCAGTCCATTTTCCACCTCTTCATGATTTCTTGTTTCATCAGAATCCAGTAGTAATACTTTACTAATCAAACTCTGCACATTAACAAATAATATTTATTACTTTCAGTTATACCTCTTACATCTTTATAACTACTGTAAATCTCAAGTAGTCCACAGCCATAGCATTCAAATTTTCACCATCTTTGAGCAACACAACCAGATCCAATGTGATTAAAAAACAGCACCAGCTATAATAAGCCACCTTCCTTCTGCTTGGTGTACAGCCTCAGGGTGCTGCAATTTGGATGAAACCCTTCATGCATGGTGAGGAGCTTTTTTTGTCTTGATGTCAGTGGCTTCTCCTTTGGTCGGCTGATTATCACAGCAGGGCTGATCACCGCTGTGCAGGTGTTGATTGCCCGGATCGCCTTCTTTATATTTATCTTAACTCGTCACACTGTAAAATCTAATATTGTGTTTAATTAAAAATATTAAATAGGCTGAACTCAATTTTTTATCAATTTGTTATTAGAACTCAATTTAAATAAGTTACCAGTACTTCTTATGCAAAACCGCTGATCAACTCAATTTATTTAAGTTGTCTTAACTTAGAAAAACTAAGTAAGCTGGAAGTTTTGCTTCTCAGTGCGGAAGGATGAAAGATGTGGTTTGAAAATGCCACGTGACTACCGTCCTCCTCCCTCTCGGATCAGTCAGCATTTGTTATGGAATATGTTGAGCAAACCTGGAGAAGCTCAGCTCAAGATATTATTGTTGTCATTGCTGTGGATCTTTACCTGATACACTGACTTGGTGAGTAAATGTTTACTCTTATTCAAACTGATTTTGTGGCTTCTCTTAGTTTAGCACCAGGTTTATAATCTTGCTAGCTAGTTAGTGTTAGCCTAGCGTTGCTGCTGCCGCTGGGCTCATGTTACTTAAAAATTAACACCACAGCCTTAAAAACCTTACATAAAACTATGTGGTGAAATTTTCTGTTGATTGTTTGAAATAAAAAAAGTGAGAGAAGAGCCCAGACAAAATTCTTCGGGAGGTGCAGCCGTTAGGGGTGGGGTGTGGGGGGTATTTTCAATCCATAGCCATAACTAACTAACTAACTAACTAGATATATCATGTTTAACCTGAGTAGCAAAAGACCGCAGGGGGGTTGAAAACGATACGCCAAGAGTTAGCTGTGCTCGCCGGCTCTATCGAGCCTTGACCTCCTGGTCAGCTATCACGCTGGTGGATAACAGAACTCTCCGAAAACGTCGAAGCACTTTTGCAAATTTGTGATATTTTGATAAATTAAGAAGATATTTGAGCATTACACAGCTACATTCTCGCCTGAAAATATCTTAAAAGATTATTTTGTGACCCAGAAAGGGTAATCTGGGGAAAAGGAGGATCGCATTTGTCGGCCATGGTTGTCGGAGCCTGTGCGTACTTGTGTGTACTTGTAAAGGCGGCAATGGCGGAGGAGTGCGGCTAAAAAACTTTTAAATATTACTTTTTCTGGCTCACAAAATAAACTTTTAAGATATTTTCAGGCGAGAATGTAGCTGTGTAAAGTTCATTAGAATGAAAGTTATTGGCCATGTTTGCATAGCCCTTTTTAAAATGATGCTTTCATGACATTATTGTATGTTGGGTGGTGGTAAGGGCTATCCAGACTGACAATTGGGACATTGAATGTCACCTCTCTGAGATTGTCTAAATTGGAGTCTGTTCTATACCAAATGCAGAAAAAAATGTTTTAAGAAAGCAATTAAGTTCATGTTCCAAAAAATATGATTGTTTGCTTGCAGGACACCAGGAGAGATGAGTCCTCCGTCACAGATGGTGTGGTCAGTGAAGATGGTCGCCTGCAGGTTCAAGCTCATTGCATCTCCAACCCACATCCACTGCCACTGTACTTAAGGGAAGTTAAAGACTTTCTTCTGCACCTACATTTGGATCACCTCGATCCATGACAGTCATTCAGGCAGTAATGCCTGGACTGGAAACAAGCATCCTTAAAATAATACAACATTCCAGCTCATGTGTTGGAATGGAAAACAAATGTGTTGTTTAAATTAGAGGCTGCACTTGTGACAGAACAATAAATATATTTTATTTTGATTATATAAGTAATGTAAGTACAAAACAAACTGTGGTAGGCCTAAACTTATTTTCAGAATAATTACATCTGAGACTTTGTTTCATTGTAAGATTATAACAGTGATGGCAATATAATTGTTTGTTGTTCAGCAGAACAGTGTCCAGTATGTTGGCTGTTATACTTTGTTGTGTTTGAAAATAAAAGTTGGGCTCATTTTAACATCATTACAAAAATTGTTGTTAATTATTTTTAATCATATTCATGGTACCACAAATTGTTTTTTCATTTAGTTGAACTTGAAATGTTTGTCAGTAGGTAAACAATTAGTATTGTACAGTCAGAAATATCAAGTTATTCTTAATACTGCAGACTTGCAAATAATAAGTTGTCCTAACAGTCGTCTTAAGTAAGCTTTACTAAGTTTTTTTGAGGCAACGAGTTTGCATATTTTTTTTGAGTTCTAGAAAATACATAGGTTTTTACTCTGTACTCAAAGTGAATAAGTTGCCTTAACTTAGTCACCTTAAGTAAACTTTACTCAATTTTTTTGAGGCTACGAGTTTGCATAGTTTTTTTGAGTTCTGTGAACTAATTAGATTTTACAGTGCAGGACTTGCCTTAGTGTCTGCAGGTATTTGGTGGTTGGATGACATTGCTGCTTATCCTGGTGGTGTGGATCAGTGAACTGATATCTTGTTCACTCCTAACAAACAGCTTGATGTCATCCATGTAGAGGAGGTGACTGATGATTGGTCCATTCTGTTTTTGGTATCTGTAACCAGACTTGATCTTACTGAGGGGGTTAACACACACACACACACACACACACACACACCTTGGAACTGAGCATGTGCAGCTGAATGACTTGCCCATATGCATACCAGCAACTTGTATTTGACTACTTGGGCACATAGCACAGATGTTTTTATTTTTTATTTATTCTTATTTTTACTCTATCAGACAGAATCAGTTTAAAAACAAAATAGTTTTACCTGTCTGCTGCTGCACACATTAAAATCATAATATACTCAGAAATTGTTTCACAAAGCCTATAAAAGGGTACTGAGAAGTGTGTGTGTGTGTGCGTGTATGTGTTTTCAAGGCCTTTTGTGAAACATGTTATTTCATATGACTCCCTATTCTCACAGCCCAGCTCTCTTACGCCTGGAAAGTGACAGTCAATTTACCTCCTCTGTTCTGTCTCTCACACACTAACTACACACAGTCTGTTTTCATGAGCACAATCCCCGGCACTGCAGTGCACTTTAAAAACACCAACAGCAATCTGCTCACATCCTCTGCAAGTCGCCAAAAGGGCCTTGAAAACCAAATAAAAGAACTTTAAGAGATCTCTTGACTGACTTGGTATTTACACATTTTGAAGTGTCACATCTCTGCAATGTGATTGGAGAATAATACTATGAGTTCCTCCAATGAAAAACAGACACACTATGGCAGATTGCATGTGGACAAATACCCATGTAATCCAATTTATTTTCTCATCAAAGCATATCTTATTGTGACAATGTGCTTTCATTTGGTTTTCAAGGAAGAAATTAGAGTGAAGAAAACTGAAATCTGTAAAACAAACAAACAAACAAAAATCCCATTCAAGTCAAATAAATAAATGCATATGCATTCTCAACAACACTCAGGTGTTTCTTTTACACAGTGGTGAATACCTACTTCCTGCACCGATGACCTTTTTAAAAATTTTAAGGATGAAAAATGATAAATCTCTTTCTTTCCATATTTATTGGCAACAATTTTTTGCAAAAATTGGCAATCAGTAGCCAGTTATTTCTTATTAAATAATATTAAACACGTGTAGCTTATTTATGCAGTATAAGAGGAAGGGGCAACGAGGCTAAAACAAGTCCCAAGTTTGTGAAAAGACAGCCAGGTAAAACAGGAAGTACTATGGTTTATTCCAGGGGCTGCAATAAGTTATTAATCTTTTTTCACCAAAGTAAAACATTTTAAGGAGGTTATCAGTTTTTAGATTACCATTGTGTAAGAGAAATAGTTGAGTAGTCTTGGTCTTCAGTCTCATTATCACTTTTATTCTGGTTTGCTTTGGGTTGTCTTCTTTGTTGGTTTGTTATTTCTGTTGTTTTTTTTCTGTATTCAGTTTATTTGTACATTTGTACAACTGTAAAGTAAATCTGACTTTATCTACTAAATTATACACTTGTGTTCACGCCTTAAAACGTATTTTTTTCTCCAATGACAGAAGTATTTGGTAATATTTTTACAGACTGCATCAGGTATGATCATGGTTGATAATTTAAAATTACATCAGACATTACTTTTAGCTATATATCAATGCTGTGCAAAAGATGCAGTCACCTTTAGCTTAGGATAGATTTTCATTATAGTTTTCTCTTCAAATCATAAAATAAAGCCACTTATTTTACATGATCAAAATTGATTGAGGATAGAGCTGAGTTAGGGCCCGAGGTCCCAAATGTAACCACTCCATCCTTTACCATAGTCACCAGAGAAACAGTTTCTAGTCTCTTTGTTTTACAGGCACTGCTGATGTTCCTGGGCTTGGAGCAAATTTTGGTAAATGGTAAACGGACTGGTTCTTATATACTGCTTTTCTACTCTATTTGAACAGTCAAATTGCTTTACACAACTTGCCTCGTTCACCCATTCACACAAGCACTTTTTGCTATGCTTTTCTAACTACCATTCACAAACATTCTCTGATACTCTGATGGATGCATTGGAGAGCAATTTGAGGTTAGTATCTTGCCCAAAGCTATGGGGTGTCTGTAGCTTAGGAGCTTGAGCAGGTCATCTGCATCCATTGGGGTGTTTTCCCATGGCAACCTCATTAAAGTGTGTATTTTTACTGTCAGGGCCAGGACATGCTGGATTCCACTCTTAGCCAGTCTTGGACCTTCCTCCCAGTTTTCTTTAGGTCCAACAACTCACATGGTTTCCAGTCAAACAACATCTCAATAGGAGAAGACCCCATTGAAAACTGTAGTACTTTCATGGTCTAACCAGCAATGCCACCTGCATTCATCCTCACGAATGAATTTGGATTGTAAGGTCTTGTTCAGTCGCTCCAGCACCCAGTCAGTTTGAAGGTGGTAAACGTGGTCTAAATTGACTTAATGCTCAATAATTCATACAGTTCTTTTAATGTATGAGACATGAATGAGGTGCTCTGCTCAGTCAGCATGTCTTTAGGGAACTTGACTTGGAAGATGAGCTGACACAGCACCTGCAGGACACTTTTAGCCCCGATGCTGCGCAGCAGCACTGCTTCAGGAAATCATGTTGCATAGTCCACTACAACTAAAACAAACAAACAAACAAACAAAACCACAATCCCGTAAATGGCCCAATGAGGTCCATGCCAGTGCACTCAAATGGGACCTCCTTGAAAGGTAATTGGTATAAAGGCGGTTTTGGAAATGCTGGCTAGTGCTGCCGATAGAATAAGTCCATGCTCCAGAGTTTTGTCATTTGTCATATGTGCCCCCATGGAATTTTAATGAGGTACCTGGAAAATCACTTCCTGGTGACTTTTTGACACTAACGATAGTGTGTTCCTCCTGATGCGAGTGTCATGACTTACAAAATGCACAAATGTCAGCACTGCGTCATGGTGCACCATTTAACCATCAATTTATATCACTTAGTCAAAGGTAGCTTGTAGTCATCTTTAGACTGCTCCAGTGGAAAATCTTCTGTGGAGTTAATTACAGGAGTGGTTAAAGCACTTGGAGTCCTCTGGGGGAGTAGAAAAGTGCTATATAAGAATCAGTCCATTTACCATTCTAGAGACAGTTTCGGATCATCACCATCACCATTTTTCCTTCCGTGGGGCCAGAACTGACCGGCTCCCCACCCGTTAGTGGAGCGCTTTCTGGTGGATCATGCAACCATGCCTTAAGGTGATCTTCAGCCAGCATAACTGCTGTGTCTAGGTTTGCTGTCCAGTGGCAGTGGACCCATACCAGTGTCTCTGCAGGGAGCCCTGCCACAAACCACAGAACGACTAAGTCGTGGTTCCCCCTGTGTTGAGCTGGGCTGCAGCCACCTGGCCGCTGCATAGGTGAAGGGCAGATCCTTCGGCTTTATCTATCCTCACTGGAACTAACATAGTCCAAAGTTTCCCTGTAGAGGTCCACAAAAACGGCTTGTAGAGTAAGGCCACTTTTGACTCACAAACTAAGTGCTCAGCCACACTGAAAAACAGGAAGTTTTAGTGCACAGGCATATTAATAGATAAGACACAGAAAAGAGGAACTTTCCATATAAGCAGTGTTTGAAACTGTGTGACGTGTAAAGTACCAAAATAACACCTATATGAGACACAGCTTATGATTCCAATGTTAGAGCTCTTGCAACTGGCATCTGAGCTGTGCAGAGGTCTCTCTCTTCCGGAAGATGATTGAATAAAAAGAAATATAACTGTTTTAACACACTATGAGTCGGTTTTCTCTGTTCTGTCATGGGGAAAAAAGGATCGGGGTTTAATATTTGGTGTTTCCGCCCGGTTCGCCATGCAACAGAGAGAACAAATGTGGCTGAAGGTTGGATCTGATATGAGGCAAACAGAAGACCGGTCTAAAAAGATTTAAAGGTAGGCACAAACCTGTTCAATAAGGAAATTTGTGCAGATTGGAGGAATTCTAAATTATCTGTTCGCTGAGTAGATGATCTTAACTATCAAATTGGCTCAGTAGTGGTAAAACTAAATTCTTGACAATAAAGAAGCTTTGAAGTAAGGATAATGAAACTTTGAGAAAAAAACAGTACTGAGATAAAAGTAACATGAGATGTCATTTTAAGGAAATAAGAGAGAAAAGAGACCAATGTAGTTGAAGAATAAAGAAGAATATAAGAGTTATTGGTCAGTTTATGGTTCAATAAGTGTTAGTCACGAAGTTGAAGAACTTCCTCCCTAGGAAAGATGTTTTCTAGGTGGTCTTGAAGACCTACTTGGGTGGCGCCACTGAGAGTTGTGGCCTCAGAAATAGCTATGATCAGAGGATCATTTTGGGAGACACTTATTTGTGAGTAAAAAGAGTAATTTCGGACGAGGAAGTCCGACAGAAAACACCTGGTGCTGTCAGGATGTTTAAGTGACACAGAATTTCAGAAAATCGAGTCAGAAATGGTTTTGTGGCTCTTGGTAAACTGATTTTGAAGGAAAATCAGTGTTTATTGTGCTGAAGTAACAGATCCGGCGCGTTCTGAAGGGAAGAATCAGCTAATTCTGAGTGTGCAGCTTTGTTGATATTAACAGATCCGGCGTGGTCTGAGGAAAAGAAATAAATCGGTGAGTGGTTGATATACTTACATGAATTTTGGTAAATGATCCAGGAAGAATTGCCCTGGGTCTGTGTGTGTGTTGTTGAGTAACAACATGCGCAGTTAAATTGGGCGCTGTCTACTTCCGATGAGTTCGATGAAAAGAACACCGTGAGTTGAGCAAGGTGTTTAACTGACTCAGGATTTCAGAGAATCGAGTCAGCTGTGATCTTGAGTTCTAATGGTAAATTGATTTAAAAGGAAAATCAATGTTTATCATGTTGAGGTAATTCTGATGATATTACTAGATGTGCTGTGATACAAGTGAAGAATAAGTTGTGTACATGTGGACACACAATTGTGTTGAGATTGATGGATCGGCTGCGGTCCATCTTTGGGTCCTTTCTCACTGATGGGCCACTCTAAGCAGAGCAACAGTGACCTGAACAACCTGTGCATGAACGGCAGCCATGTGTACACAGAGGAGACCGAACCCAAGAGTGGATTCTGTCTCGGAGAGAGAACTGCCTGTTTTGGACTGTTGAAGTGAGAGAGGACAGCAGAGCAGGAGGTGAGAACACAGAGGAATGCTGTTATTTAATGTGGGGAATCAAAATTTGGGTTAGCAAACCTGGGAAAGAGAAAACTGACTGTTTAAGTGGAAAATTGTGAAGGAGTCTGAAACACTGCCAAAAGAAACACATAAAAACAGAAAATGCACTAACCTTAGAATTACAAGAGAGCACATGAAAATTAGACAGCATGTTGAGCGTGTGAGTCTGTTTATCATCTTGTCCAAATCGCTTAGTGTGTAGTAGTTTTTAGAAAAGAAACTTAGAATTTAGTGATGATGGTGTGCAAGTTGTGTGGCGTTTATCAAGATTTTCTGTGTATTGAGCAGGTGAAATTATGTCAGTTGACCTCAGACTGTCAGGATGCTGAAGAAACCTGAGGCAACTGAAATATGATGTGGGGAAAATGAACAGAGAGAGTGATTTAAGTCTGATTTCAGACTATGTAAGTATTAGTTAAGCCAAAAGTAGGTTGCTTTGGGTTTTCTTCTTATTTTAATAGAGGGAGTTTTATTAAACATGGACATGTCTAAGGGGGCCCATTATTTTTGTAACAGTGCAGTTAGAGAAACCAGGCAGGTGATTTTGTTTTGTGCTTTGATGAGCTACTAATCAGCTCTCCTTTTTCTCATTTTTGTTCTAAGCAGGCCTGCAAGAGTGAATAACAGCGCTGTAAACATTTCCGGGAGAACAAACATAAGGTGACCTTTCCAGATTACAAATGGCTGAGGAGAAGGCTACCTGTGGGGACCTGATCAGGTCGTAAGTCCCTGTCTAAAAGGATTGCAGCAAGCCAATCCAGTCCAAAAGCATAAAGAACTAGTTTCCTAGAAAACAAAATAAAACAAATGAATGAGCTCATGTTGCTGAGGGTGGAGAATCTGATTAATTGCGCAGGAATCTCCACTATCAGCAATACCTGGTGTGAATGCATGTGAGTGAATGTGTGTAAATGGACGGTGACTGGACGGACGATGTGGACTAAAGGTTGGACCAACTGGACACTGAGATAAAGACTGGACTAAGGTTAAACACATGACTGATAACTGTTCTGTTCTAAGTTTTCATTGTTATAACACAGATTGGATCAAAAATGGGGAAAACTGAGTATGAAATGTGAAGTTCTGGTTAACACACAGGTTTTGTTTCTAGGAAGTTCAATTCAATTCAATTCAATTTTATTTATATAGCGCCAAATCACAACAAAAGTCGCCTCAAGGCGCTTTATATTGTACAGTAGATAGCACAATAATAAATACAGAGAAAAACCCAACAATCATATGACCCCCTATGAGCAAGCACTTTGGCGACAGTGGGAAGGAAAAACTCCCTTTTAACAGGAAGAAACCTCCAGCAGAACCAGGCTCAGGGAGGGGCGGGGCCATCTGCTGTGATTGGTTGGGGTGAAAGAAGGAAAACAGGATAAAGACATGCTGTGGAAGAGAGACAGAGATTAATAACAGATATGATTCGATGCAGAGAGGTCTATTAACACATAGTGAGTGAGAAAGGTGACTGGAAAGGAAAAACTCAATGCATCATGGGAATCCCCGGCAGCCTACGTCTATTGCAGCATAACTAAGGGAGGATTCAGGGTCACCTGGTCCAGCCCTAACTATATGCTTTAGCAAAAAGGAAAGTTTGAAGCCTAATCTTGAAAGTAGAGATAGTGTCTGTCTCCTGAATCCAAACTGGAAGCTGGTTCCACAGAAGAGGGGCCTGAAAACTGAAGGCTCTGCCTCCCATTCTACTTTTAAATACTCTAGGAACAACAAGTAAGCCTGCAGTGTGAGAGCGAAGTGCTCTAATAGGGTGATATGGTACTACAAGGTCATTAAGATAAGATGGGCCTGATTATTTAAGACCTTGTATGTGAGGAGCAGGATTTTGAATTCAATTCTGGATTTAACAGGAAGCCAATGAAGGGAAGCCAAAACAGGAGAAATCTGCTCTCTCTTTCTAGTCCCTGTCAGGACTCTTGCTGCAGCATTTTGGATCAGCTGAAGGCTTTTCAGGGAGTTTTTAGGACATCCTGATAATAATGAATGACAGTAGTCCAGCCTGGAAGTAATAAATGCATGAACTAGTTTTTCAGCATCACTCTGAGACAGGATATTTCTAATTTTAGAGATGTTGCACAAATGGAAGAAAGCAGTCTTACATATTTGTTTAATATGTGCATTGAAGGACATGTCCTGGTCAAAAATGACTCCAAGGTTCCTCACAGTGTTACTGGAGGCCAAGGTAATGCCATCCAGAGTAAGAATCTGCTTAGATACCATATTTCTAAGATTTTCAGGGCCGAGTACAATAACCTCAGTTTGATCTGAATTAAGAAGCAGAAAGTTAGCGGCCATCCAGGTCTTTATGTCTTTAAGACATTCCTGCAGTTTAACTAAAAACTTCCAAGGATGCAGGCTGTGGATGGAGCCAGGAGTTCGAAAAGATTTGACATGATGATTAAATTGATTTCATTCCTTAAACACAGGTTTGCAGGGCTGGAGCAGATATACCTGAGAGGAGGATTGCTGAGGTGGTTTGAGAAATGATATGACTAAACTTTTTCTTTTAATTTCCTCAGCTCGGGTGAAGCATTTTGAGTTTGTGACACATAAGATGTGTCACAAAAGGGGGATTTAAGGTTTAATTTGAAATGGGTTTTAGGATCATTTTATGACTTTTGGGGGTTTTGATCATTTAGATATGGTAAAACTGAGTTTGCCAAAAGGCACCTAAAAGGCTGTCAGACCATAAAAAACACAAACATTTTGGTCTGAATAAAAAAGAGTGAAACAGATTGATGCGAAACATCATGTCTGGAACAAACGACCACTGCTCATCACCTAGCCAGTACCATCCCTACAGTGAAGCAAGTTGGTGGTGACAGCATCTTGCTGTGGGGTTGTTGATTTTGCAGCAGAAACCTGGAAACTAGTCAGGGTAGGAGGAAAAATGAATGCAGCAATGTACAGAGACATCGTTGATGATATAACCTGCTCCCGGGTGCTCTAGAGCTCGGACTGGGGTGTTCATCTTCCAACAGGACGATGACCCTAAGCACACAGCTGAGATAACAAAAGCGTGTCTTCTGGACTTAGCAAGAACCGAGACTTGAACCCCATTATATATCTCTGGAGAGATCTGAAAATGGTTGTGCACAGACGGTCCATATCCAACCTGATGGAGCTTGAGAGGTTCTGCAAAGAAGAATCCGACAAACAGCCCATAAACATGTGTGCCAAGCTTGTAGCATCATACTCAAAAAGATGCTTCAAAAAACACTAATTTCCTATGTACATGTTATATTTTTAATAAACTTGCCAGAAACAGACTGATGAACTAGAGAAGAAATCACATACAGCAGTATGAGGGCTGTGAAAACAAAACCAAAATCACCTGACCACACCACAAAAACTGAAGGAGGATTCAAAAATGCAGCTGAAAGCAGAGGTAAGCAAGATAAGAATGAGAACATGAAAAGAGTAAATTATTTCGCTCTCTCCGGTGCTATTCTTCATTTTAAGCAGCTTGTTGACCTTTCCAGTCAAGCTTGTAGGTGTAACTTAAATTTTGCTGCAGTACCTGCAGTAATTTAGTTGGAAACTTGTGCAGGAGGGATGAAAGAGAAAAAACAAATATCAGGGATAAGGCAGAAGATGGAAGCAATAAAGAGAAAGAAAAAAGAGCATAAGGGGATGTTGAGGCCATGATGACGTCTGCAAATGACCACCTCTCACAATGTTGTGTTTTATACTGCTTCACATTTACTGTCCATTTATTACTGTGTCCAGACCTGTAGTCTAGTGTTTCGGGCTGATAACTGTTTAAAGCAGCAAGTTGAACTAGTAATAGAAGAGTCCAGGTAGATAATTCACACTCTAACACCACCTGGAAAGACAATTGCAGGCAATCACACAGTGGGCGATCACAAAATGGCTAAGAAACGCTTCATCACACAGTAAAACTCGCTGTCAGACAGTGAAAAGCCAGTAGTGGACTTCCCCTTGGATTTTTGTGTCATCATTGTGTTTGTCTGTAAATTTGCAAAAAAGGCAACAAAAAGAGTG
Source organism: Oreochromis niloticus (assembly GCF_001858045.2). Classification (NCBI taxonomy): domain Eukaryota; kingdom Metazoa; phylum Chordata; class Actinopteri; order Cichliformes; family Cichlidae; genus Oreochromis; species Oreochromis niloticus. Next base: position 1,173,961 of record NC_031976.2, on the reverse strand, counting down.
ACTTGTAAAATGTTTACACTCCTGTGCTCTGTCTCTATGTTGCGTCAAGTTAGTCTGTCACGATTTGGGTGTGTGGATGTGAAGTAAAGGGACCCAAATACAGGACTGCAGAGGACTTATTATGAAAGCAGGCTGAACTGAACTGGGGGATGACAAGACAAGGAACTGATGGAAACTCAGGACGTAAGGTGAGTACACAACTGAACTGAATCTGACTAATAACACACAGGAAGTAGAACTATACATAATGCACAGTGACAGATGACTAACACAATAAAACCGGAAATGTGAACATATGGAAAATAAACAGAGAACCTCTTCTACCTGAAACCAGGAGCAAAGTCTTGTTTGCCCCACTTAGTCATCTTTGTTTAACTTTTCCCTGTGTCCACTTTGCATGTCTGGATCTTTGTCTCAGTCTTATGTTTCCTGTGTTCAGGTTTGGTTCTCCTGTCTCGCTAGTCAGACTTAGTTCACCTGTGTTCCCTGGTGTGTATTTTGGTGCTCCGGAACCAGGCTCTTGGAGCTTAACGCTCCTCACCTGTCTCCAACCAACTCCTTCAAAGAGCAGCCCTCCTCGTAGCCTTTTATTCCCATGACAGTTACGATTTACACAACACAAGCACCTCCCCTCGTAAAACCCCCCTATGGTTCTAAAAGATAAGGCACTGTGTGTGTGTGTGTGTGTGTGTGTGCACGTGTGAGTATGTGAGAAAGTGTGTGTGTGTGTGTGTGTGTGTGTGTGTGTGTGTGTGTAAGAATGTGTTTGGGGGTGCGTTTGTGTGACCTCCTGCTCACCAAAAGGATCATAAAAGCAGGAAGCTTACAACACAAGAAACAGATCTTTCAGATAGGATGTGCTTACAATAAAAGCTCCCCCAGCACAGAGTGGCTGGAGAGGTGGTCAGAGACAAAGGAATGTCTTTGATCCTGCTGCTTGAACTAAGACTTTACAAATTTAAGAAACACAATGACAACATTCAACAATTTGACTCCAACACAGACTTTGATTGAACCACTAACATTCTGGTTAGCAGGTGACCTGTGATACCACCTAAGCTACAGCCTCCGTGAACCCCTAGTTTCTAACACCCCCATGTGCTTGTATGCATGCCTGACAACATTGGGGCGTGCTCCTAATGAGATGACAGATGGCAGATTGGGGGATCTGGGAGATCTTGACTAGGACATCACTGACCTTCTGGACAATACCTCGTGGTGTCTGATTGGGTTTAGGTCAGGCGACCAGAAGGGCCAGTGAGTGATATCATTTCCTTTGTCCTCAGTCTACATAATCCTGTCAGATGAGACCAGACATTGTCGTGCACCAGGAGGAACTCAGAAGCCACTACACCAGTGTAGGAGTGAGAATGAGAAGAGCCAGCTCCTGCTGGGGAGAGCTGACTCTTCAGCTGCTGCCTCTCAGCTCTGCTAAGAGTAGGTAAGGCTGGGACTTTATTTTTATGAGGATACCATGTGACCAAGCATAGACAGACTAGGGTCATACCATGAATTGAAAGTAGGCAGAGGACCGACAATCCAAAGACAACTAGTGTAGTGGTACAACCAAGTATGCAGAGCAAGACAACCACTCGCACGTCCCTGCAGCTGGAGGAGAGCTTGCTCCAGTTGTTGTCTCCTCCAGCTGTCAGAAGTAATGTGTAATGCATTACTTTTTGTGAGTAACAACCCCAACACTGGCTACTAGCAGTGACACTGACCCTAGCCAAGTACACAACTAGTAAAAAAAGAAGAAAGATGAGGAGGGAAAAAATCTTAGTTGCCTTCACCATACCTGCTTTGGGGGCCGTCTCATTCTTGTCCCTCTAACGCACCTGTTGTTAAGTTAATTAACATCAAAACAAGTAAAATTGATTAAGAATCCACTTAAGTGACCAGATTGGTATCCCGATGCTATGCCAAAGTATTTTTAGATCACTCATCAGAAAGCCTTATATTCCTTTCTAAACTTGTAAATGAATTTGTCATATGGCTACATAAAATCAGTAAAAGTGTGTAGCACTAACAATAATGGAATTATAAAATTATAATGCACATGGATTATACACAAACTGATTTACAAGTAATTGGTGCAATTTGTGTAAAACTATTCAACACAACTGGTCCAGACTGTTTAGCAGAGGGGGAAGGAGTGCATGCAGAGCTGCCCTTCCCCTTCCTTTCATATATCTGAAGTATAATTATTCAGTTCCTCTACATTGTGGACCCAGTTTCAACCTCTACTCTCCTGGATTATCATGTGAAAAGACACATTTCTCAGCAGGCTGAATCTTCAATTGGGAACAGATGTTTTTCCCTCCCTGGGAAATGATTTGCTTCTTAGTGACAGAGGGCGGCAGCCCCTGCTTTATTACTCACATAAAAAGCCTCTTAAATGACAACATTCAAAGGAAATATAGGCCTATATTCATTCTTTCAATTTGGGGCCAAGTGGTATAGAAATAATTAAACAGAGTGAGTGAGCTGCTGGTGGTGCTGTGAAAGTGTCTTCAGCCATTCACAAGCAAAGCTGAATGCATGGTGTTGCTTTTGTTTGACTTGCATTTTTTGGAAGTGAATTCAGTCCAATAGCACAGCTCAGTGTAGCTCAAGACTGTTAAGAATCACTACAACATGAGCTGTGGGACATTTGATGAACCCTCAGGTATCTGTCGTCACTCTGACACTGACTACTTTGAAAGGCAAAATAACAATGAGAAATTCCCCACAAGAGTCAACTTTAGTAACACAAGCGACCGAATTAGAAGCTCTACAACATATCCTTGCCCTAGGTTCTGTGATTTCATAAGAAATTATCAACCAGTCAATATAAAAATGTGTCTATTATTATTATTGTTATTATTATTATTATTATTATTATTATTATTATTATCATCCTCCTCCTCCTCCTCCTCCTCCTCATTATTATTATTATTGTTGTTGTTGTTGTTGTTGTTGTTGTTATTGTTATTATTATTACAATAAAATACACAAACAGTGAAATACTGATAGTGAGTCTCATTATTATGGATGAACTAAATATAAGCACTGTCATGATAATAGGTTTTCATCACATAATTATCATGGCAAACAGAATTCATGAAAGAGGGAAGGCTGGCCAACACAGCTGGTAATGATCACTCTGACCACTGACCTTCTGGTTTCAAGATTTTCAAGTTCTGATTTTCAGTGTTCCAGGTTCTATTATTTATATTTATATTTCTGTAATTATTTAATGTTCCTTTTATTTCCTCTTCTGATCATTGTTTATTCTTGATTGTCACATTTCTAATTATCTCGAGTCTTAGTTCTTTGTTTCAGGTTTTGGTTATTCTGTTGCTGTTTTCTTAGCCTTCCCCGTGTGCTCTTCTATGTCAGTTTTGTATCATTACTGTTTAATTATGTCCTGTCTTACTTTGGTACTTTTGTCTCTTGTTCTTTGTATTAACTTTTACTTCCCTGCTGTGGTCTCCACCCATTTCCGATTTCCATCTCCTTTTTTTGTCTCTTTAGCTTTTTTAATGATGATTGTCGATTCTTGATTAGGAAGGTTCCTCAATGATAGAAGTGACCTGGAAGTATCTGCATGGTGGCCATAATAAGAGTTGTTCAGGTCTTCAAATAAGGAAAAGAGCTGAAGTGCTTCCTTTATCACCGGACCATTCTTTACCATTCTTTACAAAAGGGGCAGAGAAAACACTGCCCCACAATTCATTGTGATGGATCATTCAATCATTTATGAAAACAACTGATGAAATAAACAAAATGGCGCAGATCATGTAAATGTTCATTATAACTTGGGATGAGAATTGAGAACCAGTTCCTGTAGAGAACTTCTGGAACTAACTACTACAACAGGCCAGTTCCTTGGAATTGTTAGTTTGCTCGATTCTGCTTATCGGCTCAAGTTGCACAACAATGAGCTAATTTCACTTTGTGTGTCATTGAAAGAAAATAGGGGCGTCGTCTATAGCATGTATGTGGACATCATCACTTTTATTTTTATATTACAGAAGGATGCGAGCGCAAAGTGCAAACTGCATCCAGGACAGAATAAATGCTTTATGCTACAAACACAATTTCAGCTCGTTGCAAGCATCTGCACAAACAGCGTGCTAACGCTAAGCTACAGTGATGTTAAAGCTGAATGAATGCTGACCCCAGCCCAGCGGCCAGAAACTGAACTTCAACAGGCGGAAGATGGGCTGCAGCCTCTGCTTCTACCTGTCCATTTTTCTAAAGTAGACTCACTCTGGTGTTTGCTTTTAAGTGTCTTTGATGACACAGAGCAAAGATGAAAACCAGCACAGTTTTATCAGTTAAATACTAAGAGAAAGATCACGTGTGTCGTCATTAGGATGGGGACTTGTGTTGGTTTGTGGGCCTGGAGCCTAGGTATACAATTATACTATAATATGGTTATTATACTATATTCTACTATATGCTTTCTCCTAGGAGTAATTAAGTAAAGTAATGGATTACTTTTAAGAGAAATGTTCTGTGTACAATGTGTGATATATATTACTTTTCTGAGTAACAACCCAACACTGATCACAACAAAGAGGTGAAAAATCTCCAACAGGCACAAACATTTGATCGCACAGTATGCAATCAGTTTTCATGAATGCAATGTCTTTGATATGCTGCTTAGAGATGATGGTGAATCTCAAAACTGAGCCACTTAGAACACAATAAGTAAACAAATCAATAAGTAATATTGATAACTGGATCAGAATTCCTAAATCCTTATTAATTCCCTAATTACAACTGCCTTTTGCATTTCATGCCACAAAATGATGATATATTTTAAAATTTTAACACCAGCCTGTGAAACAACAGCTGAACTGCTGTAATAAATTGCTCCTGCATGAAGGACATAGAGTTGTAAAAGCTCTCCAAAGACTATGTTACCTGATCAAAGTGTGCATTAATGTCCTTTGCTGTATTGCAGCATTTAAAATGATCATAACTACATTATTACTTCAGGTGAGCTGGGATAAGTGATGGATGGAGGAAATTTTACTGGCGTCACAGAAGTCCTACACAGGTAGGCAGAAAGGAGTTCTGCTGGTATACAGAAGAAAAAAAGATGGATTTAATTTTATAGGCTACAGGGCAAACTTGCCAGTTATTTTGATTCTGCAGTTGCAGGCTGATCAGCTAATGGTGCTCTATATACACTGCTCAAAAAAAATAAAGGGAACACTTAAACAACACAATGTAACTCCAAGTCAGTCACACTTCTGTGAAATCAAACTGTCCACTTAGGAAGCAACACTGATTGACAATCAGTTTCACATGCTGTTGTGCAAATGGAATAGACAACAGGTGGAAATTATAGGCAATTAGCAAGACATCCCCATTAAAGGAGCGGTTCTGCAGGTGGTGACCACAGACCGCTTCTCAGTATCAATGTTTTCTGGCTGATGTTTTGGTCACTTTTGAATGCTGGCGGTGATTTCACTCTAGTTGTAGCATGCGACGAAGTCTACAACCCACACAAGTGGCTCAGGTAGTGCAGCTCATCCAGGATGGCATCAATGCGAGCTGTGGCAAGAAGGTTTGCTGTGTCTGTCAGTGTAGTGTCAAGAGCATGAAGGTGCTACCAGGAGACAGGCCAGTACATCAGGAGATGTGGAGGAGGCCATAGGAGGGCAACAACCCAGCAGTAGGACAGCTACCTCCTCCTTTTTGCAAGGAGGAACAGGAGGAGCCAGAGTCCTGCAAAATGACCACCAACAGGCCACAAATGTGCTTGTGTCTGCTCAAACAGTCAAAAACAGACTCCATGAGGGTGGCATGAGGGCCCGACGTTCACAGGTGGGGGTTGTGCTTGCAGGCCAACACCATGCAGGACGTTTGACGTTTCCCAGAGAACACCAAGACTGGCAACTTCACCACTGGCGCCCTGTGCTCTTCACAGATGAAAGCAGGTTCACACTGAGCACATGTGACAGAGTGTGGAGACTCCGTTCTGCTGCCTGCAACGCAGGGTTTTAATAGTTTTGCAATTTTCATTAGTTTTTATTTTTATTTCGTTTTGACTTCAGATTTTCAATTTTATATTAGTTTTAATTAGTTTTTACCAATTGTTTGCTAGTTTAGTTTAGTTTTTATTTTTTTGAAAATCCTTAGTTTCAGTTTAGTTTTGATTAGTTTCAGTTATAGTTTTAGTTGTGTTTGCAATAAAGTGTAACAAAATCCCAGTTTCATCATATCAGTCATGCTCTTCTGCTTATCCTTGGGTATGTTGCTATTCCAGCTACCATACCCTGCACCCTGGACAGGTCGCCTGTCTGTCACAGGGCTAACACGCAGAGACAGACAACTCACATTCCCACCTATGGGTTCTTTAAATAAATAAATAAAGGCAGATGAACAACCATTGATACCAGTCAACTATAAAATGTATATCTTGGCCCCAATGAGACTATTAACTCTTGCAGCACCGGGTGTTAAGGCAATTGACTCAGACAGTTATGTAGATATCCCAGTCCTGTTGTCTCGGGATGCATCACGCTGCCTTGCCTGGGGTTAGCTTCTGTTTCTGGGGATGAGGGTTGAATGTGCTCCCTTACCTTCTCCAGGTAAGCTAGGTTAGCCTTCTTGTGTGAGCTTTTCAAGTGCACTTTAAGGTTTGTGGGATTTTTTTCCCTTTAGAAATGTCCCTCATAATTTGTCTCTTTCCACTACAAGACACTTGCTTTATCCAAAACACAGTCATATTCAAAGTAATCCCAAATTGGAAGCTGGTGCTTTCTCCAGACTTTTCCTGACATGATTCTGCGCGTGGACGGAGCAGCAACACAGACGACTCGACTAACGTACTGCCACCTGCTGGCATAATGAGACACAGCAAGAAAAAAACCTGGAAACTAAACTTCATTTTCACCCTTGACTATTGTATGACACGCAAACATCAACGAAAACTAAACGCATTTTTGCTATAAATTCAGTTAATTTTAGTTAGTTTTGTGAACACTCATTACAGTTTTAGTTAGTTTTCCTTTTTTTGTTTTTATTTTTATTTCCGTTAACGAAAATGTTTTTTCACTTCTAGTTTTCGTTATTTCGTTAGTTTTCGTTAACGATAATAACCTTGCTGCAACGCCCTCCAGCATGACCGGTTTCGCAGTGGATCAGTGATGGTGTGGGGTGGCATTTCTTTGAGGGACTGCACAGCCCTCCATGTGCTCGCCAGAGGTAGCCTGACTGCCATTGGGTACCAAGATGAGATCCTCAGACCTCTTGTGAGATGTCTGCTGGTGCGGTTGGCCCTGGGTTCCTTCTAATGCAAGACAATGCTAGACCTCATGTAGCTGGAGTGTGTCAGCAGTTCCTCCAAGACGAAAGCATTGATGCAGCAGGTGTTCAGAAAAAATGCGTCTCAGCTGTTCCAATAATCCTGACACATAGGGGATCACTAAGGGTTTTCCTTTAGGCAGCAGTTGTCCTTCTCTCCTGGATCGGCTGGAGCTTTCTTTAGGAGTCTTCCCAGCTTTGATAATATCCAGCTGGGATAACCACATTTACTCAGAGCCTTCCTGATGTGATGTTCTTCTGCTTCCCTGGCCGCTGTATCTGTGGGGATGGTGTTCGGTATGGAGGACCACAAGAGCCACATGCATCGAAATAAAGATTTCTGTGCTTAAATAATGAATTGTAGAATAAATTCTGCATTTGTAAATTCATTTTTGAATTGCACTTTAATAAACTGCATTTCAAAATCCATTTCCCTTTCCTGTTCGCTCAGGGATTAACTTCTGGATTAGCTGCTGGATTATCAGCTTCATTTTAAAAATCCTGCTGCTATTCAAATTAGCCACACCGTGGGATGTAAGGAGCTCTCTGATTGGTTGGTCAGACACAGGCTGTCTGCCTGGATTTTTCTAGCTCATAGCTTCGCCCTGCTAAGAAGCGTGTGTGCTTGTACAAAGGCCGTTCAGCCTCGGGATTTACACTCGGCTCGACACGGATATGTGAAGAATGAAGGGACCCTGCAGCGAAACGGAGAGCCCAACCTCTGACTGAGTGCCTGTTTTCGCAGTCTGACCGCCTGTTGAAGGTAACGTGCTAACGTGGCTAACGCTAGCATCACCGCACGTAGCCCCGTTATTTTAAGGTCATTTTAGCTTATGAAAATTTTACGTCGCAGCTGTACGAGCTCGCTACGTGTTTTGTGAGCTGCTGTGCTCTTCACAAATAAAGCTGGAAGCAGCTCAGACTGTTAGAACCAGCACTGAGCCCTGTTACATTTATACGGTGTTAGAGCAATGGCTGCAACCTACAGCCTTTAAACTAGCGATTAAAATGCTGACAGTAAACTCGTCAGTCCAGATGTTACCACATTACTCTATGGTACTTAGAGTTAAAACAACTGAGACAGGCTGATTAAAATAACAGCTGTCAGTTCTCTCATTCCTTATATCAAGACTGGAGATCACACTACTGATTTCAGTTCATTTAATATGTGAGTGCACAGATTCATTCTCAACTGGACATAAATGATGATCAATGGTTGTATATATGATGAATTCATCAAATCCCAGCCTCTAACACAGTGCGCTGAATCTTAGCTTTGGATGTCCAGTATATTCTAATCAGTGCAATGTAAGCATTCACTGAACCTATAGTATCTACACCTGTGTGGCAAATGTGTGGTCACAGACACAGATAATGAAGTTTAATTATTAATACAATATACATCATGAGAAACAAAAGCTGAAATTGATTCAGTTTAGTACTTTTCTCTGTATGCTGTGATTATAAAGGCCTTAAATTCTGTGATATATACTGTAAATCAGCGGTCCCCAACCTTTTTTGCCTCACGGACCGGTTTATGCCCGACAATATTTTCACGGACCGGCCTTTAAGGTGTCGCGGATAAATATAACACAATAAAACCAGTACCGGTACCGAAAAAACAAGATTTATTCATAACACACGTGAAAAGACCCAGGAAAACCGAGTTAACGATAAAAACGATAACAAAATAACGCTGAAAACCGATAAAAACCCTGAAAACTATACATTTCACACCTGAGCCTCAACTCTCGCGGCCCGGTACCAAACGACTCATGGACCAGTACCGGTCTGAGGCCCGGGGGTTGGGGACTGCTGCTGTAATTGATTTTCACAGAGGTCTTAAAGTACTTAAATCACTGCTGATAGTCTGGTTGTTTATATTTTCACGTTTTTGTGTCTGTAGGGCTGTTTGATGACGATTTGGACTCCTCTGGGAGATGAGGACACACCCACATCTGTTCCATACTGCAGCCATTGATGGTGTTACGGCTCCGAGTCAGCTTTGGGCCATCAGACACACACACTCTCTCTTTTTCACTCACTCGCTCTCTCTTCCCTCTCTTCCCTCTCTTCCCAACAACCAAATACCACATGTTGCCGTATCATTTTTTGATTGGTCGACATGGTACATTTTTCCACCAATAGGGAAGGAGTGTTTTTTTCTTTTTTCACTCACAACCAAAGCGTGTTTGCTTGCGCTCTCCATAAAAAACGCAGTTTTTACCGTTTCTTCCCGGAGTAAACGCCACTGTTTTATTCAGAAACCCCCCCAAAACATCGGTTTTACGTGACCTATCAACACAATTTAAAAACTGGTATATAGTTTGAAGTCAGCACGTTCGACCCAAGTTGAAATGGAGACTCTGGGTCCGTCGACCCCAGAGGGTTAATTAGAAAGCCTTAAGTTAGCTAGTTATGTATCGGGCTAATGTTTAAAGCTTTCACTTGAGTAAATTAACTCATATTACTGCTAAGTAATGTTAGCTAAGTTCACAGCATATTCCGTAATAGCGCTGCCATACTGCATCACACTCAGTGCATTTCAATCATTTCTCCAGCGAGTTTGATAGCTAGCAGAATAATAATCAGAATTTAAAAAAAATAGCATGTGTAACGTACACGTACTGGAAAATTATTTACTAGGACTCACCTATCATGCGACTGGAGAACGCAAACTCCGCCATTGTTGTTTTCCATCAAACACTCATTAAAACAGCAACCTAGAGGTATGTTAGCGCACTCATCCCCGACTGTCCGAGGGAGGGGCGGGGTCACATATTGAAACAGACGCAAGGCAGCCCAGGCGGGGAAATTTTGCTTTTGCTTTTTGCAACTCATTTTATTTCTCTATCTGATAAGAAAACAATTCAATCAGATAGCTATTTACTGTGAATGAAATACAGTTGCATTTTCAAGCACTTTTAAGCAGCACATCTGAAATTCAAGCACTTTCAAACCTTGAAAAGACGACATTAGAATTCAAGCATTTTCAAGGATTTCAAGCACCCGTACGAATCCTGTGTTATTTTAATCAGCCTGTCTCAGTTGTTTTAACTCTAAGTATCATAAAGTAATGTGGTAACATCTGGACTGACGAGTTTACTGTCAGCATTTTAATCGCTAGTTTAAAGGCTGTAGGTTGCAGCCATTGCTCTAACACTGTATAAATGTAGCAGGGCTCAGTGCTGGTTCTAATAGTCTGAGCTGCTTCCAGCTTTATTTGTGAAGAGCATAGCAGCTTACAAAACACGTAGCTAGCTCGTACAGCTGCGACGTAAAACTTTCATAAGCTAAAATGTACGGTGGCCCTGAGAGGCCAAACGGGCTGCAACTTCAGAAAACACTTGCAAAAAGAAAAACGCTGCAAAAAGAAAAACACCTGCAAAAAGAAAAACACTTGCAAAAAGAAAAACGCTGCAAAAAGAAAAACACCTGCAAAAAGAAAAATGCTGCAAAAAGAAAAATGCTGCAAAACGAAAAACACCTGCAAAAAGAAAAACGCTGCAAAAACAAAAACACCTGCAAAAAGAAAAACACTTGCAAAAAGAAAAACACTGTAAAAAGAAAAACGCTGCAAAAAGAAAAACGCTGCAAAAGCACACACGACACAACGGAAATGTTTCTGGGGAGACAATAACCCGACGGACCAGTTGCACGAACCAAAACATGCTAACAAGTGCACTGGGACTGGGAGACACTTCAAAGAAGTGGAAGCGGGGCGGCCAAAGAGTAAACTTTCAAACAGGGGCGATTTTAGCCCATTTTTGAATTAAAGCACCCCCAAAAGACTTCTTACTTTTTTGACAATATTTGCTGTTTGTGAGACACACTACTAAAATATTACAAGCATACAGTACTTGGTTGAGACGTAACATTTTAACAACAAAAGTATAGATATCCCCCCCCCAAAATGGTTTGTTCCAGTTTGGCTCTCCCCTACTCTGGCTCTAGCACCCTTGCTGCTAGAGCGATGGTGGCTGAGACGCAGTGGAGCGGAGGTGTAAGTGCCTGGCTTAAAACAGGACATATTAGCTGCATTTAACCTTCAGTTACTCTTTATATAGTTAGGTAGGAGTCAGACCATGTTTCTTTTTAGCTGAAAAACCTTACACCCAGATAACCTGCAGTGTTCCAATCCATTCTTCTTTTGTGGCATTTAAATAAACTTTATCAGATTTATGATTTTGTTACAGACTTTTCAAAAAAGTGTTTTGCTTTTCTTTCACAAATGTGGGGATTAAATTGTGTTAAAATGTACAAAACAGTGATGTCATGTTTTGTGACGAGGACCCAGGCACAGAGAGACTTGTTGAATTTAAGAATCTTCTGATTTAATAAAGAAATTTGCAGACTTGCACAGAGATGGTAAAATTATGATGACTGATAATGGAGACGAAGACAACAGACGATGAGGACAGGGAGGAACAGGGGTTTAAATGCACCAAGGAGACAGTCAGAGGGAACTCGGGACAACTGGAGACATTTAAGGATGCAGGGACTGACAGAGACGGGGAAGAAGTCTCATCGTGACGAGTAAAGTTTATCTTGCCTGGCTGGGCAGCTCTCTGGGTGCTCAGCACCCCCAAAGCTCTGATCCTAGAATCGCCCCTGCTTTCAAAAGTAAGTACTGAATATTATGTCACTTATTTATGTGCAAATGTTTAATAATGAAGAACATTAAAACATTACTGTTGGCCACATGCTGGCAAAGTTATGTGACATTAGCGATGTTTGTACTTTCAGTGTTTACTTTGTTTTAAAGCCTTTACTTTATACGCCGTTCGATAGTCGACCTTAATCTTACAGAGAATGTGATGATTTTATGGATAATTAAAGTCAGTCATATATCCACAAACACAACAAGCTGAAAGTCAGTGATGCTGCTTGGTTTGCAGTCCTGAATATGACGGCACAAGCAGGATTCACTGCACTGTTAATGTTAGCTATGTTATATTGCTGCCTCTGTTCGGTGGTGTCGAGCCAAACGGACTTTAACGTGTGTTTGAACGAGCTGACGGTTCACTCGTTAAGCTGAAAGAAAGATGCTTTAATCACAGGAGTCACACATGTGTCCACTGGACCATCTGGGAACTCTTCTTGTTTAGCACTCGTAATAACACAAACACTAAATCCTCCTTCTCTTGTGCTGTTTTGTAGCAGTGTGTACACCTGAGACTGTCACCTGTCTGTCTGTCCTGCACTCTCTCTCTGTTTCTTTCTCTCTGATTGTGGAATAAAAGTATGAACATGTATTTATAAGTTACACTTGTGTTTGAATCCTGCAGCTTATCGCACATTTGATTTCCATGTGTGACAACTGCAAGTGTCCAGAGTGAGGACAGACTGAGGGACCCACTGCTGCACATCATCTGTGAGGCTTTGCACCCCTGATGATCCACCAGGACAAACTCAGCAGTGTGTGAGGAAGAGGAGGAGGAAGAGCCAGCAGCAGCTGACAGATGGAGAGAATAGACAGACTGTTCCCTGTTTGTGAAGGACTGCTAGGAAAGTTTAACATAACTAATTGTCTGTCCTGAATCAGTCTTATTAGGTAATGTTCAAATAATGTTATCATCCCAGTGTTTTCAGTGTGGGAGAAAGTACTCAGGGCCTTCAAGTTACACACTATGAAAGGCAGCAACAAGTTTAATATTCAGAAACCTAAAGTATGTATCAGCAGCAGAATGGAGCTAAAAATAAATGTTTGTTTCAGTTCTACGAAGCTTTGAGTATTTTGGATTAGTAGCACTGCTGTGTTTGTTGCATCATATTGCTGTAACTGTTTATATGCTTTATATATTCTGAGGTAAGTTGATCTATAGTGTTACATCATATTCTATAAGGATGTTATGTGTTTGTAGACTTTCTGCCCAGTTTGACCCATTTAGCAGAAGTCAGCCTGTTTAAGGCTCTGATATCTATTCTGTATGACTTAAAGCAGTTATGACATGCTCTGATTTTCTCACCCAATAAAGGAATATTTCATATATCAGTCTGATCTTCATTCTATCAGAAACAGTTATCACAGCTCGTACATTTTCCTTTTTACACATATATGTAAGCATTGAGCCAAATGTAATAATGCCAACATATTAAACGAACAATATTTGTCTCTTATATATAATACATCTGTATATACACTGTCAGAGATACTTGTTTGAGTGAAGATTTAAGGTGATAGGAAATATAAATAAATGCAACTTGAATTTTTACTGAAGCTCAGTATTTGACACAGAGTTCAAACTCACTGCTGTAATAACTAATAATGATTAATATAATAACTATAATATTGGCCATATTATATTTACATTACCAAAGTGAGATGACTTTAGTCTCATGAACAACATTAACTAACTAGCTAATCTTAAAATGACTGTTCAGTACAGAAATGAAGGCCAACAATCATGTTTTACAGTCCTGTGGTCTCAGCCTCAGATACTTATCAAATCACACAAAGCTCATGTAGAAACAAATGTACAAAATATGTTCTCCTTTATTTTTGTCAAACAAAGCTGTATGACATGTTTCCAGCTGTTAGTATCATGGTTGCTAGGCGACCTGGGCAGCGCTAGGGAGGTTAGACCGTCCCATTTCACAAGCCTACAAGCCTCGCACTTCCGGCCTTAGCGGTCTTTGAGTACGCGGCCCTTGAGGACCGTTAAGGCTGCGTACTTTAAGGCTGCAGACCCTGAATTGGGATACAGCCATACATACATGTTTTGGTTCGTGCAACTGGTCCGTCGGGTTATTGTCTCCCCAGAAACATTTCCGTTGTGTCTTGTGTGCTTTTGCAGCGTTTTTCTTTTTGCAGGTGTTTTCTGTAGTTGCAGTCCATTTGGCCTCTCAGGGCCACCGTAAAAATGACCTTAAAATAACGGGGCTACGTGAGGTGACGCTAGCGTTAGCCATGTTAGCACGTTACCTTCAACAGGTGGTCAGACTGCGTAAACAGGCACTCAGTCAGAGGTTGCGCTCTCCGTTTCGCTGCAGGCTCCCTTCATTCTTCACATATCCGTGTCGAGCCGAGTGTAAATCCCGAGGCTGAACGGCCTTTGTACAAGCACACACGCTTCTTAGCAGGGCGAAGCTATGAGCTAGAAAAATCCAGGCTGGCAGACAGCCTGTGTCTGTCCAACCAATCAGAGAGCTCCTTACATCCCACGGTGTGGCTAATTTGAATAGCCGCACGATTTTTAAAATGAAGTTGTTAATCCAGCAGCTAATCCAGAAGTTAATCCCTGAGCGAACAGGAAAGGGAAATGGATTTTGAAATGCGGTTTATTAAAGTGCAATTCAAAAATGAATTTACAAATGCAGAATTTATTCTACAATTCATTATTTAAGCACAGAAATCTTTATTTCGATGCGTGTTGCTCTTGTGGTCCTCCATAGTTCGGAGGCCATTTATGTGAAAAGGGAAAGACCATCTCTGAATCGAGGAGGGGACCTAAGAGTCCATCTGTCACCATCTTACAATGCTGTGATTTCAGCCATTCCCCAACTCTCTGTGAATGGGACTCATCGCCATTGATCTACGGGCGTTGATCAGTGGTCGTTGATCAATGGTCATGAGAATTTGCTTATTAATGATCAAGGAACTGGCCTTGGAACTGGAACTGGCAAATGCTTGACCATTCAGAGCTAAGTTCATTCATTAAACCCCCCAAAATATGACTATCCAGAGTTGGGACCAGGAAGCAGAGTTGCAGTCTTACACGCCTCTCTGCAGCTTCTCTCCTCCTGCTACCCCCCCAAAAACCCATCTCCATTGAGACTGTGTCAGCTCCCAAACAGAGAAAAAACAAACTAAAAACCAGCAATAAACAACTTAAACATAAAAAATCACAAAGAAAGAACAATACAGTATCCACATCTGAACCAAAGAGTAAAACAGTGAAATGTGGATTATTAAATATTAGGTCTCTCTCCTCCAAGTCTCTGTTAGTACATGACTTAATAATTGATCAACAAATCGATTTACTCTGCCTTACAGAAACCTGGTTGCAGCAGGATGAGTATGTTAGTTTAAATGAATCAACACCCCGAGTCATTCTAACTACCAGAAATCCCGAAGCACAGGCCGAGGGGGCGGTGTGGCAGCAATTTTTCACACCAGCCTATTAATTAACGAAAGACCAAGACAGACTTTTAATTCATTTGAAAGCCTGATGCTTAGCCTCGTCCACCCCAGCTGTAAAACTCAGAAACCAGTCTTACTTGTTATCATCTATCGTCCACCTGGGCCTTACACAGAGTTTCTCTCTGATTTCTCAGACTTTTTATCTGATTTAGTGCTCAGCTCAGATAAAATAATTATTGTGGGTGATTTTAACATCCATGTAGATGCTAAAAATGACAGCCTCAACATCGCATTTAATCTGTTACTAGACTCAATTGGCTTCTCTCAAAATGTAAAAGAACCCACCCACCACTTTAATCACACTCTAGATCTTGTTTTAACATATGGCATAGAAACTGAACATTTAACAGTGTTTCCTGAAAACCCTCTGCTGTCTGATCATTTCCTGATAACATTTACATTTACAATAATTGATTACACAGCAGTGGAGAGTAGACTTTATCAAAGTAGATGTCTTTCTGAAAGTGCTGTAACTAAGTTTAAGAATATAATCCACCCACTGTTATCATCTTCAATGCCCTGTACCAACATAGAGCAGAGCAGCTATCTGAACGCTACTCCAACAGAGGTCGATTATCTTGTTAATAATTTTACCTCCTCACTACGTACGACTCTGGATACTGTAGCTCCTGTGAAAACTAAGGCCTCAAATCCAAAGTCCCTGACTCCGTGGTATAATTCTCAAACACGTAGCCTAAAGCAGATAACTCGTAAGCTGGAGAGGAAATGGCGTGTCACAAATTTAGAGGATCATCATTTAGCCTGGAGAAATAGTTTGCTGCTTTATAAGAAAGCCCTCCGCAAAGCCAGAACATCTTACTATTCGTCACTGATTGAAGAAAATAAGAACAACCCCAGGTTTCTCTTCAGCACTGTAGCCAGGCTGACAAAAAGTCAGAGCTCTACTGAGCCAACCATCCCTTTAACGTTAACTAGTAATGACTTCATGAACTTCTTCACAAATAAAATTTTTATCATTAGAGAAAAAATTACCAATAATCATCCCACAGATGTAATATTATCTACAGCTACTCTTAGTACCATCGATGTTAAGTTAGACTCTTTTTCTCCAATTGATCTTTCTGAGTTAACTTCAATAATTACTTCCTCCAAACCATCAACGTGTCTTTTAGACCCCATTCCTACAAAACTGCTCAAAGAAGTCCTGCCATTAATTAATTCTTCGATCTTAAATATGATCAACCTATCTCTAATAATCGGCTATGTACCACAGGCCTTCAAGCTGGCTGTAGTTAAACCTTTACTTAAAAAGCCATCTCTAGACCCAGCTGTCTTAGCTAATTATAGGCCAATCTCCAACCTTCCTTTCATATCAAAAATCCTTGAAAGAGTAGTTGTCAAACAGCTAACTGATCATCTGCAGAGGAATGGCTTATTTGAAGCGTTTCAGTCAGGTTTCAGAGCTCATCACAGCACAGAAACAGCTTTAGTGAAGGTTACAAATGATCTTCTTATGGCCTCTGACAGTGGACTCATCTCTGTGCTTGTCCTGCTAGACCTCAGTGCTGCGTTCGATACTGTTGACCATAATATCCTATTAGAGCGATTAGAACATGCTGTAGGTATTACAGGTACTGCACTGCAGTGGTTTGTATCATATCTATCTAATAGACTCCAGTTTGTACATGTAAATGGAGAGTCCTCTTCAGACACTAAGGTCAATTATGGTGTTCCACAGGGTTCAGTGCTAGGACCAATTCTATTTACATTATACATGCTTCCCCTAGGCAACATCATTAGAAGACATAGCATAAATTTTCACTGCTATGCAGATGACACGCAGCTCTATCTATCCATGAAGCCAGGTAACACACACCAATTAGTTAAACTGCAGGAATGTCTTAAAGACATAAAGACCTGGATGGCCGCTAACTTTCTGCTTCTTAATTCAGATAAAACTGAGGTTATTGTACTCGGCCCTGAAAATCTTAGAAATATGGTATCTAAGCAGATTCTTACTCTGGATGGCATTACCTTGGCCTCCAGTAACACTGTGAGAAACCTTGGAGTCATTTTTGACCAGGACATGTCCTTCAATGCACATATTAAACAAATATGTAAGACTGCTTTCTTCCATTTGCGCAACATCTCTAAAATTAGAAATATCCTGTCTCAGAGTGATGCTGAAAAACTAGTTCATGCATTTATTACTTCCAGGCTGGACTACTGTAATTCACTATTATCAGGAAGTCCTAAAAACTCGCTGAGAAGCCTTCAGCTAATCCAAAATGCTGCAGCAAGAGTCCTGACAGGGACTAGAAAGAGAGAGCATATTTCTCCTGTTTTGGCTTCCCTTCATTGGCTTCCTGTTAAATCCAGAATTGATTTCAAAATCCTGCTCCTCACATACAAGGTCTTAAATAATCAGGCCCCATCTTATCTTAATGACCTTGTAGTACCATATCACCCTATTAGAGCACTTCGCTCTTGCACTGCAGGCCTACTTGTTGTTCCTAGAGTATTTAAAAGTAGAATGGGAGGCAGAGCCTTCAGTTTTCAGGCCCCTCTTCTGTGGAACCAACTTCCAGTTTGGATTCGGGAGACAGACACTATCTCTACTTTCAAGATTAGGCTTAAAACTTTCCTTTTTGCTAAAGCATATAGTTAGGGCTGGACCAGGTGACCCTGAATCCTCCCTTAGTTATGCTGCAATAGACGTAGGCTGCCGGGGATTCCCATGATGCATTGAGTTTTTCCCTTCCAGTCACCTTTCTCACTCACTATGTGCTAATAGACCTCTCTGCATCGAATCATATCTGTTATTAATCTCTGTCTCTCTTCCACAGCATGTCTTTCATCCTGTTTTCCTTCTTTCACCCCAACCGGTCGCAGCAGATGGCCCCGCCCTCCCTGAGCCTGGTTCTGCCGGAGGTTTCTTCCTGTTAAAAGGGAGTTTTTCCTTCCCACTGTCGCCAAAGTGCTTGCTCATAGGGGGTCATATGATTGTTGGGTTTTTCTCTGTATTTATTATTGTGCTATCTACTGTACAATATAAAGCGCCTTGAGGCGACTTTTGTTGTGATTTGGCGCTATATAAATAAAATTGAATTGAATTGAATTGAATTAAGACTGCTTGTGGTGAGGCTAGGGGCACAATGAAGATATAAAATTCTTGAGCAAAAATATCATCCATTAAACTTTGTTCTCAACCTGAATTAATTAAAGCTTGAAGAGCTCACTCATCTTGGTCAAAACAGATGGTGGCAGGGAGTAATATACAGGACGATCAAGACAAGCAGTCACACAAGGCCGGTTAACTCACCAATATGTCTGTGAAGGTTCTCAGTCATCCAGGTCATCGTAGTCTAAGGAGCTTGGAAAGAAAAGCATCTGGACTTCTTTAAGTTGCTTGAAGACATTTCACCTCTCATCTGAGAAGCTTCTTCAGTTCTGTTAACTCACCAACTTAAAACAGTCTTTTTCCTGCATGTTCATATGACAGTGGTCTTCATGGGTCATATTACTCTTTTTCTATAGAAAGTGATCCCTATAAATGCCACCTACTCCAGGGACAAATGATATTTTAGAAAATCTATAAAGAATAAAAGAAAAATATCATTAAAATTCCACGCTGTTGTAAAAAGGACACACCAAGCAAATCACTTAAGTTTGTTCATCAAGATCAAAGAAATTAATTTTAAAGTGAAATTAATTTCAGGTGTGTCGATCCACAAAAAGCAGAAAACCTCAGCAGCAGCAGTTATACAGGTCAGCTGATCACAGCCTGCACATTAAAAATCTCTAGAATAATTTCCCAGTACAAATTATTGTGAGATTTGATTCTTTTTCCCACAATGAGCCACTACAACCAATTTTAGGTTGTATAGCAGTTTTAGTAGATAAATGTGAATAGCTTAAACATGAATTGAGCTGCACTTTTGGGGAAGCCCTCGATGGGGACTTGCTGCGGCTCCCGGGCACGGCAGATCCCCATGTACTAATTAGAAGTGAAAGAATTGAAAAGGAGAAGGGAGGGTGGGGCACGAGAATAAACAGCTTGTAGAACTAGGGGGTCATATATAGACAAGAACTGGAAGGGGCATCTTTGGAGGTGTGGTCCTGCTCCTGAAGTTCAGATAATTTATCTCCAAATGTTAGAAAGTTTCTTCAAGGAGCTACTTCTAGATTTCAGAGCCTGAACTTTGTTACTTTTACTTGAAGGAATGGATACCTCTTTGCCTTGTTGCAGAAAAAACAGATTTAAATTCTAATTTGCTCAACATTTGTTCAAAATTCAACATTTGATGAAAAGACAGATTATGTGTGGGACATGCAGGTTTATACTGGGAAGCCTGCAGACAGTGATCCTGAAAAGAACCGAGTGTTTGTGTTTCTGGAGATTGAGTGGAGGTCTCAAGACATGTTGGATGATAATTTCTTCATCTCCTATGCTCTTGGTCAGAAGCAAGTGTCCTTCGTCACTTCCTCCATACACAAATAAAATGTGCCCAGTCACTTTTGACCGGGAATACAACAGGTGTTACTTTATGTGACTGTATGAAAATTTTAAATGGTTTAAAAAACAAATGTTCTTGGTAACTTTGAGCCAAGTATTAATACTGTGATAAATAATATACTATATTTAACCAGATTATTTCTTATAGTCAAATATGGAAATTATGTGTTTAGAACTCAAATTCAAGGTGTATAAGCTCAGATCAACGAGACATACAGCTAGACTTGTAGTCAAGACCGCCTAATCCGAGACCAAGACAAGACCAAGACCAGAGGGTATTGAGACCAAGACCAAGTTGAGACGAGACCATGACCGAGACAGAGTCGAGACGAGACCAAGACCAAGACAAAAAAACGTCTTTAAACTGCAGCCAGATGCTGCTTCGTTTACAGGCGTCAGGCATATTTATGTGTTTTTGCTTTCGCACAGCCCTCCTCACCGCTGTCTACCGTCTCACTCACTTACTGAGAGGACAGACGCACGCTCCACTTGACTGTCGCGTCTCTCACCCTCTCTGTTTTTCACATAATGATATTATCCTATATCCTCGCATGTGATTGGCCACAATATGGAGGGATTGGAGCATAGCTGAGCCACTGTGTGAGAGCTGAGCAGCCAAAGGAAATTAGGTGAGGGTAGAAATGACTGAAAGATTATAAGGCTCTGTTTTGAGTTTTGTTCAAAAAAGAATGACTTCATATATATATATATATATATACTTCTATATACATATGCAGGACACCTTAAACTAGTTTTTTAAATTAAGCAGCAAGGCAGAACAAAGTCGGGCCTGTATCAAGACACAGGGACTAAACCCCAATTCAACCAGACCCAGAACTGATCCGGAATTAAAACAGGACTACAACAGTAACCAAGACAGAACCAGAATCAGAACTAGATGATAGTAGCACTGAATATCATCATAGACCTGCACTACACTTACTTTTTAATTCTACCAAAGTCCACTATTTAGATTCAGAAACGTTTATATAATTATTTAGCCTTGTTGTGCAAACAAGCCTGCATAACTTAATAAATATAGAATTTGAAAAGTAACAAATGGTATCTAAGAAGAAACACTAGGTACCAGATACATGTTCTGATGAGTTTTGGCAAACAACCATTTGACTGACATGTCTGTCTCACCTGCTCTTGTTCCATCTCTGTTCTGTCCTCATTCTTGTCTCTCTCTCCCTCTTTGTGCTGACAATCAAGCCAAACACCAACATCATCAAATATACAGTTGAAACCAGATATTTACAAACTCTTCAGATAAAAACACAAACACGTTTTTAATTGTAACATCAAATCAGACTAAATATTTATTTTTTTAGATTGATAAATATAAAAAACATATTTGTTAACTTTAAGAGTAAAGAGAGAAACTATCTGTATTTCTTAATTGCAAATGGCACCAAATTGTATTCAAAATTGAGCCACACTTATGGAGCTCCACAATTCTTTTCCTGGTGTTTTGCCTTATATGCATCCACAGGTGTGCCACCAATTTACTCACATGGACTCTACTAACCTATCAGAAGCTTCTTCAACTCAAAATGGAATTGTCTGGAGTTTTCTTATTAATTAACAATAAACTTAGTGTATATGTACTCCTAAATTTGATGAAAGTGATTAAAATAGACAGCTCCCTCTTTTTATTCTGACATTTAACTAATTCAAAAGATATTTCAACATTTATTTATCTAAAACAAAACAAGTTTACTCTAAATTGATGTTTAACAGTAAAAAATTTTTTTTTTATGTTTTCTCCCTAAAGTGTAAATATCTGGTTTCATCTGTGAATATACTGCTGTGTATTGAAATTCCTCTTGTTTTGCATAGAAATATACTGAACAACATACAAAGCATAATATATAAAATAACATCTACCAGAGTTTTTTCTTTGAAAGAAGCTCCTTATGTCCATTGTTGTGTACATCAGTACACAATTGAAACTGATTTAGAGAGTTTGTTTAGCCGTGGAGGGTAAGAACTGAAAATATGAAATGTAAGCTAAGACTCTGTAAAAAAATCAGCATTGTTGTTGTTCGGCTTTTTATTGATCCATTTGTTGATTCACTCGAAGAGCAAGTAATGCAACCAACTGATCAGTTTGATATCAATCTTTTGTGATACACCGTCATATTTACATTATTAGTTCAGTACGAATGATTTGCTTTGGTACCTGGTCAAACTTCAGCTGTCCTCTGTCTGCAGCAAACTCGCAGGCAGCAGCTTCTCCCCCCTCGCTCACATGGGTGCTGTGCTCAGTCGCCTAGTGCCTGAGCTCGGATCATACCAAAATTAGGGGGAATTTACGACGGTGCGCTCTGTGCTTCGTGTGTTGTTTTTGTTTTATACAGTTGTCTGCCAGGCATCTAACTAACAAATTACACTCCAAAAAACCCCATGCTTCTGAAAAAAAGACCCGGGCTTAAGCCCAGTAAGCCACCCCCCCCGCTCCGCTGATGGTTGACTCCAAATCTCCCGAACACTATGTCGATTTGAGAACGCAAGACCGAAACAGCGAGATCAAGACTGAGACCAAGACAAAAGTCCGTCGAGACCAAGACGAGACCAAGACAAAAGTCCGTCGAGACCAAGACAAAAGTCCGTTGAGACCAAGACGAGACCAAGACCACGTAAAAGTGGTCTCGAGACATCCAACTCTACATACAGCCCACAAATAACAAACGGAAGTTCAGAAACTTAAGTTGATAAATACAGGGAGTGCAGAATTATTAAGCAAATGAGTATTTTGTCCACATCATCCTCTTCATGCATGTTGTCTTACTCCAAGCTGTATAGGCTCGAAAGCCTACTACCAATTAAGCATATTAGGTGATGTGCATCTCTGTAATGAGAAGGGGTGTGGTCTAATGACATCAACACCCTATAGAGACATGGCCATGGTAAGAAAGGCTGAAAGACGACCACCACTGAACAAGACACACAAGCTGAAACGTCAAGACTGGGCCAAGAAATATCTCAAGACTGATTTTTCTAAGGTTTTATGGACTGATGAAATGAGAGTGAGTCTTGATGGGCCAGATGGATGGGCCCGTGGCTGGATTGGTAAAGGGCAGAGAGCTCCAGTCCCACTCAGACGCCAGCAAGGTGGAGGTGGAGTACTGGTTTGGGCTGGTATCATCAAAGATGAGCTTGTGGGGCCTTTTCGGGTTGAGGATGGAGTCAAGCTCAACTCCCAGTCCTACTGCCAGTTTCTGGAAGACACCTTCTTCAAGCAGTGGTACAGGAAGAAGTCTGCATCCTTCAAGAAAAACATGATTTTCATGCAGGACAATGCTCCATCACACGCGTCCAAGTACTCCACAGCGTGGCTGGCAAGAAAGGGTATAAAAGAAGAAAAACTAATGACATGGCCTCCTTGTTCACCTGATCTGAACCCCATTGAGAACCTGTGGTCCATCATCAAATGTGAGATTTACAAGGAGGGAAAACAGTACACCTCTCTGAACAGTGTCTGGGAGGCTGTGGTTGCTGCTGCACGCAATGTTGATGGTGAACAGATCAAAACACTGACAGAATCCATGGACGGCAGGCTTTTGAGTGTCCTTGCAAAGAAAGGTGGCTATATTGGTCGCTGATTTGTTTTTGTTTTGTTTTTGAATGTCAGAAATGTATATTTGTGAATGTGGAGATGTTATATTGGTTTCACTGGTAAAAATAAATCATTGAAATGGGTATATATTTGTTTTTTGTTAAGTTGCCTAATAATTCTGCACAGTAATAGTCACCTGCACACACAGATATCCCCCTAAAATAGCTAAAACTAAAAACAAACTAAAAACTACTTCCAAAAACATTCAGCTTTGATATTAATGAGTTTTTTGGGTTCATTGAGAACATGGTTGTTGTTCAATAATAAAATTATTCCTCAAAAATACAACTTGCCTAATAATTCTGCACTCCCTGTATAAGATCCACGAAAGCCACTGACCCAGGTACCATGACAAAATATCAACATTGTTGTTTTCAACATGATTTGAATGTGGATTATTCACAAACAAACCTGATTTTTTTTTATGTGTTAGACTGTTGATTTATTCAGTACAAAAATATTTGACAGTTTCCTGTTTTCCTTCAACTGGGTTATTTATTTCAATAAATCAACTTATTTGTTTTTAACCACGTTAAAACTGTCATTTAATAAAATATTTTGAAATATTAAAAATGTTCAAATCTGTGTTAAAATGTAAATTAATATTGGTTAAAATATTTGGAATTCCTTTAAAAAGCTTTTGTATTATATATGGTTATTTTTTTATTTTAGTGAAGTTGGTATTCTTTTATTGTGAAGAGCTTTGTAAGAGGAAGTGAATGTGGTTTAAAAAAAATCAAAAACAATGTTCTTCAACTCCACCCATATTATTTCTGTAATTATTGTAATTATTTTAATTGTAATTATTTAAAAAATGTATCTGCTTGTGTCAGCTTCTCTCACCTGTTTCATCATTTCTTTGCTTCAATGAAGTCGACTTTTTGGGTCTCAGATTAGCCAGAATTGTTGTTTTCCTAATCTGGTAATATGATGCATGTGCTGCTGCTGTCAAAATTCAAATCAGTCCACCATGAACAAAACACGCTGCTCCGACCAGCATCTGCTTCAGCAGACAGCAGCAGCATGTCTGACCAAGATTTCTCCTCCATATATGGCTCATTATTCATTTTCAGAAACTTCCAAAAATGAAAGTTTTAGAATGATATTGCTTTTGCTGTCCCCATCAATCAGTGCTTATCAAAACAGTTTCTCCCCCTCACACCTCAAATATTGTTTAATCACTGAAACATCACAGAGCTGAAAGATTGGGGCTGCACTGGGAGCTGAAGATGAAACAGGTTAGTATTTGCATTGTACTGCTTGGGGTGCAATATGATTTATGCAATATGGCCTGTGCATGGCAGTGATGCAAATGGCTCTTCTCATTTAAAAGCAAACCTCAAAAACAAACAGTATGTGATTGCCACTTACTTCCATTTGTGGGCCTGAAAACAGATTTTCATTGGGAATGGGTTTCTCATTAGCATAGAAATGAATATGATGACAGATAATGAATATATGCCTCCTGATGCTTCACTGCCATCCCAGAATAATCAAGTGTAGAGCCACGAGATAAAAAAAAGAAAGATTACAATTTCTTCTTTTTCTTTCTCTTTTTTCATCAAGTGTGGATATTAGGCTACTGCGAAAAGAGAGAGGGAGGGTTGTTCTTTTGAAGAGTAGAGCAGAGTGGTAGACAAAGTCAAGGTCAGCCTTAGATAGAGACACGCTTTGCAACTCTATAGCCAATCCTAATCTTTGTGCCTTTCTCCCTCACTCACACACACACACTTTCTGTCACACATGCCTGGCTTTGTGGCCATGGAATGTGTTGTCACATTTGGTTGCTCAGGGTAAGATAAGCTTATTATTAGTTTACAGCGTGCGGTTAAACTGGCAGAAACAGATTCCTATATATGCAGTTGATTCTGGAAAATCAGCAGGCTACAACTGTTGTTAGAGTTTGAGAGCACATTAATTCATGGCTTTTTGCAAAAGCAGTATGATTATTTTAATGAAAGGAGAAAGCTAAATTGTAAATCATTTACCTGGTTCAGAATTAAACTGCACTGCCAGAGCTCAATGGCACAGGAATGCACAGTGTAGTGTGGTTGATGCACATCTTAGGACTGAGTGCTTTGCGTTTGTAATACGGATGCTCCATCAGCATCCTTCACATTTTGGTTATTTTGTTCACTCGCCTCCGAAGATGCTTTTGTTTTTATTATTTTTAAAAGTATTTCCATTCCTGTGCAAATGCTGCAAGCATTAACATACCAAACTTCTATCATCTCTGTTTGAAACAGCAGTTTTTGCAGACACATATGTGACACCTGTCACCTTCATATGATGAGCGCAGTCAAGGGTGGAGGCCCTGGCAGTCCGATCCCTGCCTATTTGGCTGGCTATTGGAGTATGGAACACCACTGTATAAAGGTCTGTAAATTTCTCTTACTTTACTCACATTTCACTGAATGTATATTTGGTAATAATTTGATTTGAATTGCCGATGAGGATAAAGTGTAAGATAATGGGGAATTTCAGTTTTTACTTTGCAGTTCTGTTTATTGTAATGTTTATCGTTAAACTGTATTTTCTTGCCTTATTTAATTTTTACGTACTGTTCCTTTGATACATGGTAACTGTGCACAGGGGGAGCGGTCGGGATCAGCTGTGGAGTCAAACAGTTTTCTTACCGTGCTGGGCAGTGGACAGGGACAGGGACTGGTTACTGTGAATTCAAGACTGTGGAAATAAATGTTTGCATGTATGTTTTCAACTACAAGCAGACTTTTGTGGATTATTTTCAACTGCACAAGAACACGTGTACGGCCTGACTACTGAGGAAGGCGCCCCAGCAAGCCCATGAGGTTGAGAGATACCAGCTAGATAGAATTTGGTTCACCTCAATGAGTGGCTTGAGCTCTGGGACCAGTCTTCTGGGGAGACGCTGTTCTGGTCTGGAGTTGCACTCGCGTTTTTGCCAGTGGACTAGGCAGTTTCTTACCTGTGCCTTCTGAATGAGTCCTGACTGTTGCTTTCCCCTATGCACTGAAGGACTATTCAGAGTCCCTAGCCATCTTGGAGTCCATGGGTGGGGTGCTTGAAGTTGCTCCATTCGGTGACTTTGTCATTCTACTGGGAGACTCAAACACTAACCTGGGCAATGACACTGAGATCTGGAGGGGCCAGAATGCTGGACCAGCTCTTTATCATCTTGAAATAATTTTGAGGGTGAATGAGAGTTTACCCATCCAGTCTACATGTGTTTTGTAGCCTTTGAGAAGACTGCATGCCTGGGTATCCTGCAGGAGGATGCTTTGGGAGTATGGGGTATCCAGCCCACTGACCTATAAATAATTTAAACATAAAAAAATCGCATAACTAAATGGATGTGAATCAATTTATAACTTGTATGTAATGTGTTTTTGTTTGTTTGTATGTTTTCCTGGATTTGTGATTAATATCATATCTGTCTCTTGATCTATATATATATATATATATATATATATATATATATATATATGGGGAGAGAGAGAGAGAGAGAGATATACCTTTATATATCTACCTTTTCTCAATTTCAATTTTATTTATATAGTGCCAAATCACAACAAGAGTCTCATCAAGGCACTTTATACTGTAAGGTAGACCCTACGAGAAAAGCCCAACAATCATATGACCCCCTATGAGCAAGCACTTTGGCGACAGTGGGAAGGAAAAACTCCCTTTTAACAGGAAGAAACCTCCGGCAGAACCAGGCTCAGGGAGGGGCGGGGCCATCTGCTGCGACCGGCTGGGGTGAAAGAAGGAAAACAGGATAAAGACATGCTGTGGAAGAGAGACAGAGATTAATAACAAGTATGATTCAATGCAGAGAGGTCTATTAACACATAGTGAGTGAGAAAGGTGACTGAAGAAGAAGAAATAACATTAAGTATTTAGTAGTTAATATAACACCCATGTTCTTATATGCATGCCTGACAACATTGGGGCATGCTCCCAGTGAGATGACAGTTGGTCTCTTGGGGGGATCTCCCTCCAGATCTGGGTCAAGACATCACTGACTGCCTGTACAGCCAGAGCTGCAGACTAGTGGCATCAGATAAACTGAAAGATAATGTCCCAGAGGTGTTCTATTGGATTTAGGTCAAGTAAGAGTGAGGGCTAGTCCAGTTGTTTCACGTACTTCATCCTTCAGGAACTGTACTGACTTTTGTCAGTAGATCTGAAGATTTCATCCTAATACCTAATAGTAGTCAGGATGCCATTGTGTAGCCTGTAGAGGTCACTGTGTTCCTCAATGGATATGCCTCTCCAGACCATCAGTGATCCAGCACAAAACCGACCATGCTGAACATTGTTACAGGCAGCATATTGTTCTCTACTGCTGCTCAGACCTTTTCACATCTGTCACATGTGTACTGGGGGAATTTGCTCTCATCTCCACCGTAGATGACATGGAGCTGGTGGTGTTTCTGCCACTTCTGTTATTCTTTGGCAAATGCTACCCAGGATCCATAATGCCAGGCAGTGAGCACAGGCCCCAGTAGAGAACCTCAGGCCACCTTCATGAAGTCTATTTCTGATTGTTTGGTCAGAGACATTCACACCAGTGGCCTGCTGGAGGTCATTGTGGCGGAGGTGTGGTCCCTGGCTCAGCTACAGGTGAGGGGTGGGCCAGTGAGCTCAAGGGCGGTGCCAGGAAGGTGAGTGAACAGGTGGTGGTGATGGCACTGACAAGCTCTCTACTGCTTTTAATGACGCTGGAGCAGAGAGGACACGAGGTCTGTCCTGCAGAAGGAGTGCGCAACGCCGGGAGACAGCTGCAGTCAGAAGTGTGTGCCAACCCAAAAGGATTGCTGTGGGTTGAACAATAAAAACAAAATGCTCAGTACACTGTGTGTGTGTGTGTGTGTGTGTGTGTGTGTGTGTGTGTGTGAGAAATTTGAATGCGCCTGTGAAATTATTATTTTTTTGCTCGCGCATTTGTTAGGACATAAATCTGGACGTTGCCTGTCTGTTTGACTGGACGGGAATTCAATTCAATTCAATTTTATTTATATAGCACCAAATCACAACAAAAGTCGCCTCAAGGCGCTTTATATTGTACAGTAGATAGCACAATAAATACAGAGAAAAACCCAACAATCATATGACCCCCTATGAGCAAGCACTTTGGCGACAGTGGGAAGGAAAAACTCCCTTTTAACAGGAAGAAACCTCCGGCAGAACCAGGCTCAGGGAGGGGCGGGGCCATCTGCTGCGACCGGTTGGGGTGAGAGAAGGAAAACAGGATAAAGACCTGCTGTGGAAGAGAGACAGAGATTAATAACAGATATGATTCGATGCAGAGAGGTCTATTAACACATAGTGAGTGAGAAAGGTGACTGGAAAGGAAAAACTCAATGCATCATGGGAATCCCCGGCAGCCTACGTCTATTGCAGCATAACTAAGGGAGGATTCAGGGTCACCTGGTCCAGCCCTAACTATATGCTTTAGCAAAAAGGAAAGTTTGAAGCCTAATCTTGAAAGTAGAGATAGTGTCTGTCTCCTGAATCCAAACTGGAAGCTGGTTCCACAGAAGAGGGGCCTGAAAACTGAAGGCTCTGCCTCCCACTCTACTTTTAAATACTCTAGGAACAACAAGTAGGCCTGCAGTGTGAGAGCGAAGTGCTCTAATAGGGTGATATGGTACTACAAGGTCATTAAGATAAGATGGGGCCTGATTATTTAAGACCTTGTATGTGAGGAGCAGGATTTTGAATTCAATTCTGGATTTAACAGGAAGCCAATGAAGGGAAGCCAAAACAGGAGAAATCTGCTCTCTCTTTCTAGTCCCTGTCAGGACTCTTGCTGCAGCATTTTGGATCAGCTGAAGGCTTTTCAGGGAGTTTTTAGGACATCCTGATAATAATGAATTACAGTAGTCCAGCCTGGAAGTAATAAATGCATGAACTAGTTTTTCAGCATCACTCTGAGACAGGATATTTCTAACTTTAGAGATGTTGCACAAATGGAAGAAAGCAGTCTTACATATTTGTTTAATATGAGGGTTGAAGGACATGTCCTGGTCAAAAATGACTCCAAGGTTCCTCACAGTGTTACTGGAGGCCAAGGTAATGCCATCCAGAGTAAGAATCTGCTTAGATACCATATTTCTAAGATTTTCAGGGCCGAGTACAATAACCTCAGTTTGATCTGAATTAAGAAGCAGAAAGTTAGCGGCCATCCAGGTCTTTATGTCTTTAAGACATTCCTGCAGTTTAACTAATTGGTGTGTGTTACCTGGCTTCATGGACAGATAGAGCTGGGTGTCATCTGCATAGCAGTGAAAATTTATGCTATGTCTTCTAATGATGCTGCCTAAGGGAAGCATGTATAATGTAAACAGAATTGGTCCTAGCACTGAACCCTGTGGAACTCCATAATTGACCTTAGTGTGTGAAGAGGACTCTCCATTTACATGTACAAATTGGAGTCTATTAGATAGATATGATACAAACCACTGCAGTGCAGTACCTGTAATACCTACAGCATGTTCTAATCGCTCTAATAGGATATTATGGTCAACAGTATCGAACGCTGCACTCTCAGAATGAGAATTCTTTATTAATCCGTAGGGGAAATCATTTTGGTTACAGTGCTCCAGTATAAACAGTAACAAAGACAGGCACTATACTAAGTAGGAAATAGACACAATTTATACAATAATATAAATAGCTGAATAAGAAGAAGAGCGTGTGCAAAAAGGGTGTAGCTATTGCAGTGTTTACAGTGTGTGAGGTGGATGAGTTGTACAGGGAGTCGGCCACAGGCAGGAATGATTTCCTGTGTCGTTCAGTGGTGCTTTTTGGTAATCTCAGTCTCTCACTGAACGTGCTCCTGTGACTGACCAGCATGTCATGGAGTGGGTGGGAGGTGTTGTCCAACATTGTCTTTATCTTGGACAACATCCGCCTCTCCGACACCACCTTAAGGCAGGGCTCTAGAGTGCGACCAATTTGGTCACAAATGCGACCAAATTTTTCAGTGGTGCGACTAAAAAAAATATTTACAATCAGAGATAGTCAGGGGCGGGACCTCTCTGATTGGCCATGGTTCAGTTGAAAGTGCAGCAGGTGGAAGAGAGAGGTGAGTAGCTTGAATAAAGCGATATCAATTCATTAAATCTTGAATATAACTGTGTTTTACCAGAAACGCCAGATTCTCAGATTAAAGCACACAAAACTATTTCAACAACCACCAAACAGCAAATAAGAGCAGGTATACGGATTCCACACCAAGACGTAAACACAGACCCGACGCATCAGAATCGGTGAGCTCCGACAGCGTGTCCGTCTACGGGCCGTCGGGTGAGAAAGCCGAGAAAGAGAAAGCTGATTCTGATGCGTCGGGTCCGCTCTGTCTTTACTCTTTTTGCGCTGATTCTGAGCTGCAGGTTTTGTCTTTCTCAAACCAAAATTCACTGAACCAGCAGCAAAAGAAGCAGCAAACTACGCTTCACATTTGATAAACATCGTCATGAATTCCCTCTGACTTTTGCTGTTTTGCTTCCACCACGATAAAAATCACATTTTAATGCACAGCTCTCTCTCTCTCTCTCTCTCTCTGTACTTCAAGAACAGTTTCCCGTCTCAAATCTCTGTTTTCTGCATTATTCATTCGCTTATTACCCACCAGTCTACCGCTGTCTGACCTCGGACAAGAAAGCCTAATTTCTGCTGTTCAATACTGAAGAAATTTAAACTTTTTAAAATTATGTAAAATTGCAGAATATTTTTAAGGTTATCTGCTATAAAAACCCAGGCCAGGAAAATCTGCTTCATGTTTTTCTGTGTTTTATTCTCAGTTACTTTCACACAAAGGCATCTGCTGTGATGTTCACAATAATAATATATACTTTATTGATCCCCGTTGGGAAATTACTTGTTTTTCCTCTGCATTTGACCCATTCACTCAGTGAAGCAGCGGGAAGCCACTACGCAGGCGCCCGGGGAGCAGTGTATAGGCACGGTACCTTGCTCAGGGGTACCTCAGGGTAGCCGTTTAGTGGATTCGAACCCATGACCTTCTGATCAGGGGGGAACCACTCTACCTACTGAGCTATCCCTGCCCCATGAAGTCTCACATGTATCAGTACTGATAAATGATCAGAATTATAATATTTCTGACTGTCTGAGGCTAAATTGAATCGAATCAGGACTTTGAGAACCAGAATCGAATGGATTATAGAAATCAGTGATGATACCCAGCCCTAGTGAGCAGCCTAGGCCTGACAGAAGTGGATGTAGCTGTGGGTAATAAGAAAAGATGAAAAGAACTATTGATAACTTTTTTGTTAAGTTAAGGACTGATCCGTCTGAAATTCATAGCCAGCTGTGACACGGTGCCATCAATCTTTGAATGCTGAAAAAGCAGCAGTGTATCCAGAAAACACATTATATGCTGCAATAAATGCACTGCCCAAGTGTCCCCTCTCCCCACTGCCTTTCAGCAGCAGGCAGCAGCAAACAGGTCGTCAGAGGAGCCGAGATGATGATTAAATGATGATTAAGTTTAACATTTTTTACAATATTGACAAAGCAATTTAAGCACAAGATTGTTAGTTAATAATTTAGAAATGAATATTGTCTGTATGGATTGAAATTTCCCCCCCAAAAAAAGTGCACATGTAAAACTGCGGTGTTAAGCGATGCGGTTGAAAAATTTGAGTGCGCCTAACTTTTGTGCCGGTACGCCTAACTTAGGCATACCGGTGCGCCCATGGCAAAAAGTTAGTCTAGAGCCCTGCCTTAAGAGAGTCCAGCTCCATCCCCACAACAGTGCTGGCCTTATGGATCAGTTTATTGAGTCTGTTGGCATCTGTGGGCCTCAGCCTGCTGCCCCAGCATGCAGCAGCGTAGAGGATTGCACTGGCCACAACAGACTCATAGAAAATCCTCAGCATTGTCCGACAGATGTTGAAGGACCTCAGCCGCCTCAGAAAATAAAGACGACTCTGGCCCTTCCTGTAAAGTGCTGTGGTGTTTTTAGCCCAGTCCAGTATATTGTCAGTGTATACTCCGAGGTATTTATAGTCCTCCACAATGTCAACACTGACCCCCTGGATTGAAACAGGGGTCAAGTGTTTCCTGTCCTCCCTAAAGTCCTCAATCAACTCCTTGGTCTTTGCCACGTTGAGCTGCAGATGATTCTGCTCACATCACATGACAAAGGAGTCGACCACAGCCCGGTACTCTGACTCATCACCCCTGCTGATGCATCCAACCACCGCGGAGTCATCAGAAAACTTCTGAAGATGGAGGTCTCTGTGCAGTGGCTGAAGTCTGTGGTGTAGAGGGTGAGGAGGAAGGGGGAGAGGACAGTCCCTTGTGGTGCCCCTGTGTTGCTGATTACCTTGTCAGACACACACTGTGGGAGACGTACATATTGTGGTCTTCCTGTCAGGTAATCAACAATCCAGGACACCAGAGAAGCATCCACCTGCATCGCTGTTTACTTATCACCCAGGAGGGTCGGCCTGATGGTGTTGAAAGCACTGGAAAAGTAAAAAAACATGACCCTCACAGTGCTCACCGGCTGGTCCAGATGGGTGTAGACACGATTGAGCAGGTAGATGATGGCGTCCTCTGTTCCGAGGCAGGGCTGGTAAGCAAACTGAAGAGGATCCTGATGTGGTCTGACAATGGGTCGGAGCTGGTCCAGGATGAGCCTTTCCAGGGTCTTCATGATGTGGGAGGTCAGTACCACAGGCCTGGAATCCTGGGGGCCACTGGGGCGTGGCGTCTTTCATACAGGGACGAGGCATGATGTCTTCCACAGCACTGGGACCCTCTGCAGACTCAGACTCAGCATGAATAGTTTATGGAAGACTCCACACAGCTGGGGGGCACAGGCCTTGAGGACGCGGGGACTCACTCCGTCTGGTCCAGCAGACCTGCCTGAGTGGAGTCTCCTCATTTGCATCTGACCCTGGTCTGCAGTGAAAGTGATGGGTGGGGGAGGGGTGTCAGGACTCTCACAAGAGGCAACAGTGCAATGTGACGAGAGAGGCTGGCACAGTGGTGTGGCTCTGGATTCTAGGCTAACTACAGGTGAGGTTGTGTGGGTGTGAGCAGACACTGTAGTGTCGAATCTGTTAAAAAACAAATTCAACTCATCAGCTCTGTCCTCACCTCCCTCCTCACCTCCCTCAGCTCCCCTGCTGTTGGTTGGCCTGAATCCAGTGATGGTCTTCATGCCCCTCCACACCTCTCTCATGCTGTTCTGCTGGAGTTTCCACTCCAGCTTCCTCCTGTAATTGTCCTTGGCCTCGCTTATCTTGTCCTTTAGTAACACCTGGACCTTCCTCACCTCCTCTTTATTGCCCCCTCTGAAAGCCCTCTTCTTGTCATTGAGGAGAGCTTTGATGTCCTTGGTCACCCATGGCTTGTTATTTGGGTAACAATGAACAGTCTGAGCTGGAACAATGGAGTTGGTGCTGAAAGTTATGTAGTCTGTTATACACTCAGTAAGCCCATTGATGTGCTCGGCGTGAGGCTCACAGAGTGTTTCCCAGTCGGTCACCTCGAAACAGCCCTGTAGTTCCGCTAAGACCTCCTCTGACCACCTCCTAATGCTCCTCGTGGTCACAGGTTCCCTCCTCACAATTGGCACATAGCGGGGGGAGAGGCGAATCAGGTTGTGATCTGACCTTCCAAGTGGGGGGAGGGAGGAGGAGCTATATGCATCCTTAGCGTTAGCAAACAGTAGGTAGGTCTAAGATTCTCTCCCCCCTGGTGGGACAGTCCATGTATTGTCTGAATGTTGGTAGTGTATTGTCCAAGGTGACATGGTTGAAGTCACCTGAGATCACAAAGAAGGCACTCGGGTGCTGAGTCTGTAACCGGGCTATGGCAGAGTGGATAGTGTCACATGCAGCTGTGGGGTTTGCAGAGGGAGGAACATAAACAGCAAGATGACATGAGAGAATTCCCTGGGTAAATAATACGGCCTGAGTCCAACAGCACACAGTTCAATGTCCGGGCAACAAATCCTTTCTTATATTATTATGTTGGCAGGGTTACACCACCGGTTGTTAACTAAAACAGCAAGCCCACCTCCTTTCCGCTTACTGCTAGCGATGCTGTCCCTGTCCGCCCGAACAGTATGGAAGCCTTCCACAGATGCGTTATCGTCGGGAACGTCCTGGTGCATCCATGATTCAGTAAAACACATCAGGCTACACTCTCGGTATTCCATCTGAGTCCGTACCAGTGCTGAGAGCTCAGTGTGTAACTCATCGCACATTTCACATTACGACAGACGGCAGACACGGTCTGTACCTCCTCCTTGCTTCGAGCCACCGCTGTCTCACCATCTCCTTCTTTCTGCTTTTCTGTCCTCCACCTCTGCATCCCTGATGTGTTTTTCTCCAAATATCAGCTGGTACGTCTGCAGGTCTGGCCGGCGAGCCGGGTAAACAGTCCGTGCAGTATGTAGGAGTTGTGCCGCTGTCCTGTTCCTCGATAAAAGTAACAGTTCTGCGGCCACCAGCAGAAAACTCTCTCAATCCACACGATTGAGGGAAAGATCATAAACGGATGAAAGTACAAGTAAGGAAAAAAGAATAGGAAAGAAAAAAAGCTAAACTAATGAGAAAAAGCAGGAGCAACTGTAACAGGCTGCATGCTGGTTGGCGCATGCGCCTAAAATACTGCTGTGAAGAACTTGCACACCAGTGGGATTGAAGCAACTACAACATCAGCTCACAGGAGTGCCACAGCCTCAGCTGATACAACTCCAGATAGAGCTCTCTGAGCTCTTGAGTCATTGCTTGGATATAATTCAACAGACAGGGACAGTTAGAACAATAAACAGGATGCTCACCACCAGCTGGTCACTAATGAAGAGTGCTTTGAGGCTCCTCAAAAGTCTTGCTACATGGTCTCACCACCAAACTACCAAACCACAATGAGAGTCATCATCCAGAAACGGAGAAAACTTAGAACCTTACCAGGATTAGCAGCCTACTCAAAGAGCACATCAACGATTCATCCAGCAGCTTAAAAAACAAACAAAAAAACTCCTGATCAGCTAAAAGCTTCAGGGCTCACTTGCCTCAGTTTAAGTCAGTTTTCATGATTAAACAAAAAGACAAATTTGACCAAAGCAGCAAGGACCACTTACCAAGGCAAACACTGCTACTGACTTAAAAACAAACAAACAAAAACAACCAAGGCTATGTCCACACGTACACGGGTGTTTGGGCCTTTTGCCCACACGCAAATGGCTTTTTGGGTCACTGAAAACTGAGGTTTTTAAAAACTCCTACTAGGGTGGAAATTTTCGAAAACTCAGTTTTTGTCATTGGCCTGAGTCTGAGGACTCAGTGTTTTGTGTTTCCTTATAATATTCTATATTCTTGTTTATTCTGGTTATGTCTTTTGTTAAGATTTGCCATTTGTTAGGTTTCTGTTCTGTGCCTGGCCTGGTCCCACGTCTCTGTGTTCCCTCTGTCTGTCCATGATGTCATGGTGTCTGCTCGGGAGTCTAAGTTCAGTGTCTAGTCTGGATCTCTGTGACTGTCGTGTATTTCCTGTTTTACTTTGAATGTCTTATGTGAATGCGTCTAGTTTTGCTTCCCTAGTCTCGTTAGCCCTGATTTCTCCCAGCTGTGTTTTCCTCCTGTCTCCTATTCCCTGATTACTCCACTGTGTATTTAAGCCCTGTGTTTCCTGTTGCCTATTGCTGGTCTGTCTGTGTTGTCTCCCCGAGTCTCCCTGTTTTTCCGCCATATAATAGTTTCAGGTCAGTTTTGTTAGTTTCCTCAGTTTAGGTTTCTCTTAGTTTCTCTGTATGCCCTTCTCAATTCTCAATTCAATTTTATTTATATAGCGCCAAAACACAACAACAGTCGCCTCAAGGCGCTTTATATTGTACATAGATCGTACAATAATAGATACAGAGAAAAACCCAACAGTTTCCATTCCTCCTGTATCCTGTTCATCTCACAAAATAAAGCTCAATCTCCGCATCTATGTCAGTGCTTATGTTTGGGTCCTTACCTCACCTCCACACGGCCTGCCTTGCCAGCCGCGACAGTTTTTGCGTTTAGGTGTGGACTAGGAGAACGGAGATTTACTCACACAACGTCAAAGGTGTGCGCCGTTTTTGATGCCACGCTGTGCGCCA
Source organism: Oreochromis niloticus (assembly GCF_001858045.2). Lineage (NCBI taxonomy): Eukaryota > Metazoa > Chordata > Actinopteri > Cichliformes > Cichlidae > Oreochromis > Oreochromis niloticus. Next base: position 1,137,303 of record NC_031976.2, on the reverse strand, counting down.
CGTTATTGTTTACATGAGATGTATTTCTACAATGGCAGATAGAGACAAAATACTGTTACTATTAATCTCACTATCTGCAGTTTTTACACGCTTACATATACACACACAGTTATTGTCCCTCCATTTAGAAAGACAGAGGATTAGAGTGAACTTCAGACCTGGCTTCTACATTCAACACAGATGCTCTCACAACCCGAATCCCGACGTCAGTTTTGAATAGATTAAATTTTTTTTAAATTAAATTTATGTATGCTGTATGTTCATTCCTAAGTTGTGAGTCTACACAACAGCCATACTACTGTCTTTGGTTATTAACAGTGTTGGGGAGTAATGGAAGACAGCATTATTACATACAGTGTTACATATTTAAAATACAAAATATGAGTAACTGTATTCCGTTACAGTTACCGTTTACAAAGGTGATAATCAGAATACAGTTACTTTGCTGAAATAAATGTATTACACAGCGGTCTTTTCCTGTTTCATATGTTAGGCTATGCTCTCTCTATTTTAGGGAGCTAAAAACAAGCTAAAAACAAAACACACATTAAGAGGCTCTCATGCCTGCGTCTCAATCTTGCGGCCCATGTCACCTCTACTTGCGGCCGCATAATGACGTAAAGAAATACTTTTTTAAAATTCTTATTCAAAAAATGATTTAATATGAAGGCAATAGGCAGAGTGTTACAGGCGTCGCCCTAAAGACTGTAGCCTCATGGGCAGTGTAGTCCGTGCTGCAGGGAGAATGGACTACCATACCCGTGATGTGTCTGTGAGCGAGGGAGGGAGAAAAAGGAAAAGTACAAGCTGTCACTGAGCAGAAACGGGAGCTGGAAGCATGTAAATATAATAATAACCACTGCAGCCAAAAACAGTGCCTGACGAGCCCAGCTGTAAGTAAGCTATTAAGACTCGACTGTACGCTGTGTTCGTGTTTTCCTCCAAAACAATAAGCTCCGTTGGAGCCTTTCAACGCCTCTCTCTGTCTCTCGCTAGCAAAGTTGACCCAGACAACAAAGTAAAGCTAGTTTTCGGCTACCAGCCCGACACGAACCCGACGTATTAGCCAGAGGTCCCTTTACTACGGTTCGGAGCCGCGGACCTGTTTTATATACGCGCGGAATAGTTTTCTATACGAGATCGCTGCAAAAAGTGCAGCCTTACCTAATGTCCACCTACTGTTACTCATTTATATTAAGATTTAAACATCTAGTTGGTATTGGTATGGTGAGTAACCTTCAGTAATAGTAATAAATCACACAGCAATAGTACATTCATGTAGCTGTAAAAAGCATGATAATATATTAAGTAATCCAAAGTATTCAGAATACATTACTCTCATTGAGTAACGTAACGGAATACGTTACAAAATGTATTTTGGGGCATGTAATCAGTAATCTGTAGTGGAATACATTTAAAAGTAACCTTCCCAACACTGGTTATTAACATTTGAAATAATGAAAGCACTTGAAAATGTTCATATGAAAAGTAACACAAAATTATCTGCCTTTCCTGAAAAACAAAGACTTTTCAGAAGTTTGAGGGTACAAAACCCTGTTATTTGGCAAAAAAAACACATACTATGGCCTAATAAGACAAAAGTTTAAATTCTTGCACGGTTTGTGTCAAGTTACATCTGGCATCAAACTAACAGCATGTTATGAACGGAACACGACAGCAGTCAGACATGGTGATGCTTTCTTGCTTTAGGACCTGGATGACTTCTTCTGCATTTTCTGCAAAGTAATTAATATTACTTGGATATTAAGTAGTTATGGTGTATAATTTTAAATAACTTGAACTTTGACCACGTTTTTACGCTCTTGGTTCTGCCTTGTTACCCTACCTACTATTACCACTTTATTACCAAGCTGTAATAGAAAGTGTTACCATGTTTTCTTTTAAAAATTAAATTTAAATATGGGACGTACAAACAATCAAAGGCTTTCGTTGTTTGTGTTGTTGACAGATGTTGTATGCAGTATTGAACCCCGATCCTTTGTCCCCATGGCAGAACAGAGAAAACCGACTCATAGTGTGTTAAAACAGTTATATTTCTTTTTATTCAATCATCTCCCGGAAGAGAGAGACCTCTGCACAGCTCAGACGCCAGTTGCAAGAGCTCTAACATTAGAATCATAAGCTGTGTCTCATATAGGTGTTATTTTGGTACTTTACACGTCACACAGTTTCAGACATTGCTTATATGGAAAGTTCCTCTTTTCTGTGTCTTATCTATTAATAGCCTTGTGCACTAAAACTTCCTGTTTTTCAGTCTGGCTGAGCACTTAGTTTGTGAGTCAAAGGTGGCCTTGCTCTACAAGCCTTCATTATTAAAGTACATAAAACAATCTAATGAGCAGTTACACATTAAAAAATATTTCTTTTGTCCCTAACAGCAGTTAAACTTTGCAATTTCTAAAATTGAAAACACGAGCAGTTCATTCTGAAAGACCTGGGTTTTTTTCTCCTTTGAATATTTTATTATTGCTCATAAATAAGACAAAAGTATTTTTTACTGATTACTTGATTAATCGATGGACTAATCAACAGATTATTCAATTACTAAAATAATCCATAGGTGCAGTCCTAGTGCTAACGAAATTTTTCTGTCTCTCCAGTCTGTATCCTGCCTGTCACTTTCCATGCCAGTGCACTTACCTCTGCTGGATGCTGGTCATCACTCGTTTTTCCGCATCATAACTCACCTGTCAGTTTCCTCATTGGTTTCCTCTGAGTTATTCCACTCTCATCTGTCTGCCCACCCTCTGCCCTCTTCCAGTCATTAGCCTTGGAGACTGAAGGCTTCTCCAGTCTGTGCACCCAAGTAAGACAAACACTCTAACACTTTTCACTTGTGGACAATATAGTTTAGTCCATTTCTGGATTCCTCTGCTTGTCTAACTCCCCTTTCTTCTCTCATGGATCTTGCCTGGTTTCTCGCTTTCTGCTCCCTTTTCCCAGCAAGCTCAGTCTCTCGCCCAAGTTGATGTACTTCTCCTGATTGAATAGCTTTCTAATTGATTTTGTGCCTCGCTGTCCTGTCTGGGTCCTGTCTTGAGTCCCCTTGTTTTTACCTCAGTAAATCATAAGTCTTCCTTTCTACTTATTCAGACAATCAGGATTTTTTCTTAAGTATTTTTATTCATCTTTTCATGCCTAAAGATGAATAAAAATACTTAACAAAAAAATCCTGATTGAGGTCATAATGCATGATAGGGTTAAGTAACATTTTCAGGTATCTGTACTTCAGTTATTTTGCTACAGTCCTGGTGGATACAGCATCGTCTGTGCAGAAATTAATCTAGTCCACCGGACCATAAATGTTCTCTCCATGGTCATCACAAAGCCCCTCCCCCATGGTTTTTTACTGCTGGTTCTCTGTATACTAAAGGTTTATACACTGGGAGAAAGCACATCTGATCTTCCCAGGAACAGAAGGGGAGACGAGCTGTGTGCATGATGATATGTATAAGTCCAGTGTTTCTGCTGGGGCATGTAACATACTAAAGTGGAGTCCACAGAGGAGTGATTTAACTCAGTTGCATCCACTTTATATCCAGTAAAATTTTAAATATTCAGCTGGCACATTTGAATTTACTGAATATATGTGTCAATGGAACTAATTAATTTAGTGTTGCTCACTATCAAGTTATTCTAAGTAGTATGCATTCACAAGTAATAAGTTGTCCTAACTTAGCTATTTTAGTAAACTATATTTAGGGTTTTTAGGCAATGAGTGCATATTTATAGGTACTGGCAAATTAATTAGATATTTTTAGTGCACAGTAAACAGTTCCAAAGTAGGACATTACTGTAATCACATTACATTTATCAATAACACAGTAATGTAACATGTTGTTGTAGTAAATTCAGTATATTACAGTTACAATGATGTTTTATCCATTATCTGCACACCAGGTTGCCAGAAAGGGAAACAAAGAGGCATTTCATGAAAGTGGTTAGCTTTTCAGGAATGGCAATAAGGACGTTACTTTTCTTTGTATTGAACAAAAGAACAAGAACACAATGGTAAAGAGCAAACTGCAGTCATGACAGAAACAACTGCATTATGCACAAACTCACAATCACGTTGGCATCGCTCTTTTGTTGCCTGTCCTTTTGATGGATGTAAAAACAGTGTATGCAGAAGACCATCCTCTCTGTGTGAATGTATAATTTTTATAGAAATGCTGAAAATTAATTTGTTGACTTTTGTTCTGACAGACATCATTGTGAGATGTATGGATGTAGAAATAAATAAATTCCTTATGTGGGCAAGTTAAATTATTTTTTTTAAACTAATTTGTGCTTTTTTTCATTGAGCACTTGAGCCCCAAAATATTTTGCAAAATGAATAAGCTTAAATCAAAACTACTGCAGTAACAACAAGACATTGGTCTGGGCTGAAGATTAATGTCCTGCTAATTGGCTGTAATGAAAGAAAATCACACAGCTACTAAACTGTTCTGGGAAAAAACAATCTTTGTAGAATGAATGTAGAACCTTTTTTAGCAACAGCATAATGTACATAGTTTTTAGTGATGTGAGTGTTTTGCTCACGTGTTTCTTTGCATGAAAATGTTGTAATATTGTTGCAGTATGTTCAATAATGTTGTGTATTTGAAGATACAAGCAGGTCTTCGGAAGCTCCCCAGCACTGCATATATCTGCAGTGAGAGATAAAAACTGAAGGACTCATGGGAGCTCATTTAGAGAAGAGCAGTCTTGCCTCTCTGTCATTCAGATTGGACCATTGACTGCACACTCACATAGTTACACACTACAACACTGCACACATTCTTCTCACTTCTACTTATTAGTTTGGATTTAAGTTTGTTCTTACATTAGGCTACTCGCCTGTTAGCACAGGCAAGTCAGTGAGAAGTGTCCCATTATCTGTTTATCCTCAGGCATGCCCACAGCAATTCCAACTGCTCTAGAGCCAGAGAAGCTCCAGGGAAATACATTAGCATCTATACAACGTCAAGGGTGCTGACTGAAGAGAAATAATCTTCAGGTCTGGTGAAAGAATGCCTCAGTATTTAATAAGTGTAATAATAGGAACTAGATGCCAAAGACTTTGATTAAAGCAAATATTAATGGAAAGCAGGCCTAAACACTTACAATGATTAGTCATGGTAAGTGGTAGCAGAGGAGGGGTGGATGTGGATGCACACTACCGGTCAAAAGTTTTAGAACACTGAAATTTTTCCAGTTATTTATTGCAAGTCGTTTAAGTCCAATGAGCAGCTTGAAATGGTACAAAGGTAAGTGGTGAACTGCCAGACGTAAAAAAAAAAAAAAAAAAAAAAGAGAAAAAAAGGTAAGGTTACCCAAAACCAAATAATATACAGGTGTTCCAACTTTTCTGGATTAATTACAACCCCCTCTGTCTGCATAAAAGCAGTGTTGGAGCACACTGTGCTACCCTCGTGAGCATCAGTTGAACAGTTCTGTACTGCAGAAAGTAGTGTGTTGGTACAGAAATGGTAAGAAAAAGGTCATTAACAATGGAAGAGAGACAGACCATCATAACACTTATAAATGTAGGACTTTAATACAGAGAAACTGCAAAGAAAGTCAAGGTGTCAGTGAGTACAGTTTCCTTCAACAACCAAAGGCTCAGAAACAAACTGTGACAGGAAGGTCTGCAGACCCAAAGACACAACTGAATCAGTTACAGTGTGATAGGCGGCTCACAGGACAACAGCTTCAAGCACAGCTTAATAGTGGTCGTAGTAAGCAAGTCTCAGTTTCAGCTGTGAAGAAACCATGGGAGTGTTTTTGGATAGCTCTCTTAAATTGGAGAAGCAAGTGTCCTCAGTGGTAAAAACTAGCTTTTATCAGTTGCGTTTGATATTAAAGGCAAAGCCCTATACTCCTTTAAAAGTACTTGAAAAACTTATTCATGCATTTATCACCTCTAGACTGAACTATTGTAACTCTCTATACCTGGGCCTTCAACAATCCTCCCTCTACCGCTTGCAGTTAGTTCAAAATGCTGCTGCACGCTTTCTAACAGGTACTAGAAAGTATGATCACATCACCCCAGTTTTAGCTAATTTGCACTGGCTCCCTGTCAAACACCGTATAGATTTTAACATTCTTTTGCTTACTTTTAAAGTTTTAAATAATTTGGCACGCAGTTACCTGACTGAACTCCTCCGCTTGTATAACCCCAGGAGGGTACTAAGATCATCTTGCCAGATGCTCTTAGAACAACCTAGATTCAAAACCATACAATATTACAAAGCACATTCCCGGCTGAAGTCCAGAGGTGATCGGGCCTTTGCAATTGCAGCACCTAGACTCTGGAATAGTCTCCCCGCTTCTATTCGCACTTCTGAGTCTATACATTCTTTTAAATCACATCTTAAAACTAATTTTTTTACTTTGGCTTTTGAATCAAATTAGTTTTAACTATCATCAGGCCTGTTTTATGTCTGTCACCTTTGATGTTTATTGGTGTGTTTGTTGTTTGTTTGTTAACTTTTAATCTCTTGCTGTTTCTTGCTGATTGTTAAGCACTTTGATCAACCCTGTTGTTTGTAAATGTGCTATATAAATGAATAAACCTAAACCTGAACCTGTTTGACAGGACGAGCTGCAGCAAGAAATCCAGACGTCAGAATAAGACAAAGAGGCTTGGCTGGGCCATGAAACATCGTTATTGGACTACTGGTGTACCCCAAGGCTCTGTCCTGGGTCCTTTACTTTTTATCATCTATCTCCTACCCCTAGGTAATATTTTTAGGAAGCATAACATCCAGTTTCACTGCTACGCAGATGACACCCAGCTCTACCTATCCTCCAAACCCACAGCCACTCTCCCACCCACATCCATTTCTGACTGTTTAAGTGAAATCAAGGTCTGGTTTACTCACAACTTTCTTAAACTTAATCATAATAAAACAGAATTCATTTTAATAGGCACCAGATCAAAACTGACTACAGTTCCAACCAGTCCTTCATTATCCATTGATAACTCTGTTGTCACATCCTCCCCTCAGGTTAAGAGTCTTGGTGTCATCCTCAATAGCACTCTGTCTTTCACAGCACATATAAATAATATCACTTGGTCTTCCTACTTTCATCTCCGTAATATTAACCGTCTTCATCCCTCACTCACTCCACACAGTGCCGCCTTACTTGTCAATGCTCTTGTCACATCTCATTTAGATTGCTGTAACTCTCTTCTCTATGGTCTACCTCATAAATCCCTCCATAAACTGCAGTTGGTTCAAAATACAGCTGCTCGTATTATTTCCAGAACTAGATCCACTGAACATATAACACCTGTTCTTAAACAGCTCCATTGGCTTCCAATTGACCTCCGTGTCAATTTCAAGATCCTGCTTTTCACTTTCAAAGCGCTTCATAACCTCGCTCCTCCATAACTATCCGATCTTCTCCGTACATACTCACCCCTTCGTACACTCCGCTCTTCTTCAGCTTCCCTTCTGTCTGTTCCACCTGCTCGCCTGACTACCATGGGACTCAGAGCCTTTAGTTGTTCTGCCCCGAGACTTTGGAATGCACTTCCACTTGCTCTACGGGACCACACACTGTCTCACCACTTTTACATCATGTCTCAAAACTCATCTATTTAGAATTGCATACACCTGATCTGTCTTAGGCCATTTTTACCTTGCTCAGTTTTTATACTTGCCTTTATACTTTTATGACTGCTTATGTCTAAATTTTATTTTACCATGTTTATTTGTTCTTTTAATGTTTTTTTATAATATTGTTCACGTGTTATTGTAAGGTGACCTTGAGGGTCTGAAAGGCGCCTATAAATACAATTATTACCATTATTATTATTATTATTATTATTATTATTATTATTACTGCAGATTGGAAGAAGGTACTATGGACTGATGGATCAACATTTGATAAAACCATAAAAATGGTAAAACCATTGCAATCACTTCTCCAGCGAGTTTGATAGTTAGCAAAATAATAATCAGAATTTTAAAAAAATAGCATGTGTAACGTACGCGTACTGGAAAATTATTTACTAGGACTCACCTATCATGCGACTGGAGAACGCAAACTCCGCCATTGTTGTTTTCCATCAAACACTCATTAAAACAGCAACCTAGAGGTATGTTAGCGCACTCATCCCCGACTGTCCGAGGGAGGGGCGGGGTCACATATTGAAACAGACGCAAGGCAGCCCAGGCGGGGAAATTTTGCTTTTGCTTTTTGCAACTCATTTTATTTCTCTATCTGATAAGAAAACAATTCAATCAGATAGCTATTTACTGTGAATGAAATACAGTTACATTTTCAAGCACTTTTAAGCACCACATCTGAAATTCAAGCACTTTTCAAACCTTGAAAAGATGACATTAGAATTCAAGCATTTTCAAGGATTTCAAGCACCCGGACTGCAACTTCAGAAAACACTTGCAAAAAGAAAAACACCTGCAAAAAGAAAAACGCTGCAAAAAGAAAAACACCTGCAAAAAGAAAAACGCTGCAAAAAGAAAAACACCTGCAAAAAGAAAAACACTTGCAAAAAGAAAAACACCTGCAAAAAGAAAAACGCTGCAAAAAGAAAAACACTGCAAAAGCACACATCCTCAAGTCACAAGTCAAGTCTCAAGTAAAGTCAAGCAAGTCAGAGTCAAGTCGCAAGTCAAGACAGACAACTTTCAAGTCAAGTCCCAAGTCCGAAACTTTGAATTTCAAGTCCTTTCAAGTCTTTTTTTTAACCCTCTGGGGTCCCGGGTATAATTGGCCGTTCTTGACTACTTTTGATTTTACTTCTATATTTCACTTTTAAAATATGTTTTTCTTGCCTTGTTTGGTATCATTATTTACAGCACAACCTCAAATATCTGAAATTTGAGTTATTTTTTTCATTTTGGTATACTATATTAGCACAGTTGATCTAAATTCAGACAAAAAATTCAGAATCCGAGTAGAAAAAAGTTATATTTTTTTACATGTTTAACGAATCATTTTCATAACTTGAAATGCAAATAGAAATTGTACATTTCTAAAAATTATGCGCAAGTTTTGCAAACAACAAAGTTATATGGTACTATTTACCTAAAAATGCAGCCAAGGCCTCAGGCGTTTTTTGTATAACCATTTAAATCTATTTACAGAACAATCAGGTGTGCTGCATCAAATAAGAAGGCACACAAATTATTTGTGCCAGTCCAAAAAATGTAGTTTGTGTTCAGTATAAGACAGAGGAGAACACCACAGGCCTAAACCCTGCAGGTCTGACAACTGGAGGTGCAACAGTCCAGTTTTCTATGTGGAGACAGCGTCTACACTGGAATCTGCCTTTGACAGCTTTTTTAGATCAAATATGAAATTCAGCAGTCTAACCGACACACAATACAAAACAATAACTACACAACAAACTAACTATAGCCTCCAAACAGGCTAAACGTCACTAATGTCTCACATATGAAAACTCGCTCTCTCTCTTTCTTTCGCTCGCCTGCTTTCCGTCGCGGGTGTCACTCCTAAAAACTTCCCCTTCTCCCTAAACAACCAAATGTCACATGTTGCCTTATCATTTTTTTGATTGGCTGACATGGTAAACTCTAACACCAATAGGGAAGGGGTGTTTTTTCTTTTTCTTTTTTCACTCGCAAGTGGAGAGCGTATGCTAGGCTGTCTGTAGAAAACGCCGTTTTTGTCTAGCATCCCTGTTGAGAATAACCTTTGCAAATAAACAACAGCTAATAATATAAGATCAAAGTATTTTATTTGATGTATTGACATAAATGACAGAAGAAAAAGGCCATGTATAGCAGGACTACTCAATTACACACTAAGGTGGGCCAGATTTTCTAACCAAAAGAAAATTTTTTTTCCCTGGCTCAGACATGCAAAAGTTAAACACGACCATACACTAATTGCAAATTAAACACAGTGATTTTGAATTGTGATGTGATGGTAAAATAAATATTTGTCAGTCTAAAGTGGGTTAAATCTACGGGGTTAATGATGGGGAGGAGACGGAGAGAGACTGAGTACAGCTACAGAACCCACTTTCTGAAACGGACCCTGCTCACCATTCACCGACAATTCTGAGCTAACAAGTTGCATGTTATTCTTGGATGCGCTTGCAGGACCGGATTTAAAATAGCATGACAAACATATCATACCTGTTAAAGCCAAACAGTATCATCAACGTAGCCCGAAGAACATTTGCTAATAAGATGAAGTTAGCTAAGTCAGCTGTCTCATCGTAGCAAAAAAAAAAAAAAAAAAAAAGCACCACCTACCGTTCTTTATGCAACTTCAAATGTCGGACAAAGTTGGAAGTTGTTCCATCTCCGTCTGTGATTCTCTTCTTGCATGTTTTGCATATTGCATTTCGTTTTTTGTTGACTACTTCGTAGTTTATGTACCCGAAAGAAATTACTCTTGGAAGCATTTTTGGGAGCGTTTTTGTTCTTGTTTTTTTCAAATCTGGTTAATTTGATTGGCTGTGCTACAGCCCACGCCCACATACATACGGAGTGTGGTAAGAATGAATGAATGAATAAAGTGAATTAATGGTCCGCACTTTTTATATAATATGTATGTTAAATTTTAGATTTGGGTAAAATATCAAGTCTTTTCAAGTAAACAGGTTCAAGTCCAATTCAAGTCCCAAGTCACTGGTGTAAAAGTCCAAGTCAAGTCACAAGTCTTACAACCTTTTTTCAAGTCAAGTCTAAAGTCATAAAATTAATGACTCGAGTCTGACTCGAGTCCAAGTCATGTGACTCGAGTCCACACCTCTGGACAATAACCCGACGGACCAGTTGCACGAACCAAAACATGCTAACAAGTGCACTGGGACTGGGAGACACTTCAAAGAAGTGGAAGCGGGGCGGCCAAAGAGTAAACTTTCAAACAGGGGCGATTTTAGCCCATTTTTGAATTAAAGCACCCCCAAAAGACTTCTTACTTTTTTGACAATATTTGCCGTTTGTGAGACACACTACTAAAATATTACAAGCATACAGTACTTGGTTGAGATGTAACATTTTAACAACAAAAGTATAGATATCCCCTCCCCCACTCCCAAAATGGTTTGTTCCAGCTCGGCTCTCCCCTACTCTGAGACGCAGCGGAGCGGAGGTGTAAGTACCTGGCTTAAAACAGGACATATTAGCTGCATTTAACCTGCAGTTACTCTTTATATAGTTAGGTAGGAGTCAGACCATGTTTCTTTTTAGCTGAAAAACATTACACCCAGATAACCTGCAGTGTGGGAAACGTGTTTTCCGACTATGTTTGCTACCCTACAATCCGTCCTGCTCTGTAGTAAAATCAGCGACATTTGACCGTCCTGTTGCTCCCATTGAAATGTATACAGCCTATTTAAAATCTAAAACTTAAAATTGTCTGTAGCCTGCTGTTTTTACCACTGTCCTGTTTGAAATGGATACTAACTAGCTAACTGACTGGATGCCCATTAACCTTATAACTCCTGGTGTGTGTGTGTGTGTGTGTGTGTGTGTCTGTGTGTGTAGAGAGAGACAGCCAGGTTCATAATGGATATTAGGAAGTTTTTTCAAAAAAAGGAGCCACATTCAGGTAAAAGTGTAAGAACAAATGATCCATCAATAAAGGATAATGTTGGATCAGTGTTTCAATATTTATATCTTTTATTAGATGTTCATGTGGTTTGGTTATTTGCCTTTTGGTTGAAAGTACACTGAGAGAGGACTTTTTGTTAGTGATCTTAATAGTAGTTTTTCATATTAATGTAATTTTTTCATCTAATTGAATACAATCTATTTGTGTATGATTGTCAGTCCGAAGAGGGAGAGAGGAAAGAGGGGAACATGAGGAGAAAGTACAAGGTCAGGAAGAACCAGGTAAGAAAACAGACAGGGAACAGTGACAGGCACAACAGAAACTGTTAAACTGACAAAGAGAAAAAACCTGATTTTACTCACACAATCTGGAAGTTGTGTTCTTCCTGTATTAAAGCTGCTATACAGAATCTGCAAAACAAACTGGGTTGAAACATTTTTGACCCTCTTTAACAACATTGTAATTGATTGGGGAGATTAAAATTAACTATATATTTTTATGTCGTTCAGCCACAACCCTACTAAAACCTCAGTAATAGGTAGGCCAACTTTTGGACTGTCCAGTTGGTAAATGGCCTGTATTTGTATAGCGCTTTACTAGTCCCTAAGGACCCCAAAGCGCTTTACACAATCAGTCACCCACCCATTCACACACACATTCACACACAGGTGATGGCAAGCTACATTGCAGCCACAGCCACCCTGGGGCGCACTGACAGAGGCGAGGCTGTCGGACACTGGCGCCACCGGGCCCTCTGACCACCACCAGTAGGCAACGGGTGAAGTGTCTTGCCCAAGGACACAACGACCAAGACTGTCCAAGCCGGGGCTCGAACCAGCAACCTTCCGATTACCAGGCGAACTCCCAACTCTTGAGGCCCGATCGCACCGTCCAGTTGTCTATATGACTGCCGCAGTACGTACATCACATTTGCGCACTGAATCAGAAAGTGCCAAACAGCCCTGGTGGAGTGAGGAGCTGTAGAGAGAAGCAGAGTGCTCTGTTTATATTCTAAAAATGTTTTAAGCTAGCTTGTTTCAAAGATTCTGTACAGCAGCTTTAAATGTTTTCCAAAAGCACACATACACTTATCAGTGTTTCTCAAACTTTTTACAGTGTGTACCACCTGATAAAAAATGTCAAGCTCTCTTAGGTACCACTATGAAAGTGTCACGACTGGGGCAGCAGTCGTATGAAGGTGAGAAAGGAGGATCCAGGGGCAGACAATGGCGGAGGTGCAAGTGGGATTTATTAACAGTGAAAAATAACCAAGATATGGGCAGAACTAAACATAAACCTAAACTGGGAAACCTAATACAAAAGGGAGGACATGGAGCGAGAGCAGAGAGACACGGAGAAATACGAAATAACATTAAGTACACGGAAACTTCACAGAGAAACACAGACGACACGACGAGGAGCACAGGCAGACACGCAGTATAAATACACACATCAGGTAATCAGGAAATGGCACACAGGAGGGGACACAGCTGGAACTAATGGACATAATGAGACACAAACCTACAAAGTAAAACAGGAAACTCACAGACTGTTTTACACAACCAACTGGGGACACGAACAGAACACAGAGGAGAGACACAGGTAGGGATGAAAGAAACACACAACTCAACCCCTAAGAACAAATGCAAAATCAGAATAAACTAGAGAAATGATAATAATAAACTTAAAGCGCTGGGCCACCGACCCAGGACCATGACAGAAAGAATGAAACTCATAAATCTTACAACACAAAATTAGTATTATTAAATCAGTAAAGTTAGTATCTGCAGTAAAGATTTTTTTCATGCACTCTATACATTCTACCACAGGCAAAGTTGCCTCCATTTTTATAGATTTTTTTTTTTTTATATTTTGTAATAATTTATTCTGTTTTGGGAGTGTTTTTTTTATGCATATGTATTATATTATACACACACATTAAAAGTGTATCTCTGTCCAAAAAATGCACAGTTTACTTTTTACTCACTATGAGCATCATTCATTATTCTCCCCCAGTAATTAAGGTTAGGATATGTATTTTTTTATTCCAATCCATTCTTCTTTAGCAGCATTTAAATAAACTTTATCAGATTTATGATTTTGTTACAGACTTTTCAAAAAAGTGTTTTGCTTTTCTTTCTCAAATGTGGGGATTAAATTGTGTTAAAATGTACAAAACAGTGATGTCATGTTTTGTGACGAGGACCCAGGCACAGAGAGACTTGTTGAATTTAAGAATCTTCTGATTTAAGAAAGAAATTTGCAGACTTGCACAGAGATGGTAAAATTATGATGACTGATAGCAGAGATGAAGACAACAGATGACGAGGACAGGGAGGAACAGGGGTTTAAATGCACCAAGGAGACAGTCAGAGGGAACTCGGGACAACTGGAGACATTTAAGGATGCAGGGACTGACAGAGACAGGGAAGAAGTCTCATTGTGACGTGTAAAGTTTATCTTGCCTGGCTGGGCAGCTCTCTGGGTGCTCAGCACCCCCAAAGCTCTGATCCTAGAATCACCCCTGGTGCACACCTGTTGCATTTTACAAATCATGAGCCGCAAAGCTGTGAAAATGGAACATAACACTGGGACATTGTCTATCGATTTTATTGTTTATTTTAATATTTATGTACAGCGCTTTGTGATTGTCTATCTGCGAAAAGCGCTTAATAAATAAAGTTTACTTACTTACTTACATATGGTGTGAAAAATCTGGCCAAACAGATACATTCAGTACGTGTTTATAAAAGGAAAAAAAGAGTAAAATCTGTAGCAGTACCAGTGTCTAGTATATGATTAAGTACAATGTTTTAAGTCAGCAAGCCCAGCCAGAGGCTACCACTGACAGTAGCTCATCTGTCCATCATTTAAAGACCATGCAGAATGCCACTCATCATCCAAACTTTTTTATTTATAATGTTGACATTATAACATATGTTATGACCCGGCCTAGGGGTAACTGGTACTCAAACATGCAGGTGTGACTCCCCACTCCAACCACTCCCAACAAAGGCCAGCAACATGGCAGGTAAAGGTGCTAAGCAGCAATTTACTTGCTCGTATGTGAGCAGTGCCCAAAATAAGAAACAAAAGGTTTCTAATCTTCCCTATCAGAAAATAAAAGCAAACAAAAGATGATTCTCTAACCTAAGTTCCCATCCAAAAACCAGGATTCAACAAAAAGGGCTTCTCACTCCTATTAACCTGCTGCAGTGCTCAATATATACAGTTAATAAGAAATACAAGCAATGTTTACAACAACTATTTACAAAAACTGAATTAGAAATGACTCTCTGGTTATGAAATGCTCAAAAGTACAAACAACTAGCTGGCATTTTGTTGGTGGTAGAGGAGGCGAGGAGAGGGGCGAAGTGGCCGTCAGCTGGAGGTCCAGTCAATCAAAGTCTGCTGTCTAGTCAATCATCCAATCCCAACTTCAGGAGCTTGTTTGAATCAGCCAATCACAGACACCCTGCCACACCCAGCCTGGAGGGAGGAGACAGAAAATACACACACCCACACTCATACGAATGGGAGGAGACATACATTAAAACATGCAGCATGTGATCACAAACCACAACACTGAGTCATAACACATAACATTATAAATAACACCAATATACCCACGCCATAAACATGCCTGAAAACATGTCTAAATGACCATTATTTATGTTTTACAAGCTTCTTACATATAGCACACAGTCTGCCAGAATAAAGGAATTCAGTTAAAGGAAAGGTACAACACAACAACAACAATCTTTATTTATAGAGCACATTTAAAAACCAGCGGCATACCAAAGTGCTTAACATAAGAGACAGAAAAGTAACACTTGTAGTCCTAACTTTGATATTTTGGATCAAAGTGTTGTCTCTAAAATTAGGTAAGCTAAAGGTTCTGTTTCCATGTCACTTGCAGAAATTCTAGGAATCACTAGCAAGCCTACACTCTAACAGAAATTCAATTATAAATTTAACATGAAGAAAAGCTAAGATGGGGATGCAATATTGTCAAGAGTAAGGTGGTTTACAAGGAGCGGTCTCAAATTTTAAACATTTTCTGTTTGTGCTCCTGTTTAAATTAGCATATCGTCTCAGATATCAAATAATACAGAACTAATTACATTTCAAAAAAATCAACCTTACCAACACTACTTATAATCTCCATACTGCACTAATCCATACTGCTGCTGGGTGTCAAAAACACAAACAAAATGTATCAGTGGAATGCTGAAATCTCTAAGTTACTATCTAAGAATAGCACAAGCACACTCCCACACCTCCTAAAGGGAAGAACAGAACCCACCTACCTACCCTCCAGTCCTCTTACACTGCCCACCACATCTCCAGGAAATTTCCTCTCTGTTGCCTGCCTACCCACTGATCCCCAAGGATCTTTTGCCTTCCCCCTATTGCTGCACTCACCAACAAATCAAGTAAGACATATCTCTGTTATTTTCTCACACACTCTATCATAAGCTCAGCTCCCCCACTAACTCTGCTCTTCTGTGTTGCTAAAGGACTTCCCGTGAAACCATCCCAGTATCTAGTTTTCCCCTGTCGGTCAATGAATCACTTAATAACTTTGAAACCCTCGTGTGTTGTGTCTGCTTTTGGGTCCATCCCTGCATCACTCTTGACATACATAAGGTATGGTCATCAACGACTGAACTGAAAATGAATAAGAACACAGCCAATGTCCACAGGAAAAAAAAAATCAGAAAGCCTAGAGAACCTACAGGAGTCTTGGGACTCTTGGGACATACGACATCACCTCTTTGGTGGAGAAGGTGCCTGAGCTAGTGGATGAGGTTGAAAGATGCTTGCTAAATCAGGGGTAGGCAACTCCAGGCCTTGAGGGCCGGTGTCCTGCAGGTTTTAGATGTGTCCTTGATCCAAAACAGCTGATTCAAATGGCTAAATTACCTCCCCAACATGTCTTGAAGTCCTCCAGAGGCCTGGGAATGAACTAATCATTTGATTCAGGTGTGTTGACACAGGGTTATATCTTAAACCTGCAGGACACCGGCACTCGAGGCCTGGAGTTGCCTACCCCTGTGCTAGATATAGTCAGGGTTAAATCAACCCATGCAACCAATCTGATTCTTGGAAAGGCACTAGACCCTCTTCTGGATTCTAGAGTTGCCCTTGGTGAGAAGAAGCAGCCAGGGCTTCCTTTCCTTTTATCCCTTATTTGCACCCTGCAACACTGGAGTAGATGACAGGGTGTTTCCTTGTGTCCTTGGCACATCAGGTCAGAACGGGTTCTGAAAGTCATTTGCAATTGCACGCCAAGTGACGACTCAGAGTCCTTAGTCTTCTTTAGAATCACTGACTGCTGGTGGGTGCCCATATAAGAACTCCACTGTCCTTTTGGGGGACTTCAGTGAACACAAGAACATGGAAAAAGAAGCATGAACTGGTGTGATTGTGAGGAATGGTGAGCCTGATCTGAACCCAAGCCGTGTTCTCTTATTGGACTTCTCAGCCAATCACAGTTTATCCATAATGAATGCTACATTTGAGCCTCAGGGTGTTCATACATGCACATGGCATCAGGCCACCATAAGTCACAGATCAATGGTGATGGTGAAGAAAGGAGCTGGTCAGTCAACTAATGCAGCGGTCCCCAACCTTTTTTGCGCCACGGACCGGTTTATGCCCGACAATATTTTCACGGATCGGCCTTTAAGGTGTCGCGGATAAATACAACAAAATAAAACTAGTACCGGTACCGAAAAAAACAAGATTTATTCATAACACACGTGAAAAGACCCAGGAAAACCGAGTTAACAATAAAAACAATAACAAAATAACGCTGAAAACCCTGAAAACCATACATTTCACACCTGAGCCTCAACTCTCGTGGCCCGGTACCAAATGACTCACGGACCGGTACCGGTCCGAGGCCCGGGGGTTGGGGACCGCTGAACTAATGAACTCCAGGTGAGGAGTAGATCAGGTGGCTGGTAAAGATGTTGGACAGGCCTGGTATGCCCAAAATTATACTGATGGTACACTGGGAACATCTGGCAGAGGCTTTGGTCTCTGAGATCTCTATTGCTGAGATTGTTGGTAGTTTGTGCCTGTTGTGGCAGTAATTCTTGAACCACAGACATGAAGGGAGCAATCAAGCTGAAGAAGGACTCCTGTCAGTCTTGGTTAGCTTGTGTCATGGTCCCTGTGTTTCTCTGGCTGGCTCACGCTGGTTACAGGTTGTGTTTTTTTCTTCCTCTTTGCCTCTCCCTCGCTCCTCTCTGTCTGGGCAGAGCTCGTTACGAGCTCTTGCTCTTGGCCCATGCACCTGTGTGATTGTCACCACCTGCTGCTGATCTGAACCTGTGGTACCGCACTTGCACCAGTTGTGCTGAAAGGGCGCGGCCCTGAAAACCCCCCAGGCAGCAATGGGTACAGTACGTGTTGGTGCCCCCATAGAAAGAATTGCAGTCGATCTGATGGGGCCATTGAACGAAACAGAGGCATAACCACTTCATACTGGTGGTACAAGCTATTTCAGCAAGTAGGTGGAGGCTTATCCAGTCCCCAATGAACAAGCACGGTGGCAGAAAAGGTTGTCTCGGAGTGGGTGTGTAGGTATGGAGCTTCTGCATAGTGACCAGGGCGCCAACAGGGGATGTGCGAACTGTTGAGAATGAAAAAGACACACATCACACCCTTTTGCCCACAGTTTGATGGCCAGGTGGAACGTTTTAATGGTACTCTTCAGATGGCCACTGTGGAGCGCTGCCACTGGGACTGGGATATAATGATCCCATACGCTGTCGTTGTCACGGTTCTGGGTTATTTTGACCCAGCTTTTTCGGTTTCTTGTATTTTGGTGTTTTTCTTGATTATATTCATTATATTTATGTTCTGATTCTTTAGCTATCCTGTGTTGAGTATTATTATTATTCTGGTTTAGGTTTTGTTCTCTTGCCCTCATGTTTAGTATAGGTTTAGTTCTGTGCTTAGTCTTCTCTGCCCGTGTGTCCCTCTGTGTAAAGTCCATGTTTCTCAGTCCGCGTCTTTGTGAATTGTTTCTGGTTTCCTGTTTTACTTTGAAAGTTCATGTCTCATGTCAGCGTGTTCAGTTTTACTTCTCCCTTGTCTCGTTAGCCTAATCTTTCCCAGCTGTGTCTCCCTCCTGTTGCCCATGCCCTGATTACTCCCCTGTGTATATAAGCCCTGTGTTTTCCTGCGCTCTCTGTCATGTCGTACCCTCTACATGCTGTGTGTTTTGTCTCATGCTCCTGTTTAGTTTGTCCTCTTCCAGTGTTTCAGTCCTTAGTTCATCTGTCCAGAGTTTTGTTTTGTTTTTTGGTCAGTTTAATTTATTAAGAGGTTTTTCCCAGGAATAAAGCTGCACTTTGAGTTTAAAGTTCCATCTCCGAGAGTCCTGCATTTTGGGTCCTTTTTCCTGGCTGCCTGCCTGCCACACAGCCCACCATGACAGTCGTGGCTTATCAGGCAACCAAACACAGCTACACATGACTCAGGTTAAACATGATGCTTCTGGGGCGAGAGATAACTGAGCCTGTTGACTTGGGGTGTCGTCGGCTGGCAGACCCGCGACCATCAGCACTGCATCACAGTATGTGGTGCAACTCAAGGAAAGACTGGAGCTTCCTCACCAAGTTGCACGGGAGGCTCTTGGGGGAATCTGTCAAGCGTGCTAAGAGACAGTACACCAAGAACATCTGCCAAGTTCAGTATCAAGTTGTCGCTGTAGTGTGGCATCTGATCAAAGGGACCAAGAGAGTGAGGCACAAGGTTCACAAGTTCTTGCCTTTGAGTTTTATTTCGGTGCTCCGAAATAAAACTCACACTGTTAGTTCATCATTTTCACTCTGTACCACTGCTCCTCACCAGGCTTTGTGGAGCACAGTAAACAATTCAGTCGAGGCCTTGAGCAGCCGTACACAGACATCACGCACAGACATTGTTTTCATAACCAAACTGTTTTAGACCTTGTCCCTTAAATCTACATACATGCAATCTGGGTGACATGAAACACATTTAACCAATAATAAAACACATTCTAAGTAATCGATGGCTTCTTATAACAAATTCTATATTTGGATATTTGTGTGCAGCATTTTGCGTATCAGCATAAGCATTTGTTAGCAAAGCATTCTTCATTGCATCAGCATGTGTGTGTGTATGTGTGTGGATCACTTCTCAGTTAATCAGCATTTCGATTTAGGTGCGTGTGTGTGTGTCATTTCTCACTCAATCAACGAGGGCACATCTGTTCATGTATGTGTTTCTCTTCATTCTGAGTCAGTGTATGTAGATGTGTGTGTGTGTGTGTTTGTGTGTGTGTTCATCACTTTCTTGTTCTGGTGTTTTGGGTAAACCACGGCCTGAAGCGTGCCCTGGGGTCCTGCCCTCCTCCTTTTCAGTCTGTTTGCCACCATTGCTGCTGCTGCTCAAAGTTCAGTCCATCCTAGTTCTGGCCCCAATTGGGGCAGTCCTTTCTCCAGTGTCCATGCTCACCGCAGGTGAAACCTGCATCTTCCTCTGTGCTTTTGTCCATTCTGAGGTGCCTTTTGACCTCAGTTGCTCCTCCTGTCTCTGTCGCCCCCTTTTTGCTGCCCGATCATCCGTGGTGGTCCATCACTGCCCTGTACAGTGTTAATGCAGAGTTATCAAGGTCAGCATTATGTTGCTCGGCCTCACTTTTCATCCAGGCTTATTGAGCGTCTCGTCACAGCTCTGTCAGCTGAAGCTGTCTGGGAATTTTCCCCCGTGTAGTGAAGCGGACCTTGGGTTTAACGCTCTCCGTCTCTGCTGCATGAGATCCTTTTCCTGCAGCACTGTTGACATTTTCAGGTTGTTGTTGTGGGTCCAGCTGCTGCAGCGTTTGGTCAGGGTCACGTCAAAGATGGTAGAGGGGAGAGCAGGAGTCCAGGTCAGCCTCGGCTTTCCGGGCTGGCAAAGCAGCCTGTAATTAAACATAAAGAGAAAAAACAAAAACAAAACAAAACGGACGAACAGGAAAATGATGTTGTGTTGGCTGTGTTATTCAGAGAGGGGAGAAACACCGGGCCAGGCCCTGTGTCAGCCTTCTCTCCCCCTTTTTTTTTTTTTTTTTTTTTTTTTTTCCTCACGATCTAGTCAACTCATAACCCACCAAGTGGACAGGACAACACAGATACATGTCGAATTTCTTTCTCACTAAAGGGAATTTTCCTTCCTTCAGTAATCATTTGTGTTGATCAGTCACCAGAAAGCATATCACAATTTGACTCTTAACCACTAAATTTGTTATTTCATCACTGGTTGGTCATACCAGTCTTTCTTTTTTGAAGTTAAGTTGTTGTCCTGCAACACAGAGAGTTTATTTGTTAGTAATGGATAAACTTCATCATTAAAAAACAACAGGTGTATGTTAATTTCGCTGCTTTAACCTTACTGGAAAATCTTCACGTGTTCAGGAATGTAAGCTGTTTTTTCATTGCGTGGGTGTGCATTTGTAGGCGGGTTATTTTTTATTTTTATTTTTTTTCTCAAACAAGGCGTTTCCTTAAAAGGTGCCTTTCTCTCACATTTCTCTGCTTGTGTGTGTGTTTTTGTTTCACCTTTTGTTGCGATGCTCCGGACGCCTTCCCAACCTCCACAAGTCCGTTGGCCCCAAATTTCAACCCAGTTTTATGTGTTACAGCTTCTTTTAATTTCTCCTGTAATTCTCTCCTCACTGCTGTCTTTTCCACAGCTGCTGATTCTTGCTGGGTGTGGGTCCCATTACTATAATTTTGTTCTGGGCGCTGTGCTTGTGGTGGGCGGTTGGTCCAGGTCCGTAGCCACCTGTATTAACACACTAAAAGATTTATTTAATATCATTTTCATCACTGTTAAATGGACAAGCAGGCAACAACTGCACACCAGTCTCACAACACATTCCTCTCTCTGCTTCTCAATAATTCTCCACTCTCACTTTATTTCTCCTTTCTCTATGTCAACCTTAAAATCCGACATATTCCACCCAAATACTTACCTCTCACTGTTTTTATTTTGCACCACAGAGTATTACACCCAATTACGCCCGTCTATCTCTATGTGGCTCCAAATTGTCCTCTTTTATCTCTTATTTCAATTTTACACACTCGTCAGGGGACAGGCACAAAGCAATCACAATTTCAACCACTGAAGCGAGTAAATCAACCTTTTTGACTAATCTAGAACTCAACCTTTGATCTCAAAATGTGTCTTGTTCTAGTCCAGAATAAATGTAATCCCGTGATTACACAGCGGTATCAGTGTTATTCTGTAGCTATGCAGGAGTCCTCAGTTCCCAAGTCGCCACCTCGGCTAACCAGACGCCGCTGGACCGGCCTGTGCGTCCACAGACGGGGGGGTTGCCACACCTTGAACAAAATCAATTTCCACAGGTCCACTAGGCGTCAACCTTTGATCCTAAAATGTGTCTTTGCTCTAGTGTCCTCCAATTCACACATAAACCGTCACTGTCACCATGTTCATTTCATGCAATGCCAACACGCAAAAGCGCATCCCACGAGCAGAAACACACACAGAGCCTTCTGAGCTCAATTTAGAACTATTCCGAAGCGTAACCGCACCACAAACCAGCTTCCACTTATACTGAACTTATGGCCGCATCTCCAAAACAGTTTCTACTATCTTATTGCCACAGAAGCCAGTCTTAGACAAAGTTAAATGTGGAAGGTAACGTGGGCTGCAACTCTAGTCTCAAGGTAGAATGTTTTTAGTATGTTGCTAGAGCCCGTTCCTATGACACTGGAATTCAGCCTCAACTTATGATGTTATTATCTCGCGCCTTAAAGCAGACACCGACAAATTTAATGTGAAAATACGTGTAACTCAGCGAACAGATTAATTTGGAAAGCCCAATATGCACATTTGGTATTTATAATACAACAGGCTGTGCTTACCTTTTGTTTTGGACCGGTCCTCTGCTCGCCTCGCCTCACGATCTCACCACAGGCCAAATCTGCCCGTCCTCAGCACGCCAAAGATCCGGGTCACACGGCACCAAGTTGTTAAAATCTCCCAATTCTTTTAATCTTTGGGCTGAAGGAAGGACAATACTCGGTGTATAAATGCTCAATCAACAATCATTTATTTCCATACAATTCAACACTTTATGAGCACAAACCATCCGGATGGGGAGACATGCATGCAGAGGGTCACAGCAAATCTCCAACTGGTGGAGGGTTACTCAAGCTCTTATAGCCTCTAGTGGCCCCCACCTAGTTTAAAAACCTAAACATTCACATTCTTCCTCTCACACGGCGCCTAAGTTATGACCTCGGCTCCTTGTTTTTCTGCTATCAGAACAGAAAGGCCCTGACTCTCTGCACACAATATTCTCTTCTTAACTCAGCAGTATAATGCATCATAAAACAATATCATCCATTCACAATAAATCAGCAGTCTAATGTAATACAAATCAGTTTAACAAATGTAATAGTTATCACCTTCTTCTAATTCAGGAGAATAAAGCAAACTAAAACTACATAATAATTTCACAATCTTTAATTAGGGGTATAACATGGCATAAGATAATATAATAATCTCACACCTTCCTATGAGGGTCCTTACTTTGTAGTAGACTTGCTGGATGACTCAAGCCTTATCACT
The DNA here is from genome assembly GCF_001858045.2 of Oreochromis niloticus. Lineage (NCBI taxonomy): Eukaryota > Metazoa > Chordata > Actinopteri > Cichliformes > Cichlidae > Oreochromis > Oreochromis niloticus. The sequence goes on along the minus strand of NC_031976.2, from coordinate 1,114,116 downwards.
CCAGGACAACAGCTGGGTCTTCCAAGACCAGGTAGCCCCTGTTGAGTTGCCTCCTCCAGTGCTCAACGAGAATGATTCTGATATTGACTTCGGTCCCCTTGACCTGTGGGACACCTTCTTAGGAGCAAATTACCCAGATACCGGCGTCCCCCTGGGAACTGGCTCTCTGCCACCTGCTCTTGAAGATGGCAGCAGGTCACCAGCCAGCCCTGTTCAGCCTTAAGTGGACGAGGCTGGGGGCCAGGGCCTGATTGAAGAACCAGGCCATCACCACTCCCAGAGTTTTACAAGCTGCTCCAGACATTGGGGAGGGGGGCACATTGTAAATGTTTTAATAGAATGCCCTACGGTTCCCTTATTAATGTGAGCGATGTGCTGGAGTGATGTTAAGGGTTTAATCATCATCCAGGGTGGGGGTAGTGTGATAGGCATGGCCCTTTAAGGATAAAGCCTCATAGGAAATGTATCCAGACTGCGGGAAGAATGTGTGGGACTGCCCCTCGTGGTGTATGTGTGAGCATGAGGGAGAGAGTCGGAAAGAAAAGGATATGAGTAGCTACCAAGGAAAATTGAAAAAGAAAGCATAGAGGTCTGTTTGCGGTGGCCATTGTAATATTGTCCCAATATTCTCTTAGACAACCTCTGAGGCGGTCACAGAGCAGCTGTATTTGTACTGACATTAGATTACACACAGGTGCACTCTATTTAGTCATTAGCACTCATCAGGCATGTAGCCTAAGCCTGCTTTAAATTTCTCAATAACTTTATCCCTGACCTGTCTGGTGTCTAAATCCAATCGAGAATCTGTGGCAAGATCTGAAAACTGCTGTTCACAAACGCTGTCCATCTAATCTGACTGAGCTGGAGCTGTTTTGCAAAGAAGAATGGGCAAGGATTTCAGTCTCTAGATGTGCAAAGCTGGTAGACACATACCCTAAAAGACTGGCAGCTGTAATTGCAGCAAAAGGTGGTTCTACAAAGTATTGACTCAGGGGGCTGAATAATTACGCACACCCCACTTTGCAGTTATTTATTTGTAAAAAATGTTTGGAATCATGTATGATTTTCGTTCCACTTCTCACGTGTGCACCACTTTGTATTGGTCTTTCACCTGGAATTCCAATAACATTGATTCATGTTTGTGGCTGTAATGTGACAAAATGTGGAAAAGTTCAAGGGGGCCGAATACTTTTGCAAGCCACTGTATTTACCATCGAATTTTAGCATGTATTTACAATAATAAACTGGAATGTTTTATCTATTAAATAAACATTACATATTTTGTTCAATTATGTTAAATTTTGACTGTATTTTTACAGTATTTTGTATTAAAAACTCAGTTTAAAAAATCATGGTTATTCATAACAGTTTTCATATTATTTTATGGTAAACATGTTAACTCAGTCTATATTTTTGTTTTCCCTTTTTTTTAAAGTGTGCTCATGATGCAGCTACTGATCTACTGACAGAAGCAGCAGGATGAAATTATATGTACAGAGCAAACGTCTGCTCAAATTCTCTCTTCCTATGTAGTTAATGCAATACTTTTGTTAAACCCCTTCAAATAAAGCTAGAAATCTGCAATTTGTATTCTGTACAACTTTTCCATACTGAGCTTACTGAATTCCTATTCTTTAAAGATTTGTTCCGAGCACCAGATAAGGCATTTAAAGATACTACATCCAAAGGGGAAACTCAATTTCATACTAGAGTGTGGACACAAAACTGGTCAGATTACTAATTTAGTTGCTGTTAGAGTGATACTGAAAAAATAGAAAAATGCAATGAGGTAAGAAAGAACCATTGAAGATTAATGCCCTGTCAGAACAAGTGGAAACTAATAACATGGATCAGTGAAATCAGAAATTAGTGGCTTGTGTTTCAGTATGGGATAAATATGTTTGCTAAAGTAGATCCAAGTATCTGGAAATGGTGTGATGTAGGTTTAAAGGCCCCAAATTAAAAATAGATAAAATCAGTAATCCACCAGTGGCTGGTGTATTGCACAATAGAAAATAAAGCAACCAGAAGTAAAGATGAAGATATTTACTGACTTAGACGAGACTTAGAATATATATAAAATGACCTCATGGCTTGTTTTGCAAGTGAATTGTGAAATGCCGAATTAAGTTTCATTGTTAAGACCTTAAGAAGTTGTGTAAAAGTCATTACAGGAAATGCTCTAATACAGTTATTTAAAATCTGATGAATATGAAGGGAGACTACAGGGAGTGCAGAATTATTAGGCAAATGAGTATTTCGTCCACATCATCCTCTTCATGCATGTTGTGTTACTCCAAGCTGTATAGGCTCGAAAGCCTACTACCAATTAAGCATATTAGGTGATGTGCATCTCTGTAATGAGAAGGGGTGTGGTCTAATGACATCAACACCCTATATCAGGTGTGCATAATTATTAGGCAACTTCCTTTCCTTTGGCAAAATGGGTCAAAAGAAGGACTTGACAGGCTCAGAAAAGTCAAAAATAGTGAGATATCTTGCAGAGGGATGCAGCAGTCTTAAAATTGCAAAGCTTCTGAAGCGTGATCATCGAACAATCAAGCGTTTCATTCAAAATAGTCAACAGGGTCGCAAGAAGCGTGTGGAAAAACCAAGGCGCAAAATAACTGCCCATGAACTGAGAAAAGTCAAGCGTGCAGCTGCCAAGATGCCACTTGCCACCAGTTTGGCCATATTTCAGAGCTGCAACATCACTGGAGTGCCCAAAAGCACAAGGTGTGCAATACTCAGAGACATGGCCAAGGTAAGAAAGGCTGAAAGACGACCACCACTGAACAAGACACACAAGCTGAAACGTCAAGACTGGGCCAAGAAATATCTCAAGACTGATTTTTCTAAGGTTTTATGGACTGATGAAATGAGAGTGAGTCTTGATGGGCCAGATGGATGGGCCCGTGGCTGGATTGGTAAAGGGCAGAGAGCTCCAGTCCGACTCAGACGCCAGCAAGGTGGAGGTGGAGTACTGGTTTGGGCTGGTATCATCAAAGATGAGCTTGTGGGGCCTTTTCGGGTTGAGGATGGAGTCAAGCTCAACTCCTAGTCCTACTGCCAGTTTCTGGAAGACACCTTCTCCAAGCAGTGGTACAGGAAGAAGTCTGCATCCTTCAAGAAAAACATGATTTTCATGCAGGACAATGCTCCATCACACGCGTCCAAGTACTCCACAGCGTGGCTGGCAAGAAAGGGTATAAAAGAAGAAAAACTAATGACATGGCCTCCTTGTTCACCTGATCTGAACCCCATTGAGAACCTGTGGTCCATCATCAAATGTGAGATTTACAAGGAGGGAAAACAGTACACCTCTCTGAACAGTGTCTGGGAGGCTGTGGTTGCTGCTGCACGCAATGTTGATGGTGAACAGATCAAAACACTGACAGAATCCATGGATGGCAGGCTTTTGAGTGTCCTTGCAAAGAAAGGTGGCTATATTGGTCGCTGATTTGTTTTTGTTTTGTTTTGGAATGTCAGAAATGTATATTTGTGAATGTGGAGATGTTATATTGGTTTCACTGGTAAAAATAAATCATTGAAATGGGTATATATTTGTTTTTTGTTAAGTTGCCTAATAATTATGCACAGTAATAGTCACCTGCACACACAGATATCCCCCTAAAATAGCTCAAACTAAAAACAAACTAAAAACTACTTCCAAAAACATTCAGCTTTGATATTAATGAGTTTTTTGGGTTCATTGAGAACATGGTTGTTGTTCAATAATAAAATTATTCCTCAAAAATACAACTTGCCTAATAATTCTGCACTCCCTGTATATCCCCACTAGTTGCATGTCTTTGGAACATTCTAAATTGCTGATATCTGTGAATGTGAGTGCAAATGGATGTCTGTCTCTGTTTTAATTCAATTCAATTCAATTCAATTTTATTTATATAGCGCCAAATCACAACAAAAGTCGCCTCAAGGCGCTTTATATTGTACAGTAGATAGCACAATAATAAATACAGAGAAAAACCCAACAATCATATGACCCCCTATGAGCAAGCACTTTGGCGACAGTGGGAAGGAAAAACTCCCTTTTAACAGGAAGAAACCTCCGGCAGAACCAGGCTCAGGGAGGGGCGGGGCCATCTGCTGCAACCGGTTGGGGTGAAAGAAGAAAAACAGGATAAAGACATGCTGTGGAAGAGAGACAGAGATTAATAACAGATATGATTCGATGCAGAGAGGTCTATTAACACATAGTGAGTGAGAAAGGTGACTGGAAGGGAAAAACTCAATGCATCATGGGAATCCCCGGCAGCCTACGTCTATTGCAGCATAACTAAGGGAGGATTCAGGGTCACCTGGTCCAGCCCTAACTATATGCTTTAGCAAAAAGGAAAGTTTTAAGCCTAATCTTGAAAGTAGAGATAGTGTCTGTCTCCCGAATCCAAACTGGAAGCTGGTTCCACAGAAGAGGGGCCTGAAAACTGAAGGTTTTTTACTTCTGTGTTAGACTGGGGAGCTATCCAGAGGGTACCCTCCTTTTGCCAAAGGGCACCCAAGGGCAACACAGCTGACGCAAATGCTCGGCAGCAGCTTGAGATGCTGTAGGCCCAGGTCAAAAGGAACAAGCAGGTGCCCGATGGCTCAGGCTTGGTCCTCGCCAGGACCAAGCCTTGGTTCTCTCCGCATCCGGATGGTTTGTGCTCATAAGTGTTGAATTGTATGGAAATAAATAATTGTTGATTGAGCATTTATACACCGAGTATTGTCCTTCCTTCAGCCCAAAGATTAAAAGAATTGGGAGATTTTAACACTATCTATCTATCTAATACATATTGAAAACTGACAATGAAAATGATTTTGTCAATCAGATGGCATTGCATGGTGGATAAAAATATGATACTTTTCTAGGTTCATAAATACATCAGTTTTTACAAGATTTCCAACACCGATGACTGAATTGCAGCCCCAAAGCGTGACAGAGCCAAACTTATTTATAAAGATTTAAAGAGCTCCACTTCATCCTCTGAAAATACAGGGGGTGTGTTGCCTAGAGAGGCTTCAAAAGGGGAAAGACCAGTTGTAGATGAGGTGAGGGAATTAAGCGCATACTTAACCCACAGAAGATGTGACGACCAGGTTGCGGATTATGTGTGGTGACGCAGCAGAGGGTAGATTATAGCTTGGCTTATATTCTCTTGGTGCAGAAGGTCCTCCAGACATCCAGACATCCAAGATTCATGTGTCATCGTGGGATGACACGTGGTGAGAAGGGCATTGGGCTTAACATTGTGGGAACCTGGACGATAGGAAACTTCATTCGACCAAAAAACAGAGACCATTCTTCCAAAGCTAACTTAACTGCCAGCAGTTTTCAGTCGCCCACATCATAGTTTCGCTCTGTGGGAGTTAGGCAATGCGGGAAAAGGCACAAGGTTGAAGCTTGGGGCACCGAATGTTTGGAGAGCACTGCTCCTACCCTAGAGTCATAGGTGTTGTCTGTTTCTGCAATGAGTGATTTCTTGGTGTGGGGAAGAATCAGGACTGGTGCAGAGGTAAACAGATGTTTAATTTAATGAATGTGGTGAATACTCAGCTTCTGGTGTCCAGATGAAAGGTATCTTGGTGAAGGTGAGGTGAGTGAGTGGTGCAGCTACCTGAATGTAGTTTCTGATGAAGTGGCAGTAAAAGACAGGGAATGAAACTCTCACATTTTTCTGTTTTGACATACAACACGTTTTACAGAAGTCCTTGCAGTGTGACATAGTGATTTGAAAAATATCAAGACGTCACCTAGATATACACTACCAGTCAAAGGTTTTAGAACACCCCCGATTTTCCAGTTATTTATTCCAATTCAAGTCATTCAAGTGCAATGAATAGCTTGAAATGGAACAAACAAGTGGTGAAGTGCTAGAGTTTTTTTTTTTTTTTTTTTTTTTTTTTTTAAGGTAAGATTGTCCAAAACTGAAAATGTACATTTCAGAATTATACAAAAAGGTCATTTTCAGGGAACACAACATGAGTTAACAAGTTAAAGCTGCTCTGCAGCAATGGAGGTTGATCAAGCCTTGAAAGTTGGTGCTACTAATTCCTGCAGGTCCAACCCCCTCTGTCTGTTGGACACACTGTGGTACCCTGATGAGCATTAGATGAACGGTACTGTACTGCAGAAAGTAGTGTGTTGGTACAGAAATGGTGAGAAAAAGGTCATTAACAATGGAAGAGAGACAGACCATCATAACACTTGTAAATGTAGGTCTGTCCTACAGAGAAACTGCAAAGAAAGTCAAGGTGTCAGTGAGTACAGTTTCCTTCAGCATCCAAAGGCTCAGAAACAAACTGTGACAGGAAGGTCTGCAGACCCAAAGACACGACTGAATCAGTTACAGTGTGATAGGCGGCTCACAGGACAACAGCTTCAAGCACAGCTTGATAGAGGTCGTAGTAAGCAAGTCTCAGTTTCAGCTGTGAAGAGAAGACTTCCTGCTGCAGGTTTGACAGGACGAGCTGCAGCAAGAAGGCCACTGGTAAGACGCCAGAATCAGACAAAGAGGCTTGCCTGGGTCATGAAACACCGTCATTGGACTACTGCAGACTGGAAGAAGGTATTATGGACTGATGGATCAGAATTTGGAATCTTTCTTTGTACGCCATCGAGTAAGTGAAAAGATGGTTCCACAGTGTGTGGCATCAAGTGTACAACATGGAGGAGGAAGTTTGATGGTCTGGGGCTGTTTTACTGGATTCGGGGTTGGTGACCTGTACAGAATAAGAGGCACTCTGAACCAAAGCAGCTACCACAGCATTCTAGAGTGCAATGCAATACTCTCTGATATGCATCTAGCTTGTTAGGGGTTCATTCTACAGCAAGATAATGACCCAAAACATAAGTCCAAGCTCTGCCAGAACTACCTCAGGAAAAAAGAACAAGATGGTAAGCTTGAAAACATGGAGTGTCCAGCACAATCTCCAGAATTAAACCCCATCGAGCTGGTTTGGGACAGAAGAGTGACAGCAAGGCAACCTGCAAGGTCCACATTACGGACCTTGTACGGGAAGAATTTAATGAAGAATACTTGATTTCTATTGTAGAAAGAATGCCACGGGTGTGTTCAGCTGATATATCTGTCAAAGGTGGCTACTTTGATTAGTCAAAAGTTTAGAACACATTTTGGTCTGTAAATTGATTCCATGATTTCTTTTTAAAAATCAAATTGCTTATGTGTACAATTCTTTCATTTCAGAGTGTAATTAGGCATTAAGCTGCATAATTTTCAGTAAAAAATTGGGGTGTTCTAAAACTTTTGACCGGTAGTGTACATTTTCAGGAAATCTCTCAGAACATCATTGACTAATGCTTGGAAAAGAGCAGGGGTGTTAGTGAGACGAAAAGGCAAAAGCAAATATTCAAAGTGACCCAGGAGGGTATTGAATGTGGTCTTCGATTCATTGCCCTCTGTTAAGGTTCAGAATATTGAGGGGGAATTCAAAAATAACCACAGATCCAGCCGGGTGCAAATTAGACGGCATTTTAATGAACACATGTGTGAGTCCGACCGCTGTGCAAATTCAGCGTCGAACTACCTTACAATAGTCAGACCAAGGTTTTATAGGGTTGGCAGTCTTCCTGTTGCCAGGCAGACTCAAACAAAGCATACGTCAACTCAAAACCACAAACGTTAAGTTAACTTTGAACACAGTTTTAAACAGAACATCATCTTCGCGTCGAAGGCAGGTGCTTCCTGTCTCCATCCTCGAACGCTCGCCTCCGCTGTCGCTTATCTCTGGGACATCTGGTCCACGTTCTGCACAAAATGTCACTCATGCAGGCACAACTTTGCAGTCGCAAGCAAAACATAATTAAACTTTTACCTACTCAAAGGAGTCTATCTAATATGTGTGTGTGCGTGCACATGCGGGGGCGCGTGCGTGCTGTGTACTGCGTACGTGTCATGACCTCTCTCACTATATGTGTCTGTCTGTGTGTGTATGGGTGTCTCGCCCTTACATGCTCTCTTTGCTTTCAGTTTCACTTCTGCAAAAGCCTGCAACTTCAAAAGCCTATAACTTCCTGTCTCCTTTTGGAGTTACTCTACGTGGGGCCTTTTCTTTCACCATGCAGTCTGCATACAAACATTTAAGATTATAAATTCAACTCAACAGCTTAAAGTGGTTATAACTGCTCCTGTAATAAAGACTAATATAATACCAATATATTTGAACATCTGAATGCAATATCAATACCTCTTGTATCAATACTTCTTGTATACATATGCTTGCTATATGATTATGATGCAACAGTAATGACAGTAATAACAAAATAATAAAAATAGAATTAATAAAAATAAAATAATAAATGGAAATAGTAAAAATGACAAAAACAACACTTCGTTCCCAACACTTCCTCTCTTGACCTCTGGATAACCAAAACAAATAAACGCGTGACCGAAACTAATAATTCACAGAGTAGATCCTAGTCTAAGACTAGATTCACCTTAACTGTAATGGATAAAAAGAACCTTCTCCCTACTATGCTCTAACTCACTCTGTTCCTCAATTGCTCTCTTTATTCAAACCTGATTCAACCTAATATTACTCAAAACATGAACCTAATTTCGTATTTGGTTTTTGACTTTTATTTCTATATCTTAATCAACATCACTCAGCATTTGTAAAACTCTTACAGCATTGCTTGCACGTCTCTGCATGTGCTTCCTGTTGGTTCCTTATCTGATCACCAACATCCTGTGCACAAAACTGTCGCTGCTGCAAGGGCCTACCTCTCATCTAAAGTCACCTATCACAAGAAAATGTATCAAGAAAATCATTATAACTGCTTATTCTACTAAAGGATCAAAGAAAAAACAACCACTTTAATCACTAAGTGTAAGCACATAGTTAATTGCTCCTAAATAAATTTCATCATAGCTAAAAGCTGAACTCTAACTGCATTTCAGAACCCACATTTCCCGTGTTATACCCTGTTCTTGGTATACCATTTTATTTCATTTTTGCTGCTCTTAATGTTATGATACATTCTAATTTATACTTTATCAGACTTAACCAAAATATATAAACTTTCTCCCATTTGCTTCTGTTTTAAACAAAAAACTTGGTCACTTCAACCAGCATTTGTTATTCTGTAACTGCATTTTATATAATAAGACTAATTTAGAGCTGCATGTGTTATCTCAATATTTTACATGTCACACAGTTTAGTCACAAGCAAACTCCTATTCAGTTCCTCTTTTCTGTCACTTGTTACAGGGCCAACTCAAATTCAGTTAAAAGCTAAAGGAATTTCAGGCCCTAGGCCTCAAATCAATACTGTCCTGTGTGTTAAGAACTCCCTATGTCTGTAAGCGTGCGCAACCTTCAATGCTCTGTCATCTTGCACAATAAATTGCTCGGACATCGCGCCGAACAAAGCTTCTGACTTTCAGTTATTGACTTGAGCAACATTTCTTTAATAAGCACAAAATGGAATGTGTATGAAATCATTCCTGTGTATGTAATCTTCAATACTATTCATTTGGGTCAGTAACACTTTTAACATCCTCATAAAAAGCTCTCCTCTACCCTAGAAATAAATCTATTTACTATCTGTTTCTAAAGCCTACATTTTAACAACTTATCCTAAAAATCAAAAAGAAATCACACATTTTCTACTCATAAAGTCTTCACTAATCTTCCCCATTATTATTATTCCCACAGTTTCCCTTTAAGTTTGGTGTACAACTTCTTATGAACACCAGCAATTTATCTTCTAAACCGAATTCAGTTCATTTTAATCCTTTCTTTAGAATTAACAATCTCTGCCTCAGTTTTACCATATCTAAATTATCAAACAACCCCAATACTTATAAAATCATACTAAAACCCATTTCAAATTAAACAAATTAAATCTTAAATCCCTCTCTTTTTTGACACAACTCATGTGGCAAAAAACTCAAAATGCTCCACCCAAGCTTAACAAATTAAAAGGGAAAAAAGGTTAGTCATATCATTTCTCCAAACAGCTCAGCAATCCTCCTCTCCGGTATTTTGCTCCAGCCCTGAAAACTTGTGTTTAAGGAACAAAATCAATTTAATTATTATGTCAAATCTTCTCAAACTCCTTGCTCCATCGAACTCTGGATCCTTGGAATTTCCTGGAAACAAAACCTGTACTCAACTCTCCCCCTTTATGATCCAATCTGTGTCATAACACAAAATAAACTTAAACAGAACAGTTATTAATCATGTGTTACCTCAGTTAATGGTAACTTGAGTTACCTCAAACAATGTTTCCCTTTTAGCATTTAGCATTCTATAATGTAATAACATAATCCAACCCCAGTAAATAATTTTCTCAAAACAAACATCAACATCCCCAGAATTAAGTCTTCCACTCCTCCTGTTTGTCAACCTTTTATTTATTTCCCCCCTTGGTCCAATCACTCGCATTCACTCACATGCATTCACACATGATATTTTTTGCTGATCTGCAGCCTTCTGCGCACGTCATCAGATGCTCCATATCAGCAAAATGAGCTCAATCATTTGTTTTATTTCGTTTTCCTTTTTAGGAAAATAGTTCTCTATACTTTTGACTGGATTGACTCGCTGCAATCCTTACTTGGTAATTTTGTCAGCGCCGTCAGTTCACTCTCTTCCAGGCCTGCTTAGAACAAAAATGAAAAAAGAGAGCTGATTATTAGCTCATCAAAGTACCAAACAAAATCACCTGACAGGTTTTTTCTGAGTGCACTACTACAAAATTTCTCGGGCCCCTCTCAGACATATCCATGTCTGATCAAACTCCCTCTCTTGAAATAAAACAGCAGCCTCCAAAATCAGAAACAATCTCAAAGTTCACCCTTTCAACACACCGAAAACCTCGTCAAAAGATCAAAGACCGTTTGCACAATGTCACCCTTCCTCACTTTGCCATGTGTTCATTCAGCATAAGATATAAACCAATTTCAACAACGTATCATCCCTAAATTATAAATTTCCTGTCCAAATCTGCACCTCTGAACAGACCTGACCACCGTAATCAAATATCCTGATACTTCACCATTATATATTTTGCCAAATGATCCTCCACACCACCGCTCTCTCTTGAACTGAAAGCCTCCGAGACACACACACAGGAAGTGTCTTTGTCACTCACTCACTCCAGCTAATTTGCATAGTGACTCACAGCTCAACAGCCAACTTGACAAGAGAAATACATGTTTAAACCTTATCACATTATTGAATTATTTTCATTTTCTTTCTATACTAATCACTGGTTTGATCACTCAGTACGAGAGCACTCCTAAGTCACTCTTATAAAAACTACTTTAATAACTTTTGTTTTGGTTTTTTTTTCCCCATAACTCACTCCCCTGTCATCTAACTTCTCTGAGTCAACTTCAACTTCGAGCTGTAAGTCTATTTTATTAAACATTCACACCATTCTCTCACTCATACAAGTAGCAAGCTGATCTTCATTGCATATGCTTGTGTTCTTAGCCAGGTTTAATCAATGTCTATGCATTACTCCTCATGAGCTTGTCTGTGTAAGGTTAATGCATTTTCTGTTTGTGTGTGTTATTTTTGCATATATGGCTTCGCAGTCTGTCAGACACCTTCTCAACTCTCCAGTTAAACAGTCAGTTTTCTTTTTCCCCGAATTACTAACCCTCTGTTTTAATTTCCCACCTTAAATAAAGCACTCCTAGTCTTCAGCCAGGAGCTAGGGCCTGTTTTCCAGGTTCATGGACACATGATTCTGTGAACAATTCAACCAGAAACTTGCCTTAACTTATCCATTGATGTTAACCTCTAACTTTCTTCTGACTGCTGCTGTGGAAAGTTGATCCGGTTCTGCTTTACTCCTGAAAATAACAAACTAAGACATTTTCATTATTATCACAAGTGTTTAAACGACCCACTTTTCCCTCTTTCCTGCCACAAATACCAATGATGTCATGTTTATGTCATGAATATGAATATAAGCATTTTCTTCCTCGTTACATTTCATGTTAATTGAGTGTAAGCTTGTGTTCTTCGTTGCATGCCATGTGATCATCTTAATTAAGTGTAAGCTGCATCTTCATTGCATCCTATATTGTAATCAGTTTTACTTCATGCATTTTTTCACTGAGCTTTAGATTCAAACTATCTCACCTCTGATTCATTTCCAAATAATTTCACATGTAACAACTTGTGTATGTGTGTTTTCTATTCATTAAGGTAATGACAATTATTTTCTTTCATTATTCTTACCTTTTCTAATGTTTACCTCTTTGTTATGCTGTGGTGGACATCCCTAAACAATCATGAGTTCCGGCTTCAATTTCAGTCCAATCATATCCTGTATTCTCGCAATCAAACTCGTCCAGCTTCATCTCTCACTGGTCCTTTTTCATTCACAGTGTCCCATTCGGGCTTCAAAGCTCCAACAAACACAGTCTCAACTCAGCTGTTGTCTTCTTCTCTGTTTCTTTACAGTCTTTTCTTTTAAGTTAAGTCCCAGCATGGCAAAATATCACATTCAGTGCCTTCAGTCTTATTTTCGTTTGTTCTGTTTTCTTCTCCATTCATCCTTTCAGTCTTCTCTTCCAAGATTGCTCCAAGCATGGCAAATATGAGAGTCAGTGCCTTCAAGCAGACACATCACACTGTTCTTCACCAGCATGCATGTTGCATCACGTGCTTTCTTTCATACTGCTGGACTCATCAGTCGTCGTCAGTGTTACTGCTTTCACTTGCACTGCCTTTTGGTCTTCAGTTAATTCTTCAAGTCCACGGTGTTCTGTCAGTCTTCATCAGGAAATTGACTGTCCTTTGAGTTTCTTCTTAGTTTCAGGGACCAAGTGAGAGATCAAGCCGCACAATTTCGAGCCAAAGACTGGCTTATTTTCTCCCAATTCTGTTAATCTATTGTTCTGCCGCTGTACTCAAGGTTCCAATGTTGAGAGAAGTCCACCTGTATTGGCACACTAAAGCATATAATTAGTATCATATTCATTTTTATCTTAAAACCTGCATTTGCTTCATCTCCCTCGAGTTTAACTCATCTGTCTCTCTGTGTTCTCTCTTTACACACTCAGTTACCTTTTATGGGCATGCGTTTCCTGTCCCAACCACCACTTCCTCTCACACAGCAGGCACACAGAACCATATTTCCTGTTTTCTGCAGACTGTCTCCCTTTGTATTTATAGTCTAAAAACCCTCTTTAATTCTACTAAATCTTGATCTAAAAACAATACACCTTCATTTCATGCACACTTTTAAATAGAGCTCTTTCACACATCAGGACAATTAACACTTCTTCACACACATGACCATTCTTTAGGTCAGTTTTGTAGCATCAGTCACACAATAATTTAATTCAAAGCACTTTCAAACTCTAAAACATCCTACTTTACATCCCAAAAGAAATATATTTCATACACACCTTTATTTCATACACACTTTTAAATGTTCTAACCTCTTTCAGACGCCATAAATCGTCACACACACACTGCCTTTTCTCTCTCAAACTTCCATTTCCACTCACTCATACAACTCATACAGAGTCACTCAAATCAAATACTGACAGCATTCACACGGTTAAAATCACTCAAAATACGCTTTCATACAAGTATTTTGGACATGCCTTCCATAATCAGAAAGAGCAAGTCAAAAAGAAAAGAAAAAACTGAAACCTGAAACCTCTCATCATCCTCACACAGCTTCTCACCACACACACATAACTAAAAATAAAACACAGCAGCCTTTATGGCTCAAAATATATACATCTATCAAAATTCAGTCACTTACTATACATCCACACTAATGTATTCAAACTGTATTTATACTCTCGTAATAAGCAAAACCAACCTCTTATATACAGGCATTTAGCAAAATTTTCAGACAATAGTTACAAAGCTCAATACTCTCGAAACTGAAACCACCCTCTCTGCGCGTCACCGCTGCTCATTTACATGAACACACCATCAGTGCACATCCGGTAGTGCACTGATGGCACAGAGACGGATCTCCCACATAGATCTCATATTTTATATTACAGAGACGTCTTCATAATTACAACTGCACAGATTTCTTAGGCCTCTTAAAACCTATATAATTTTGATAAATTTACCATAACCGACTCGAACGGGCAAACCCCAGGTTTTTTGCGACCAATTCACCAGACCAGTCTCGAACTGCTCTGTCCAGATTTTCTAGCCCTAACTTAATTTACAGGTAGCCAAAAAAGCGCAGAGTAGAGGACTTGAACCTCTAGCAATTTTGAAGTTTCCCCAGTTCTCCCCGGCTTGTCGTGCCGTACTAACCCTTAGTCGCCGCTAGGTCAAGGATAAACGTCTTTATCCAGGAGGGAGCGTTACCTCCGAGAAAATGCGCTTCTTAACAGACGCCGCTGTCGTTCTAGAAGAATTTAGAGTAATTTGAAACAACAATCTAAGCCCAAAACAGGATTAAGATTGAGGCAGATCTACCTTTGTGGACATAGGGGACTTGAACCCACGAAATGACCATCACAAGATAGACCCAATGTCCAGCGGGACTTGAACCCACAGAAATGACCAATTTCCCTACTTTCTACGTGAGACTCGAACTCACTTTAATTCTTTTCCTTTTCTTTGGGACTTGAACCCAGTACTTTTACTTTTAACTTATCATTACTTCAACCAGCATGCTCATGAAAACTTCACCAAAATCAAAACAGACATTCACCAGTAATTTTCAGTGAGTAGACTTTCATTTTGTCATATCCAATTCTGGCACACTTTGGAAAATTCAACAGGTATGTGCCTTACCTTTGGATAAGCCGGCTTGTCTCTCACTTCAGACCACTGACTCGTATCTGCCCGTCTAATCACCACGGACCCCGGATCTCTCCGTCTACACCAAAATTCCCCTCTCTCACCGGAACGAGCCCCCAAATGTTAAGGTTCAGAATATTGAGGGGGAATTCAAAAATAACCACAGATCCAGCCGGGTGCAAATTAGACGGCATTTTAATGAACACATGTGTGAGTCCGACCGCTGTGCAAATTCAGCGTCGAACTACCTTACAATAGTCAGACCAAGGTTTTATAGGGTTGGCAGTCTTCCTGTTGCCAGGCAGACTCAAACAAAGCATACGTCAACTCAAAACCACAAACGTTAAGTTAACTTTGAACACAGTTTTAAACAGAACATCATCTTCGCGTCGAAGGCAGGTGCTTCCTGTCTCCATCCTCGAACGCTCGCCTCCGCTGTCGCTTATCTCTGGGACATCTGGTCCACGTTCTGCACAAAATGTCACTCATGCAGGCACAACTTTGCAGTCGCAAGCAAAACATAATTAAACTTTTACCTACTCAAAGGAGTCTATCTAATATGTGTGTGTGCGTGCACATGCGGGGGCGCGTGCGTGCTGTGTACTGCGTACGTGTCATGACCTCTCTCACTATATGTGTCTGTCTGTGTGTGTATGGGTGTCTCGCCCTTACATGCTCTCTTTGCTTTCAGTTTCACTTCTGCAAAAGCCTGCAACTTCAAAAGCCTATAACTTCCTGTCTCCTTTTGGAGTTACTCTACGTGGGGCCTTTTCTTTCACCATGCAGTCTGCATACAAACATTTAAGATTATAAATTCAACTCAACAGCTTAAAGTGGTTATAACTGCTCCTGTAATAAAGACTAATATAATACCAATATATTTGAACATCTGAATGCAATATCAATACCTCTTGTATCAATACTTCTTGTATACATATGCTTGCTATATGATTATGATGCAACAGTAATGACAGTAATAACAAAATAATAAAAATAGAATTAATAAAAATAAAATAATAAATGGAAATAGTAAAAATGACAAAAACAACACTTCGTTCCCAACACCTCCCTGATGCGGACCAGATGACAGGCATTTTGAAGATCCAACTTAATGAACACAGTGGCACCATGTAGGGTGTCACTACCCAATCCGTACCGGAAACCCGATCGGTACCACGTATGTTCGAAAGGCCACTACTTCCGCTTAAAGCATTTTACGATAGTTACGGGTCAGAGTATCTCTTAAGATGTTGACAATAATCAGTATCTCTTAAAATAATAATCTAGACACAAAACCCCCCCAAAAACGATAGTTACGGATCAGGACTCCCCGGTCCTTACTGTGCAAAGTCGGACCGTACAGATCAGGTCTACCCGATCTGTATCGCGCATGTGCAGATGTTCTCTTCTTTTCCTGTTTCGTTTAATGGCAGTTTACTCCACAGTGTACGAGGATACCGCCACCTACTGACCGAGCGAATGAGCCCTATTGTAAACTGAACTTGCGTCATTACAAATCGTGTTTGTGTATGCGTTAAATTTGATTTAGTGATAGTCGAGTGTGTTTATGCTTGTCTGTGTGGAGAGGATTGATTGGAATTGTGATAATGATGTGCGCTATCACTGTCAATTGTCAGTAAACACTTAATCTGCCTGATGAATCTTCACGTGACAAGTTTTTACTTTTATACAGAATAGGCGACATTTTGATTTAAAAGCTGAAAATGTATCATCGTACTACAGGAGATATTCTCAATTTCCACTACATATCCTTGGAATGTTTTTCTAATATAAAATATTAGAAAAACATTATAATTTATTCTTGCACAAAAGCCAATGTGGCTCATCTTCTAAAATCGGTTTACTTTCTATTTTTGTGTTAGAGTTCTTGGTTTGCCACTTTGTCTTGACTTAACTTTGAATTCTTTGTAACCCCCTAGTATTCATTTTCACAATATTGCAAAATCAATGTTTGAAAATATTTTGAAAAGGGTATTCTTAGGTGAACTATTTGTTAAATCTAGACACAACACAAGATATTGATGGAAATAAAAAACTTTTTGTTTTTTTATAGAAATGAAATTTATGGAACTTTGATTTAGGCAACTTTGAGCTAATCAAAATAATGTCATATCCTTGATAATTAAAGAAAACAAAGCTCATCACGACTTCTTGGCTTGTACACGATAACAAAGAACTCCACCGGAGCCAGGCCACACAGGGCAAAAGAAATTAAACAAACAATAAAAAGAAGAAGGTCACAGCGGTCAACGACCAAACCGAAAACACAAGAATTACCAAAAACTCTCACAAAGAAAAACAGGTATCAAGACACGAACCAAGATGTGGGGGAACCACCAATGGGGAACCTGGTCACTAAAACCAGGGTGGTGTGTGTGTGTGTGTGTGTGTGTGTGTGTGTGTGTGTGTGTGTGTGTGAACAGAGCAGACACATTAACTGTTCATTTGGCTGTAAAAGTGGATGCAGTAGCCTGGGCGCATTTCCAAGTAAAATGTTAGTTCTCCTCTTTTACCTGTGCCAACTTATCCTGTAATTAAAAAGAAAAAATGAAGAATGGGTTCCACGCAGTATGGTTTTCATCATGTTTATAAGTGATTACATTAAGCCACTTTCACAAACATTTGCTTGAGCTGATGTCTTGCCTGAGCCAAATAATACCAACTGCGATTATGTTAGTTTGTCTATAGTATCAGCCATACCCCTCAATGCAGAATTTCTCCATCAGCTGAATACACCACCACAGGCGAATTGCTGGCATTTCCCCCTTAAGACAAATATAATATAATGTTTATCAAGAGTGGAGATGAGGTGCAGATGCAGAGAGCATACTGTAAAGTAAAAGAAACCTTTAACATGTTAAAATGTTATATTGAAGTAATGGCAGGAAAATTCTCACCATCAGCATAAAGATGCGGCAGGGAAAAAACTGTAAAAGGAAAAATGTGTCCTTAAATGAAGAGAGCTGACATGCACCTGCTAGTTTTTTAATTGCATTATTATGTACCTGATGAGCTCTCAAACTTTTGCACTGAAAACATACCTCAAGGTCTCTTCCTGTTATCCATCCAGGACCCAGAGTCAATAAAGGCTGCTACTCTCCTGGAATTGTAGAGAATACACATAACACAAAAATCAAATGTTTGCCATTAAAAAATAAATTCATGAAGTAGGGAAGCATCAATACATTTTTCAAACTGATACGATACAGATACTTGGATCTGAGTACTTGCCGTTACTGAGTACCAATGCTGATACTTCTACCACACAAAAAAAATGGAATGAATTGGAAGGCAGGTTTTATTTTCTTGTCTGTGAAGGTTCTCAGTCATTCAGGTCATCGTAGTCTAAGGAGCTTAGAAAGAAAAGCGTCTGGACTTCTTTAAGTTGCTTTAAGACGTTTCACCTCTCATCCGAGAAGCTTCTTAAGTTCTAGGGTCAAATGGTGGAGAGTCTTCTATCTTATGACAAAACACAGGGCGAGAAAGACCAAGGGCACTCACACAGAGCAGATAATGGTCAGCTTCACCTGCCTGCCTGCTCCAAGCTGGAAAAAGCAGGATGTCCTTGGACCTAAAGTTTTCCTACAGGTATTGGTACAAATGAGCAAAAATGCACATGCAGGAGTAAAACCAACAAAAAACATACCAGCAAGCAACGCAGCAGGTTGACTTGTGGATCCTTCCAGGGGACCCCGACGTAGAGGTCAGCAATGTGAACATCTTTTCCCTAAAGGAAACACACACAAAAAACCCCAAAATCAATACACAACAACCATTCATGGCTATAACCAAAGAAAAGGTGTACCAGTACGACAGATTACATGTCTTTGTGCAGCTTCCCCCACAATCTTAAGACAAGCATTGCCAATCGGAAAGAAACAGCAAAAAGCAATAGAATACGGTTTCAATTACTATTCTTAAAGTCTTGCATTACATGATATTTTCTTTGCGGTGCATTAGACTAAGTAACAAGATGTACTTACAGTAGATTCCATGGATTGTTCCAAACCCAGGCTCCAAAAGTCTTCCCCAGTCAGGCAGATATTGTCTTCCTTCACTAGGAGTTCTCCTGGAGGTCGGTTTTGGTCCAAGACATATTCCACCTAAATGAAAAGAGCATTTCATGTGATTTTGCTTCAGTATAATATAGAAAATAATAAAGAAACAGATTAAAAGGACATCTACAAAATAAGGCTGGCATGATTTCTCATGCTTCAGCAATTCTAAAACCATCAGCGACTTTGACTTATTAAGGTTTAACGTGACTGCATAGAAATGCACCTTAACAGACTGGACTGAGGAAGGTCCAAGTCTTTCTGCCACTTTGCTCCTGGACTGGCATACTGATGATCAATCTGCCATTCAGGAGTCCCATATGAGTGGTCCAGGAGAAACTTCCTCTCAGTTGTGGATCTGATAATATGCGAATATGTGGCATGACATACAAACTTTAATCAATTTTTACATTAAATCTATATTTAATTGTGGCTACTTATTACATCTCATACTCTTACTTTTTGACCTGTGGTAGTTCCTCAGCCTGGACACGTTTACATTCTGGCAAGTTGCTCCCTTCACAATAGTGGCCACCCCCTTTGGTGTAATGCTAGCCACAGTGAACACTCCATGTTGCTGGCTGAATAATGCATCTCCTGTGCGTCTCCTTTTTAGGATCTCCTGACAAAAGAACATCATCACCTGCTTGAACAACACACTGTCTTACCTGCTTCCTTTTCCAGATTCCAAAGGTCTTCCTCTAGGTGTCCTGTGCCCTCTCAATGTTGCGAAGAACCTACAAAAAAATTACACAAAAAGCAGAGAGAGAAATAGAAATATTTATTATTCACCAAGTTGCCGTGGGAATGCTCATTCTGGAAATATAGAAAAGCTATCTACTACAGCAGAAAAAGTCTTGGATTCAAGATAAAAAATGAGAATTGTATCAACCACATTTTCCCTTTTTTCCTCAACAAATCTCCTTTCCCTGTCAGTCAGCCTTCAAATGTACAGACCATTTTCATTCATCTCCTCAACTCTTGTGTCGATGTACATTCTTAAGATGATGATACACTGTAAAGCATCTTAAAAGTAATACAAAATGTCAAAACAGGAATGCAGTGTTGATGGCATACACCACAGCAGCAAGGTGAACGTCCCAGTCATTGTGGTTCTGGTTGACGTACTTTCTGAGAGCACGCTTAATGTTCTGGTTAGTCCTCTCATGCTTTGAGTTGTATTGTAGAATAGATAAATAAGCATGACTAATTTCACATGAGTTACTCAAGGTTAGATATCCAAATGTTACCCTGCCTGTTGGTCTGGGGGTGGTATAAACTGGATGTTTAATATTCAGCATGCTGAAAATGCTGTTGTTGAGCTGCAATGGCATGAGCAGACTTGGCCTAAATACATCATATCATATGTCAAGGTACGAATAACACTTTCACAAATTTTACCTGGTTCAAAAACGCCTTTCCTTGGTCAGTGATGATTTTCTTGACCATGCCAAACATGTATAACTTAGAGGTCATGATTGCAGAGACCTCAGCTGCAGTCTTGGACTTAAGAGGTTCTGCAATCACCCACTTAGTATACAGATCGGTCATGGTCAGGACACATCGGTTCTCTAGACGTGTTTCCAGGAGTGGTCCAATTAAATCCATGACCAGCACCTCCCAAGGTTCTTTTACCTGCAGGTCATTGAACTCTACATAAAAATTTAAAGCTACCCTGCAGCACACAAGCTTATTAGCATGAAAATTAAATGGGTGAACAGGTTTAAAAGATGAACCTTGATGGGATGTAATGCTGGTGCCACGGTCTTGATTGGGTCATTCATCTAGCAGCGATGACCTGAAGGATGTATTCCAAACAATATTTCTAGGATACCGAAAAAAACAGTTGAGGTAAATTAAAAACAATAAAATAAAAAGACAGAAACTAATGTTGAAATGTAAGTGTGCAAGTAAACACATTCATGCAGAATTATATAGCCTACAAATGTTTTAGAAAAAATTATGAACAGGTTCTGATTTATCTTGTTAACTCAAATAAGGCCATACCCATTCACCGATGTCCTGGTTCAATGTTGGCCAGTAATAGCCAGCAACGACCCTGTTTCAGGTACCTCTGACACCATTGTGGTTTCCAGTACCAGGGTTATTGTGGTATTCCATCAAAACTGACTTCTTCTCCTCCTCTGACATGACTACCAGGTGCATGCACTGCATACTGGGGCCAGTGTAGAAGAGTCAGTTGTCTGTTACAAGATGAAAATGGAAAAAAGCTGAGAGAGTTGCTGACTAAAGAAAACTGAAATCTCTGACAGATACTAATAAAGTCTGGGATAATAGATCTGCACCAATATGGTACATTTACCTTCAATTGCATCTATATATGATAGAGTTGTATTTACGATTATTTTTCTAAAATAAAAAGAAGCCCACACACTAAGAACCATGAATTTCAGTGGTAGAGAGAGAGAGAGGGAGTTGCAATATTAAAAATAAAAGATGAACATTAATTTTCATAGTTACCTTTATGTCTGTAATTAGGCGCCATTCCACGTGGCTGACTGTCTGTCCTGCCTGCTGGTTTCTCCTGTTTATGTCGGCATAGACTTTGGCCGGGGACCAGCGTGCCAACCTGGGCGTCCTTGTCCTTTGGTCTGCGCAAAGAGGCCTTGTACTGGAGGTCAGACCCATGTGGAACGGCGGGCCTAGCCTGCTTTGCAATGTTTCGACCGGCCATCGATATCAGGTAGTTCCCCTTTTGTGGCGTCGTCACATTTTCGACTCAGTACATGCCCTCTCTCATTCAGGTGTCCGGGCCTCGGTCAAGCTGGTCAGCTCCAGGTTAGTTTGGCTGGGCCTTCGCAAATAGGTGAAGGACTGGGCAGCAGCATGACAACACGCTAAGATTCATAGGCACACACAGGTGCCCCTCGAATCCTTCCGCGTTCCAGGGAGGCGTTTTGATCATGTGCATGTGGATCTGGTTGGTCTCATGCAGCTTTTGACTGTAGTGGACCACACGACCTGGTGGCCCGAGGCAGTGCCTCTGGCGTTCACTACAGCAGCAGTTGTGGCAGTTGTGGCCACGATGTCAATCGGTCCCCCCGTCGACATCATCTCAGACAGGGGCCCCAGTTCGTTTCGGAGCTTTGGTCTGCCATGGTTGACGGCCTGGGGGTCAAGGTCCACCGAACCACTGCGTACCACCCGCAAGCCAACGGGATGTGCGAGCCATTCCACCGGTCGCTTAAGGCCGCGCTCCGGGCTTCTCTTACAGATGGCAACTGAGTTGACCACCTTCCGTGGGTTTTACTGGGGTTGCGCTGCGCGGTTAAAGAAGACCTCAGGGTTTCCCCCGGCTGAACTTGGCTGACACACTCCAGCCAACTGCTCCTAATGCAACCAAGATCTCGTTTAAAAGTCACAGGTGACCATGCCTTTGCTATTCCTAGACTCTGAAATAATCTCCCAGTTGTAATACGTACATTGGAATCTATTCAGTCATTCAAATCGCGCTTAAAAACCCACCTGTTCAGCTTTTGAAGCAAATTAGATGACTTTCACTCGGCCTGCACTACACCATGTAACTAAATTTTTAATTCCAATTATACTATTTGTTCCTTGTTCTGTCCACATTGCGGTATTATTGTGAAGCACTTTGATGTACACTAGACTTTTAAAATGTGCTATAGAAATAAACTTTGATTTGATTTGTCCTCGGCCAGCCCCTCCAGGTTGCCCTGGGAATTCTTGCCTGAGAGCCCACCCCCGTGCTTCGATCCCTCTGTGCTATCTCTCAGTCCCCCAAGAGACTCGTGTTGTGTTCCTGGCCAAGTGCACCATTGTCTGCACAACACTTTTGTTCCAAGGTCATTGGACTCTTCTCAGTTTGTTTTCGTCAGGCATGACTCTCATAGGCCTCCCGTTGCATCCACTGTATGACGGCCCATTTAGGGTTATACAACTGGGCTGGAAGGATTTCCTTTTGGACTTTGGGGGTCGGCAGGAGGTTGTTTCCATTGATAGACTTAAACCTGCACATGTTCTGCTGAATGATCAGGCGGTGCCGGCCCAGGCCCCCCGCCACTGGACTGGCGGACTCTGCTTCTTCCTCTGGGAGCGCTCCCCATCCAGTGGAGCCTGAGCTATCTTCAGCTTTTCCTGACCGCCCATGCCAGTCTGGTCCTCAGGCTTGGTTCCCATCAGCCAGTTCTCCACCTCTCCGGTGGAGCAAGGGGGGGCATGTGTGGTGGACCACTGGAGGGCTCCACTCACACCCAGTTTACAGGAAGTGTTGTTGTTGTGTTTTGGAGCGAAAAGTATTCAGTTGTGCGGTGATGAGCAATAAACCAGGAGTGTTAATCGAGAGCTCTCGTGTCGTCTGTGTTTACCTCCACAATACCACACAGGCTGCACGTCACCTACCTCTGCGGCATTATATGAATTGGACATGTGCAATTACGCTGGTGGTGCTGGTTCTTCTTCTTCAAGTGTTGCAGAAATGTTAGCTGCCATTGTACTCTCTTATTTACGTCTCACTGTGGTTGTTCAAATTCTCAGCATACTGTTAATTTCTATTGTCTTATTGTTAAATTTATCCTGTCAAATTACACCCAGTTTATTTGTGGCTTATGTCTTCATTCCACTGTTAGTATCAGGGTACGTCCACACGTACACGGGTACTTTTGAAAACTAAGTAAAAAGTTTATCTGTATTTCATTACGTCTGGACGGTTACTGCAGATTTTTCTCTGTGTAAAACAGCAGTGGATGGAGCAGCTTTGTGGTTTTCTTCATGTCACAGTTTGCTGATCAGGTGCTTTGATGAACGACTCCCGCTAGTTTTTTCTCAACCTGAGGTCACCGTATCAGTAATGGCTAAGTCTTTTTGCTCTTCGTAAAACTGTGCCAGCGTCATCATCACTGCTGCTGTGTGTTATCAGTGTTTCTGTTTCAGCCTTCAACTGGAGGCTGTGGACTTAATGTTGTCAAACTTTTTATTCACACATTTGTATTGCTGGTCTGTTTTTACTTGCAAATATGGTTGAAAGGCTATCGTTCGCATTTTCATGGTAACAATGGCACGTTACAGTGCCGTGCGTTAAACAAAACATTGAAGCAAAGAAAACTTTTTATAATCGAATCATTCAAAAACTCGATGAATTGTTGCAGCCCTAACATAAATTTTCAGAAATGTTTGTTTGATGTTTGTCAGCAGTGAAAACAATCTGAATAAAGCATGTTAGGTGAATATATGTTAACAAATGTAACACAGACACAGAGAGAGAGAATCACTCAAATCAGTGAGAGGCCTACGCTGCAGCAGCTACAGCAGATGCTGCAGTCATTGGGAGTAGCCAGACATGCCTTGTGACATGGAGTTGATATTGTATATTTGTGTGTTCCAACATGTTGCTCGTGAACACAAGGTTTGGGAGGGAGCTTTGTTCTATATATAAGTTAAGGGCTTCATTGATTTATCATTTGTTTCAGCAGCATGCTGGCTTAAATGAGGGAGAACGCCTCCCAAGAGAAACTACTTCTCATTGAGTCAACTGCTGAGAGGAACTCACCAAGATATGCATAATTATCTGCTAACTTCATCAGCGGATAATTACCATTTTTTCTTTTTATTCTTTATTAGTTTGGTGATCTTGTGCTTCCATTGAAGTGACAGATTAAAGAATAAAGCTGAAGTCCGTTCCTCCTTCTGCTTGAAATGTTTGACTTTGGCCACAATAGGATGAGGTCTTCTAGCCTCAGTCCTCCTAGTTTTAAAATAAATTTTCCCCATTAAGCAGGGTCACATTCTCAGTTAGTGACTTGACAGAGTCAGAGTCGACCGAGATTTTGAGGAATTGTGCACACTAGCTACCTGAGACCCTAAAGGACATGTTTATCATCTCGCTTTCCCAAGCCACAGGTCTACTAATAACTAATCAAGAGCAGGTCACCTATGAACGACAAATCTACAATTACTAATCACAAGGTCGGTAGTTCGATACCTGGATGCTCCAGTTTGGATGGCAAATGTGCTTGGGCACTAACCCTGAGTTCCTCTCTGATGCATCTGTTGGAGTGTGTTAGATAGAAGGAAAAAACAGAAAAAAATATAGAAAAAAGTGCTTAAATGAATGGGTGTGAATTGGTAAACGATGCAGTTTGTATAAAGTGCTTTGAGCTGGGTTACATCAAGTGTAACACAGATGAATTTGAATTAAGGCTGATGATACTTAGATTTATTCACTGAATTTCACCTTCATTCTGTCATACTGTCTAGTATAAAGACAGCATAACTAGTATACTGTCAATATAGAGGATGGACATGTAACCCACATAAAATGTGGGTACCACTGTAAAAAATGACAGATATATATAAGCTTGCAACAAACTCTGCTGCACATAAGTTTGCTGGTTATCAGCTATCTTCCATGTTGAAAGTAGTCGCAGTGAGTAAACAGGCGGATGCTGCAGTTATTCCGGTGACTATAAAGAGCACTGCATGGAGCTAAACTGTTAGACTTTGTTAACTCAAATTTGTTATCAGCTGCCTGAAAGTTAATCTCATTCTGCTTCCAGACGGTGACACTTAAAGTACAACTTATGTTTATTTTTATTCATGTTGAGACGTCATATTACTGTCATTAAAGAGTAAAAAACTTGCCTTATTACGTTGTTTAGAGTCCTGCATGTTCCGACCTAGAGACACCATACCATTGTCTTCAGCCATGATGCACTGACATCGGTGAGCACATATTGTTTTATTTTTGCAAATTTGAGTATTTTAATAACAAATTGCAATTTTTTTGTATGCTGGATTGTTCCTGAGGCAGATTCCTCCAGTGAATTAGATGGCGAGCCTTCCCACCTGGAATTAAAGAGACTGAGATTCTTTTCCACTTGATAATCTGCTGCATCTTGCGGTATGGTAGGCCTGTATCACTTACACTTTTACCAGTGTTGCCAGCTCGTCAGTAAGGAAAATCGCTATTGGCTGTCCTAAAAGTCGCTAGAAGTTGCCAAATGACATCATCGCCTGATTTGCTTAATTGGTCATGCTTATGTAATTTTAGCCAACGCTGTAGGAGAGAGAAATAACATCATGGAAGACATAAAGTCAGTAAAAAACACCCTAAATGCATTTAGAATATATTTAGAACTACAAATTAAATTTCTTTTAGCAATTATTGTTTTTTTTAATGTCACAATTCCAACCCTGCTCCTTTATCTGGGTTTGGGACCCCAAATACGCACTCTGGCAGAGTTACTTTTGTGTGTGTTTTTTTTTCAGTAGTTTTAAACCTTGTGATCCACAAAATGTCACAGTAAAAGAAGAAAATTTTTAACAATAACGTTGTTAACAAACTAGATTAACAATCGAAATGGACAAAAAAGAGATAAAAAACTGCAAAACATTATCAGGCAGCTGGTGTTCCTGGCAAGCCTCACCAGACAGTTTCAGTCCATCTTAGATGAACAACATGGAGGTAACGCTTTGCAAGGACATCCAATTTCTAAATTTGCAATAATTGGAATGATGTATTTTTGTGCATTGATTGATTGATGCCCTGCGTTACAGTCAGGGCAGGAGCAGCAGCTTCCCTCATGCGCGATGTATTTGCAGTTTGGAAGTGTAGGGCTGAATATCTCCTGCTCTGATAGCAGCTGGGGGCGACTGCTGTGTGAGGACTATCCGCCGCCTGTGAGCGCTTTGGCCCACGGTAGCACCCGCTGCTTTTTGAGAGTAAGAGCGATACATGCTTTCACATCAAACAGTTGTCATAAGTCTCAAATAACACCAGAAAAAGTCGCCAGATTTGTCGCTAGTTGCTTTTTTAGAAAAAAAGTCGCTAATGGGGTCTGAATATAGCGACAAAGTCGCTAAGTTGGCAACGCTGGCTTTCACACACAGCAGGTTACACATAAGACCACTGACAGACATTTTTTCATCCCCATTTTCTTTCACACCCTGGGGATTTTTGGACTATACCCCTTGGACAAGTTTTATTGGGACTGTGAATAATACGCTGTTGTGTAGAACATTCTCCATGTCACGGTTCTGGGTCATTTTGACCCAGCATTTTCCGTTTCTTATGTTTTGGTATTTTTCTGTATTATGATTTATGTTTGATTCTTTAGCTATCCTGTTTTGATGATTATTATGAATCGATGTTTCAGTTTGGTTCTGGTCATGAGTTTAGTTTGATGTTAATTCTTCCTTACGTCTCTGTCGTCTCTGGGTTCCATGTGTTATATTCTTTCAGTCTGCCTCTCAGTGTCAAGTCTGCGTCTTTGTGATTTGTTTTGTGTTTTATTTTGATAGTCTGATGTCAGTGTGTTCAGTTTTACTTCTTCCCTGTCTCGTTAGTCTAATTTCTCCCAGCTGTGTCTCCCTCCTGTTGCCCATTCCCTGATTACTCCCCAGTGTATATAAGCCCTGTGTTTTCCTTTGCTTTCTGTCGCGTCGTTAACATCTGCTCACCCTCATTGTCTCTGTGTGTTCCAGTGGCTCGCTCGCTTGCCTGCCTGTTAGTTTATTTGTTTTCCCAGTTCAGTTAGTTTTCTGTTCTTCGTATTTTCCTGTAATAAACCGAGTATCTTAAGTTCACCTCTGCCTCTGTGAGTCCTGCGTTTGGGTCCAATCCTGCCTGCCTGCACAGCACACAGCCATGACACTCCACATGTGAGAGGTGTGTGAGATCTTCATTTGAATGGACATTGAATTAGGATAATCTGTTGTCTATAACAGTTAAGGAGTCAGGTTACCACGGTGCAACTAACATTAAGAACCAAAAGCTAACACTCTGCCAAGTCATGACATTACTAGTTTTATGTGGTTATACTTTTCTTCAATTTTCTTTTCCACAGTTTTGTAAAATGCCTTAAACCTGTGGCTGTCAAACTTAGGGTTTGGTTCACTAAAGCCGGCTGGTTCTTTCGAGTGGCATTACTGTCTGTGACTCATTTAAACACACCCCATTGCTCCTATAGTCAAACCTTTCGTCCCATTAATATAATCTTTTTACTAATTCCCCTTACTTTTTTAGAGACATCAATTGCTTACATCTTGTTGAATTCAGTTGTGTAAATCCACAAAGAAGTAAACTTTAGAGCAGCGGGATCCTATGGGAATCCCCACCAGCCTACACCTATTGCAGCATAACTAAGGGAGGATTCAGGGTCACCTGGTCCAGCCCTAACTATATGCTTTAGCAAAAAGGAAAGTTTGAAGCCTAATCTTGAAAGTAGAGATAGTGTCTGTCTCCTGAATCCAAACTGGAAGCTGGTTCCACAGAAGAGGGGCCTGAAAACTGAAGGCTCTGCCTCCCATTCTACTTTTAAATACTCTATGAACAGCAAGTAGGCCTGCAGAGTGAGAGCGAAGTGCTCTAATAGGGTGATATGGTACTACAAGGTCATTAAGATAAGATGGGGCCTGATTATTTAATTCTGGATTTAACAGGAAGCCAATGAAGGGAAGCCAAAACAGGAGAAATCTGCTCTCTCTTTCTAGTCCCTGTCAGGACTCTTGCTGCAGCATTTTGGATTAACTGAAGGCTTTGCAGCGAGTTTTTAGGACATCCTGATAATAATGAATTACAGTTGAAGGACATGTCCTGGTCAAAAATGACTCCAAGGTTCCTCACAGTGTTACTGGAGGCCAAGGTAATGCCATCCAGAGTAAGAATCTGCTTAGATACCATATTTCTAAGATTTTCAGGGCCGAGTACAATAACCTCAGTTTGATCTGAATTAAGAAGCAGAAAGTTAGTGGCCATCCAGGTCTTTATGTCTTTAAGACCTTCCTGCAGTTTAACTAATTGGTGTGTGTTACCTGGCTTCATGGACAGATAGAGCTGGGTGTCGTCTGCATAGCAGTGAAAATTTATGCTATGTCTTCTAATGATGCTGCCTAAGGGAAGCATGTATAATGTAAATAGAATTGGTCCTAGCACTGAACCCTGTGGAACTCCATAACTGACCTTAGTGTGTGAAGAGGACTCTCCATTTACATGTACAAATTGGAGTCTATTAGATAGATATGATACAAACCACTGCAGTGCAGTACCTGTAATACCTACAGCATGCTCTAATCGCTCTGATAGGATATTATGGTCGACAGTATCGAACGCTGCACTGAGGTCTAGCAGGACAAGCACAGAGATGAGTCCACTGTCAGAGGCCATAAGAAGATCATTTGTAACCTTCACTAAAGCTGTTTCTGTGCTGTGATGAGCTCTGAAACCTGACTGAAACTCTTCAAATAAGCCATTCCTCTGCAGATGATCTGTTAGCTGTTTGACAACTACTCTTTCAAGGATGTTTGATATGAAAGGAAGGTTGGAGATTGGCCTATAATTAGCTAAGACAGCTGGGTCTAGAGATGCTTTTTAAGTAATGGTTTAACATTAGCTATACACATTCAACTTCGGGGACACTAAATTCTGTCACATGGAATGTAAATAAAGCTGGCTCCAGAGAAAAGAGGTTAAAGATATTTAACCAGCTTAAAAAACTACAGGCAGATGTTTTATTACAAGAGACACTTGTAATCAAACTGTTCTGTTCTCAGCCTCCCATAACTCCAGACAAAGGGGAGTAACAATTTTAATACATTAGATATTAATTTCACACAGTTATGGATCCAGAGGGTAGATTCTCTATCATTAAATTATCTATACTTAACAAAAAGCTATGTTGTGCAAGTATACATGGCCC
This sequence comes from Oreochromis niloticus, assembly GCF_001858045.2. Lineage (NCBI taxonomy): Eukaryota > Metazoa > Chordata > Actinopteri > Cichliformes > Cichlidae > Oreochromis > Oreochromis niloticus. The sequence goes on along the minus strand of NC_031976.2, from coordinate 1,084,595 downwards.
AAATGTTGATGACCCCTCATTCTTCTACGTTTTTTTTAGTGCACTCTCTGAACAGCTAGATTGCATCCTTGTTCTTGGGGGTGACCTCAACTTTGGACTAAATGAAGAAATGGACAGACTCAGTGCAGCAGGAACTCAGCGCATTTGGCAGTCTACAAATAATTGTGCTAATAACTGGTTGATCAATTGAAAAGGCAAAAAAAGGACACTGAATATCCTGGCTCTTTAGCCCGTTAGGTGACACTGTACATTAAAAACAGGAATAATTCTGTCATGGAAATCACTAAATAGCCTCAGGAACACTTCCGTACTTCTGAAAAAGTCTTTTTGGAAAACATGGATGCTACATCCTCCAGACTAATAGTAGTAGAAGAGTTTAGGTGCTGAACTGACCTTCCTACAATGTGGACCAGTTGAAAACCTTTGAGACATCATGAAATAAAAAAATCCAACAAGGAAAATCCAGGACTGTTGAGCAGCTGGAATCTTATAACAATGATAATGGCCCAGCATTCTTCTCCCAAAACTCCAGCAAATTTTCCTCATTTTAGACATTTACAGACTGTTGGTAAAAGATGAGGATGTTGCACAGTGGGAAAAGTCGCCCCGTCCCAACTATTTGTAGATGTGTTACTGCCATCAATTTTAAAATTGGACAACTTCTCGATTTAAATATTTAATGTGTTTTCTACATTCTATTGTGAATAAAGTAGAGATAAAGTTTGAGATTTGCAAATCACTGTGTTCTGTTTTTAGTTTGACTTTACACAGCATCTCAGCTTTTCTGTATTCATGTAGCCAAACAAAAAAACTGAAAATCAGCATATTACTGATTCTGAGACTGGACTCAGCCAACCACACAAGGACATGTGCTGACTTACCAGGATAATAAGTGCCAGATGTATATGTTTTCCTTTCCATATTGAGGTAGAAATGTTGAGGATTGCTATATAAAAATTCCCTGGAATGCAGAAACCTACAGCAGGATAAGAAAATAACACAGGTGAGAACCATCTCTCCATCAAAACAGCTATATTGCTTGTGTAACACTGCTTTTCAGTGCTGACACCAAAACAGAACAATTGATTTCCTCTTTTATCCGATACATTTAAACTAAAAGAGTGATATTTTACAGCCATTTGTATTCACAAAGCAGTTACCTAGGATACCACAATTTTTATTTCAAGTTTAACTTTACACACACTTTAAAAAAGTTTAATTCAGAATTGTTATTGAGACTGAAATAAAATGCTACACGTTTTTGTTTCTCGTCCAGGGGAATGAAATGTGACAAATAATCACCATTTCATGGTTCAGATGGGCTAAAGTGTAACGGAGTGCATCATAAACTTCGATTCCAGCAATCCCTTCCTGACAATGCGTTACTCAGTCAGTGCCAACCTCCTGCAGAGGGAGTGCATGGGTAATGATCACCCAGGGGTAACTGTTAATTCATAGCAGATTGCAGCCATGTTGAGGGAAGCAGAGAGATCTGAGTTTAATTGTCCTTCATGTTCACTTCTGTCACATTTACCAACTTACATTTATCACTTCTCAGATTTTCAGTTAAAATTGGTTTTAACTTTGAAATTAAACAGTTATGCCAAACAGCAACAAGAAGAAAATGAAAACATAACTGTTATACCAAGGGCGTAGATTTGGTTTTGGCGTTGGTGGGGACGGATGATTCAACCACCGAACTCTGCCCTGTTTTTGTCTTTGCTTCTTGATAAAAAAAAAGGAGAAATATACTTGCCTACATATGCTATTCTACATGCTTTTAAACCATTAAAAATCACAATTCATAGTTTTAGATGTGAATTATATAATGTTAAATTACTATTAAACAAATGACTGACTAAGTATTTTAGACTTTAGTTTACTTCAGCCATATTCCATATAAATCAGGTATCATACAAAAATAAAAATAGCTTCAAATACAGTCATGACAATAAAGAATATGACTTTAAGGACTTAACAACATTACTTCAGTTATAGTGCACCAACATCTCTGATACATTAGCACTAAGGGAACACTGAACGACCTGCTGGTTTTTGTCCATAAAACTACTCATCTAAGATTACCACAAAGTAAAAGATCTCTCAGCAACATTATGCAACATTTTAGGCACTATTGCCCCGATCAGCTCAGTGAGCTGTTTATTCTAAACATGAACTGTTACAGCAACAGACATGGACACAACAACTCAATGTCCACTATGTGAAGCAGCCAAACACATGCCTTCTCCTCTCGGTAATCTATAGCACCAAATCATCAGTCAGTGACCTGTGACCTCGCCTCTTCACCTCTGAGCTACAACATGGCAGAGCTGCCTCTGTCACCTGATAAATAACAGTGAGACATTCCAAATACATGCAGTCACACATGTGCTTCAAATACAGCAATGAACCACCAAGTCATCATCCAATTTCACCTGTGACCTTGTGTCACCATTACTCTCTGAGCTTTGTGTTGGTTCTTCTGTCACCTGACAAACAGGACATACATGACAATAAGAATAAAATGTGGAGCTGCTGCAGTGTTTCTGTCGATGTGTGCAGATCTTGACTCATCAGTAATGTTTGTAGGGTGAGTGCACTTTTAAAACAATTTGTGCAAACTGCACTACAAGGTGGAATATTTGCAAAATCGTGACTACCTCATGATATATTGTCTCAAAAATTAACCCTATGAATATGTCAGTGCCATTAGGATGAAATTATTGTGTCACCAACATTTTAACGTTAGACATATAATTCTAACAGCCTCTGTAAACTAATATCCTGGCTTGCTCGAGGCTCCGTTTTCTCTGACAGTTTCAATCAAAATTAGAAATGCTACTCTGAGACTGAGATAACTAATAGTGCTGCCTGTTGTTCAGTTAGTTTCCAAAACACGTTATTCATGGTTACATACAATTTTAGACTGCTGTGGGCCAAAGCCTAGCATAGCCTGTAACGTTATTATGACGGACACATTTTATGAGTGAACTTGAGTTTAAGTGACTTACACGTTTCTTTGAAAAATACTTTCTTATATCCAGGTTCTTCCTTTGTGCTGCCATCCTCCTCCTTGCAGGTCCTCGCAGCGCAGGCTTGCCGCTGCTAAAACTAAACAGAGCTCCCTGAAAGGCACAGCCAATCACATTGGCCATATTTGTCACATGAGGCAGGACTCCAGTAGAGAACGTAATTTAACTCTTTCTGTAACGCTGGGTGAATGAGACGTTGACAGATCAGTTTTTTTCTTTTTATCGGGTTTGTTTTTCTTTACTCGAAGAGATCAAATTATTGGTGGGGACGATTCAATAATCGCTGGATATTGGTGGGGACATGTCCCTTCCGTCCATGCCAAATCTACGCCTTTGTGTTATGCTCTCATCTAGTTTTCCCAACGCATTCTACGTAGTTCAAAGTACTTGCATAAAGCATTATTCTATCGACCATATGAGATTTTATATTTGAGTTGATTTGTGGGTTATTTGTGTGTCTCTTGTAATAAGACTGGGGTTAGGGTTAGGAGTAGCATGTTTACTTTACATGCCTACATTGACACTTTTTGCATATTCGTGTTTAAATTCATTAATCACAAACGTTTAAGACTCAAGACTCAAGAAGTTTATTGTCATTTCGTATGGTGTTACCCAGCCTGAAACGAGATACTGTTTCTCACCAGCCTCTATGTGCAATAAGCAATACAGTTTAAAAAGAATAAATACAGTTTAAAAGAATGATTTTAAAAAAGAGCAGCAAAAAAAAAAAAAGGCATAAATAGCATAAAATCTAAGTTCTAAAACAAACTCCAGTCACATTATCAGGTGAATCCATATTTACCTCAGTCTAAAACCTTCTGTCTTATGCTCGGTTAGTCACACAGTCTGAACAAGGAAGTTTGGGATTGAGTCTCTGGTTGAGTTGAATTGTAGGTTGGTGTAAAGCTGTCTCCAGCCTGCATTATTATTTTGCTGGTTCTGCACATTTTGTGAGTTTGTACAGTATTGTGCATGTATCACTTTTGTTATTACAACTTGGTCAGTTAAAGAATGTTTTAGGGTATTTTTTGGTCCACGAAGAGCCTCCACCATGTTTTAAAAATGCCTGTTGAAACTGCTCTACCCCTCTCCTGACCTCATCCAAACACATTTTAATTTGATATTTATTCATTCAAACATGACATGTTACACAGACTGTGCAAAAATAATTAATGTAAGAACCAAACCTAAATTACAAATACTGACTGAACAATCTCTGGCTGAAACAACACACACAACATAACAGGGGTTTTTTTTGTCCTTGTAATATTTACTTTTCATTCAATTTTATCCCAGAGGATGAGCCAGTGTTGTGTTTACACATAACAGACAACTTAGCAAAGAACCAGTTTTTAACTGTACATGTAGGTACTTTGTTACTAGCAGCCTGTGACAAAAACAAAACATTTGTTCAGCTGATCCATCTACTCTTCACTAAAACCTCATCAGAAATGGTCTCAAGGGAAGGATGGCTGCCAAGAAGCCATTCTTAAGGAAGGAAAACAAGGATCCCAAAAACACTGCCAATGTAGTAAAAACATACCAAGATAGCACAACTCACAGTGAAACATTATCAGTCATTTATTGGCCTCCCCAGAGCGCGGAACTGCAAGCAGTGTGGGATGATCCTGACAGAGAACAACTGAAAGTAGTAAAAAGACGTATTCAAAGAAGAGCTCTGAATGTCCTTCAAGAAGTCTTGAGAACTATTCCTGAAGATACTTAAACTAGCCAAAGTTTTGAGGCACCTTCTCATTTAATGGTTTTTCTTTATTTTCATGACTATTTACATTGTAGATTCTCACTGAAGGCATCAAAACTATGAATGAACATTTATGGAATTTGGGAGTAAACAAAAAGTGTGAAACAACTCAAATCATGTTTTATAATTTAGATTCTTCGTAATATCCACCCTTTGCTTTGATTACTGCTTCGCACACTCTTGGCGTTCTCTCCATGAGCTTCATGAGGTCGTCACCTGAAATGGTTTCCAGCAGCCTTGAAGGAGTTCCCAGAGATGCTGAGCACTTGTTGGTCCTTCGCCTTCACTCTGCGCTCCATCTCATCCCAAACCATCTCCATTCTGTTCAGGTCAGGTGACTGTGGAGGCCGGGCCATCAGCACTCCATCACTCTACTTCTTGTTAAAATAGCCCTTACACAGCCTGGAGGTGTGTTTGGGGTCATTGTCCAGTTGAAAAATGAATGATGGTCCAATAAACACAAACCCGATGGGATGGCACATCGCTGCAGGATGCTGTGGTAGCCATGGTGGTTCAGTGTGCCTTCAATTTTGAATAAAAAACCAACAGTGTCACAACCAAAGCATCCCCCACACCATCACACCTCCTCCTAATGCTTCATCCATTCACTTTTTCCGCGTCGCACAAAGACACGGCGGGTGGAACCAAGGATGTCAAATTTGGACTCATCAGACCAAAGCACTGATGTCCACTGGTCTAATGTCCATTCCTTGTGCTTCTGGGCCCAAAGAAATCTCTTCTGCTTGTTGCTTTTCCTTAGTCGTGGTTTCTTAGCAGTTATTTGACCATAATTAGAGATTATCTATCTTAATTTCAGGAGCAGGACCATGCCTCCAAGCAGGCCCCCTCCAGTTCTACAAGCTGTTCGTTCTCATTTTCGTGTGAAGAACATTCGAGAAGGTCTTTAACACAGCTTATCTTACAAGAGTAATGTAATCTTACTCACCTTACCATTTGCCTACAATTACCCTCAGACCATGAACTACACAGCTCTGCTTCATCAGTTTCCCTCCAGGCAATCCAAGAAACCCAAACACTCTGAACATCATGTTGGTGTTTCAGAGAGACTGAATGCCACCAGCTGTCTCGGGAAACTTTCTAGCAGATGCTCAGAAGCCATGACATTCCCACGCAGGAACAAGACAGGCATTTCATTCATTTCATTTCATTTCTTTATTTATTTCACACTTGGTACAACAGTTTCCACAGTTAGTTCTTTCAGACAAACCAACCACACTTTCTATCGGTAAAGCACTGCAACCATGTGTGAAAAGGAGCAGGAAGAAGAAAATATTCTTAATCAACCCTGCCCCCTATCTACAATTCAACTTATATTGCAAGTGGGCACCAAAAATCAAGGAACAAACTAACATTTATCTCCAGTCCTAACGCAAACCAAACAACAAATTTACAATCAGAATATACCACTCCACATAGTAACAAGGAGAAAAGATAAGTAAATAAAATAAAATGAGGCAAAAAATAAAGGATCCTTTTTCAATTAACTGCAATTTCGTTCACGTTCTTCATATTGAGTATGAGCATGGGGAAACAGGCAGAAGAAACGCAGAGAGGGGGAATGACATGCAGACGGACTGACAAAGAACCGAGGGAAACACACACTAAGGCTGTGTCCGAATTCAGGGGAAGGATGCTCATAAGGACACTACCTACCTACGTCACAAGGTAGTGTCCTTAGACGGACGGGTAGTCAGGAAGTGAGCGGCTTGGACAGCCCCCTTTTTTTCTCCATAGAAACTTTATTGAACAAACAATGAGTATCCAACATAACAGATGGGCTGTGGACAGCCTCCTAGCCTTCAACTCCGCCCTTACTTGCGTGTTTTCCTGATCGCTAGCACCACAGCGTGAAAACTTTAAAATGGACCCAGAAGTGTCACTCCGTTGTTTGGACAATTTTATTTCTCGAGGAGCTAGAAAAACCTTATCGTCGCCGCCCGCACGTTTTGTACCTTAGGCTCATCAGAGACAATCATATCCAGGTAAAATCATTTCCTTTAATCTACACGCATTTAGGAATTACTTAGCTAATTACACGGATAATTGAAATATCGCCGGCATTGTGCCAAAAAAGTGTTCGCCTGCCAAAACTGATTTCCAATGTTTCCGAGTGTAATATGTGTAATATCTTTATGTATGTTGGTAAATAGACTTCGGTGAACATGGTTTACGAAGGGGTTTTATATATACAATAATTACCTGTTGTTCAAGTATCTTTATAACTCTGGTTATAATGTAGGTACAATTGATATATTTGTTGCGCTGTCTGCTGTCCTCTTGGCCAGATTACTCTTAAAAAATAAATTTCTAATGTCAATAAGATTTTTTTTTTTTTAACTGGATAAATAAAGGATATATAAAAGTCACTGCCAAAAACTGATTGCAGCTTCTACCTTGTTACAGGAATGTTGCTGGTGGCTCAAAGTGACGTGATATCACTAATGAGGGACACATTTGACATGTTTCACGTATTATAGACCAACAAGTTATTCATAGCAGGTTAAATACGAGCAATCAGTTTAGGGCAAAAACCGGAAATCAGTTTTTGGCAGACGATCATTTTTTGCCACAACATCGGTCATTCTCACACATGTACTGTATCATATAAAATATATAAACTAAATATCTTTGAAACGTATAGAATCTAATCTTTTGTTTATTTTTTTACATAGCACTTTATCAAACTGTTGTCTGCTACAGAGTTACAAGTATTATACTAGTAATATAGCATCTACCATCTCCTGCTTGCATATTTCTGAAAACATCTTAGTGGTGTGGCAGCCACGAGTGAGCCCTGCAAACCCTGTGGATGGACGATGCAGTGGACAGTGGGAGGAAGCATCCTAAAGCTCTTTGCAGACCACCCTGTGTGAGTCTCCACTCGCCGACCAGAAAAGACAAACCGCAGGTCTCAGTTGCAGCAGCTCATCCATGTCTGATCTTGCTCGGGCAGATTCAGCAACACTGCCAGAGACTTCCTGTAATCTATTACAGTTGTTAAAGAAACGGTCCAGGAACAGGTCACTCAGGTTAATCCTGTGTGAACAACTGAAAATACTGTTTTCCATCTTTACATACTGTGTATTTGAAATATTCTTGTTTAATTGTTACTGTTATTTACTTTATTGCTATCAAATAAATATCCAAGTAATATTGTTCAAAGTTAGCGTTATGTTCATACGTGTTACAAATGCCTGTAAATCAAATTGAGTTCAGTGACAATTACTGTTTGTTTGAATCAATTTATTAATAACATAAAACCTTTAAACTAATGCAACACATATAACAATGTAACAAATATATTCAAATAAATAAATTTCTCAATACATAACTCATTTGGGAACTAATCTTTCTAGAAGTGAAAACAGTCTGTCCGTCCTCTCCCTGCTCTCCTCTCCTCAGCCTCTCTTTGCTGCCTCATGTCCTCTCTGATGAGGTCTAGCAGCTCATCATCCCTGTCTCTTTTCCTCTTTCTCCCCGTCGTAGGTGGCTGAGCCGCTTCGTCATCGCTGTCGTTTTGGTCACCCACTGCTGCGCTTGGCCCTGGACTGTCCTCAGGGAGAGAGGAAATTAGGACAGGAGGCTTAATGGAAGGCATCTGTCCTATCACCTCATCCATGAGGGCAAACCAGGGCCAAGTAGCAGCAGTGGGCTTCCCACTGACCCCCTCTCCTGAGCCTGGATACTTGCAATCCTAAAGGCAGAGGAAATCAAAAATGACAGCAGGCAAATAAAAACACCACAACAACTCTTAGTAATTGCACATTTATTAACTTGTGTTCTTAAGAATTATCTTCTTGATAACACACATACGTACTTTGTATTCCTTAAAGTTATCTCATGTCTTCTGGCCTGCAAGGGGGTGACTTTCCCCTGCAGGCCCATCCTCTCCAGAATTGTCCTGATCACACACAACAAATAAGAGAAGAAAGGACACCATGGCAACTATGTTAATCCCTAAGCCCAAAGGTTTTCACAGCAGAACACCAGAGGAACACCGTGTGGACATCACAGGTTCTGTACAGCAGCGGTCCGTGAGTCGTTTGGTACCGGGCCACGAGAGTTAAGGCTCCGGTGTGAAATTTATGGTTTTCAGGGGTTTTATCGTTAACTCGGTTTCCCTGAGTCTTTCCCTTGTTGTAGTTGTGTGTCTTATTTTGAAAGAAATATTTACACGTTACCATAGCGACCAGAGAGCATTAAGCGGCAGAGAGGAGGATGTTACTGTCAATATTGGTGCATTTTCAGGAGGACGCTGCTAATAAAGTTACACAATTACACAGTACATTCACTGTCAAGGGAAAATCGTGTATATGTGATCAGCTAACATGAAATGTATTCTTTTATTGATCACTAAGCAAACCACATGTCTACATGACTTTTTACCTAATAACTTTTGACATGAACTCTTCTGTGATAAACAACTTACAGCTTCCTCTTTCTGTTTTGGAACATACAGACTTAGAAAAGGGGAACCTCAGCTCTGAGTTCTGAGAATAACTCTGTTATCTTTGTACACACACACACACACATACAGACACACACATACAGACACACAGAAAAGTATAAATAAAGCACGCAGACAGCGATGAGACGCAGATCCTGCGTTCCATGGCTGCCCTCGCGAGTTAAAGAACAGTGCAGTGTTTGTGTTTTCTAACTCAGATGTCTCAGCTGAAGAATGGCAGGGTGATTTAAAGAAATCCCCTGTCATTTAAATTGGCCCTTTGAGCTTAGCGATGGAAACAACAGACACGTTTCTGTGACTCCAATGTAAGGTCTGACTGCTGTATCCTGACGCCGTGAGAAGCCAGCACCGAAGTCTGTCGACAGCCCTCTCTAGGTAGAGGTGAAAGACCTGGGACGTAAGAAAAATTCAGGTCCAGGCCGGTGTAATAGTTCTGGTCCACGACGTTGGGATCCAGCCAGATGACCTGACAACCAGCAAAAGACGACTGAGGGTGAGAAAACACTGAATGAAGGTCTAACCCGCCGCAAGGGTCTAAGTTTTGCACAACAGGTCTAACCCGCCGCAAGGGTCTAAGTAGGTCTAACCCGCCGCAAAGGGTTAAAAGAAATAAACACGTGAAATAGGTTTGAGTTCGCCGGAAGGAACTAAATTTAGACTGGTTTCAGAAGTAGCCGAAAATACTTTGTGACAAATCAGCGCGCAAATGTCTATCTGTGTGTATGTATATATGTTTTGGAAGTAAGTTGATTTTACAGCACAATAAGCTGCTGAACTACTTCCATTGTTTTTATTGTTTTCCTTGTGTATCCTGCAAAAGCCCAAGTACTGGTGACAACGGGGAAAGGTTGGGTTCAGTCTCATAAAACTGACACTGCCCTGTGGATAGCACAGGGTAGAAGGGCGTGTCAGCAACCACCCCCGAGTCTAGTACCAGAGAAAGCTTTGCAGTTCTGTGATAATGGGGAATCAGCCCACCAAACTCACTGCTGACGAGCAGTGGCTAGAAAAGAAATGTCCAGGCGCCGGACAAATTAGTGCTTGTAGATGGAGAAAGCCTAAGAAAACAAAACGTCCCACTATACATTCACCCATATCAGGAAGAACATAATAATCCCTCATCAAGTAAAAGATTAGAGATAGAGTTTAAAAAGGGCTGGATACAGACCCAACTGAATACACATAAATACAAGAGGAATGCATAGTGGAATAAACAAAAGGTTAAATTAAATTAGAGCTTATGTCTACTATATTCAAACTAATAATAGGAAGGATAACAACCTGTAAATTGGTATTACCAAATGAAACAAAATTGGGTAGATAACCATGCCCAGAATGAATAGAATGAATGAAAGCAGATAATGCACACGAAAACATATTAAATAAAATAGAGAAATGCATAAGGTTTATTAAGGCTGTGTCATTGTTCAGCCAAGGAAAAGGTAAATGTCTCCAGCTTGGGAAGGGGTGAAACTGCAGATCACCCCCAGCCCTGGATGGATACATAATAAAATATAAGATAATAAACTATTGTATATTAAGTAGTATATTGTAATATACTAATAAATATTGTAACATACTATTGCTGTTATGAAAACAAAACAATGATAACATTAATAATGACATAATATTAATAAGAACCTCAGTCAGTTATGATGTGAGGTGGATAATTGTTAAAAGTAGTCTGATTCAAGCTTAAGGTTTGCTCAAACTCAGTATAATGATATATGAGATGAAGAAAATAAGGAAAATAACTAAACTAATCAGGTGCATAGAGACACTTGACCTGATTGAAAACCTGTCATCCTAGACGAGACATTGTTGAGATTTAGAGCACTCCTATATTAACAACTACTAAGCTAAACCCTGTATACAACAGCTAAAGCTACAGGTTTGAGAAGCTGTCAGGCCTGAGAGTGATTGTAAATAAAAGATGTCTGTGTAATATAAAATAAGAGATCTTTGTGTAAAAGGAGTCTCTGGGTCAACAGTGCACTGCTGCACTGCCTGTTGACTTCTATTTTTAGATGGCGTGTGTGTGAATGCAAATGAGGAGCGGTGACGTGCATGGAGATTGTTGCTTTCGGTTTAGAGTGTTATTGAGCTTTATAACTATTGTTTGCAAATGTTGCTAAATGCCTGTGACTGAGATGCTGGTTTTGCTCACTACAATTGTATAAATAGAGTTTGAATTCATTACTGTGGATGTATAGTAATTGACTGAGTTTTGATATATACATTGAGTGCATTGTATAGTACCTAAGACCACTATATATCTTTCAGTAGTAACCTCTCTTGAGCAATAAATGCTGGTGTGTTTTAGTTTTTTTCTCCAGTTTATGTGTGTGCTGTGAGAATGATTAGAGGTTTGAGTTGTTTTTCTTTGACTTGCTCTTTCTGATTATGAAAAACATGTCTAAAATACTTGTATGAAAGCATATTTTGAGTGATTTTAACTGTGTGAATGCTGTAAGTATTTGATTTGAGTGACTCTGTGTGATTTGTACTAAATAATAAATAAGTAATGATAAGATTAGGGAGGTTCGTAGTAGGGTGAGTGAAAAAGTGCAGTGTGTGTGATGATTCCTGATGTTTGAAAGAGCTCTATTCAAAAGTGTGTGCGTGACATAAAGGTGTATTGTTTTAGATCAAGATTTAGTAGAATTAAAGAGGGTTTGTAGGCTATAAATACAAAGAAAGACAAAGAGTCTGCAGAAACAGGAAATGTGTGCCTGTGGTGTGTCTGGGACAGGAAATCGTGTGTGTAACAGGAACTACATGCCCATAAAAGGAGCTGACTGTGTCAAGACAGCTCACAGAGAGAAACAGACGAGTTAAACTCTAAGAAGATGAAGCGAATGAATGTTTTAAGAAAAGTAATGAAAATGATATTAATTGTATGCTTTAGTGTGTCAATACAGGTGGATTTCTCTCAACCTGGAACCTTGAGTACAGCGTCAAAAGCATAGATTAATTGGGAAAACAGGCCACTTTTTGGCAAAAATTTTATAGCTTGACCTCCCACTTTGTCCTTTACCCTGAGAAGAAGCTCAAAGGACAGTTAATCTCCCGATGAAGACCGACAGAACATCGTGGACTTGAAGAATTAATAGCAGGCAAAAGACAGAGCAAATAAAATAAGACTGACTGACGACTCCAGAAGCAGCATGAAAGAAACCACGTGATGAAAACATGCACGGGGAAACTGCAGGCTGGTAAAGAACAGTGTCACATGACTGTTCGAAGGCACTGAATGTGATATTTTGCCGGGCTGGAACTTAACTTAAAAGAAGAATACTGAAAGATCAAAACAGAGAAGAAACAGACTGTGTTTGTTGGAGCTTTGAAGGCCACACAAGGACACTGTGAAAAAAAGGGACGAGGACCGATGGGAGGTGAAGCAGGACAAGTTCGAGTGCGAGAATACAGGATATGATTGGATTGAAATTGAAGGCTGAATTCATGATTGTTTAGAGATGTCCGCCATGTCACAAACAAAAAGAAGGTAAAAATAATGACAGAAATAACTGACAACTACATTAATGAATAGACAACACATACACAAATTGTTATATGTGAAATTATTTTTGGAAAGAGTCAGAAGTGAGATAGTTTGAATTTAGAACTCAGTGATTAAACCTTATTGTAACAAACACTTGCAATGAAGAAAGCAGCTTACACTCAATTAATATGAACACAAGGAACACACTTATATTTATACACTTGTACACATGACATAATGGGTATTTCTGACCAGAGAGAGAGAAACAGGTCGTTTAAGCACCAAATAATAATGAAAATGTCTCAGTTGTGTTATTTTTAGGTGCAAAGCAGACCTGGACCAATTTTCCACATGCAGCTGTGTCTGTGAGCTCAGTTTTTTCCCCCTCACACTTCTGCTTTGTTTCTGGCAGCAGTTTTTCTTTTTGTGTCCTGACTCATGTGTGTAAAGCCTTGATGCCATAGGCAATTTGTTTTTGTTTATGTTTGTTTGTTTTGTTGGCTTGAAAAACAAATTTGTGATCATACTTGTGGATCACGATGACACATAATGATTAGGCATATGATTTACTAATGTCTAATTTTAGAGCTGTGAGCTATGAGCTGTGAGCAATGCAAAGTTTTCTTTCCTAACTTAAAAGTTTGAAATATGTAAGATGTGTGAGTTCTTTGAAAAAATAGAAATGACCTAAATGCCTTAAGTAAAAATGTAGTGTTCTCAGGTGGTAACTGGCATCTCACTACTGGCAACGGCTCTGCTCATCACACTATCCACCCAGGAAGAAGGAAGAGTTCAAACTCTGGACAACTGGACAAAAGGTACTCAACCCACCCTTCCTGTGGGCAGGAGTTGGGAAAACGTGGTCTCAGAAGTGAGATACTGGACTACAGATTCGGCTTGTTTCTCAAAGCATCCTGGAAGGTCAACGAAGGACAAAACCAAGAAATAGACGCTCTCAGAATTGCTGTAATGCAACATCGTGTAGCATTGCACATGATCCTGGCTGAGAAAGGAGGATTGTGTGTCTTATTCAACACCACATGCTGCACTTACATATCAGATAATGTACATTCTTCAGACATGACTTCAGATTTTAAAGAGACTGTTGATTGTCGTTGGATTTTTCCTGATTTTATTTTGTTTTCTTTATTTGAGTTATTCCTTGTTTAAAAGCTGTAATTTCACAGATGATAAGTTTATCATTCACAGCATACGCAGATGTACTGAAACCGATGAAGATCATGAAGACTTCTTTTCCTATTTGTCAGATGAAGATGAAGTGTAACTAATGATGTAGTAACTGAGAATGTGAAAGACAAGTAGTTACTCACTGATGAATTGTACATTTCATTTCGTGATCAACAGGAGGGAATGTCAAGGGAAAATCATGTATTTTGTGATCAGCTACATGAAATGTATTCTTTTATTGATCACTAAGTAAACCACATGTCTATGTGACTTTTTACCTAATAACTTTTGACATGAACTCTTCTGTGATAAACAACTTACAGCTTCCTCTTTCTGTTTTGGAACATACAGACTTAGAAAAGGGGAACCTCAGCTCTGAGTTCTGAGAATAAGTCTGTTATCTTTGTACACACACACACACACACACACACACACACACACACACACACACACACACACAGAAAAGTATAAATAAAGCACGCAGACAGCGATGAGATGCAGATCCTGCGTTCCATGGCTGCCCTCACGAGTTAAAGAAAATCTGCAGTGTTTGTGTTTTCTAACTCAGATGTCTCAGCTGAAGAACGGCAAGGTGATTTAAAGAAATCCCCTGTCATTCACGTTTATTATTATATTTACAAAATACCACAGTTTTTGTCTTGGTCGGATCATTTTATGTGGTTGTATTTATCCGCGATACCTTAAAGGCTCCGTGTCTGACATAAACCGGTCTGTGGCTCAAAAAGGTCGGGGACCGCTGCTGTACAGCATGAGGGTTAATAGGACCGCACTCATATGAATATGATGCGTAAATTGATTTATTCTTGTACCTCCACGCCGTAGTGGCCCAATTCTTCACCCCAGTGAAGAGGTGATCGTTTTCTCCTCGTTTTAATAAATTAAGCCGTTTGGTCTTTGTTCCCCACAACATATCACCAATTCGAAAAAATCAAAATTAGCTGTATGTAAGTGGCAATACATGAAAAATCGCGGGACCCCCGATACAAGCTGGTTTACGGTTATTTTAAAGAAAAGAAACATGTCTATGCAGATGCCCAAAGCTTAACAACACAACCGCTATAACAATTTAACTTTTGTACAACCAGATTTTCATATACTTACATATGAAAGTGTTTTCCTCTCCTGCTTCGACCACCATCGTTATCAGAAACAAATCTCCTCTATGACCCGCAATGAATCCTGGGATATAGTAGGACATGAAGGATACATCGGACCATCCTTAGAATTCAGGGCAAAGTAGGACGCATTTGTCGCCACATTTTGAGTACTCTTTGAATTCAGACAGCCTTCCTTGCGTCGCCGTGACGTCATTGCCTCCAAATATGGCATTGGCGCATCCTTCCCCTGAATTCATACACGATGTCAGGGGAAAATTCCCAAATAGAAGGCTGCCAAAGTAAAACAGAGACACAATGAGACAATATAAAAATCACATGTACATGGGGTGAGCGTCTGAAGAGACAGTCACACCAGTACTCTTCTTTATTGCAGTTTATATAGGCATGTAGGTTACACAGCAGACGGAGGCAGTCTCCGCCTGTTCTCAGAATATAGATTGCTTAACTGACAAATGCATATCTTACTAAACATTCTGTCCGTACTATACTAAACGTCTGCTTAAGTGTCATTTTCCGTTGCTCTTTGCACAGGAACTTGTCTTCACAGGCATTTGATAAGCATAGGCAAGGTTTCATGTTTTATCAGGGTGAATCATCATTCAGAGTTTACACAGTTACAAGCAAAGCATATTTGAATAATAAACAAAATCTTTTCACATTTCCCTCCTGTTGTTTAACTTTCACACTAGTTAAAACACCATTGGTTTATTATCTGTGCATGATTTCTTGCAGCGCATTTTTAATCAGCACGTCATACATTGGTGTATCACAGCATTTCAGTGTCAGGTGGATCATCATCTTCGTCCATGGGCAGTGTCAGGTATGCCTGCACATGAACTGCAACAACTTTATTAATCATTGATTGTACACATGGCAAAATACAAGAAGTAAAACAACAGAGTAGGAGTAGAAGAACTCCTGCAAAAACCAGTCCTTTTATTAAAAGAGATTTCCAGGAACCACTCAACAGCCAGGTAAGCCAATCTTCAGTGTTCGTGACATAGTCCTGTTGCTGAGCGTCCCTGAGTTGTTTCAGCGTGCGTAAGGCGTCGGTCATGTTGGAAGAGTGAACATTATCTGGAATGTACGTACAGCATGTGTTGTTAAAGAGTATACAGAGTCCTCCTTTCTCAGCCAGAATCATGTCCAGTGCGACTCGGTGTTGCATCACAGTTATGCGCAGGGCATCAATCTCTTCATTTTGTTGATTGTTGATTTTGCACGAGGCATTCAGGAACAGTCCAAAGCGGTAATCCAAAGTTTCAATCCTTAACATGTTCTTTCCGGTGCCCACCCATGGAAACAGTGAGTGGAGGACCTTTTGTCCGGTGGTCCAAAGCTTAAATTCCTCTGGCACATCACTGCCATAGATGGGGTCATGTGGTTGCACTGCGGAGACGTCTCGTCGTCGTCTTGTAGTCTGAGAGCTATTTACAGCTGACATCCTGAAGGTGTGGTCTGAAATGAAGATTGGGGCACAGGTGCCCGTCCATCCGGGTGGCAGTATGAAGTAGGCATGTTGTCCACACAGCCAGGCCATTCCCTGCACCCAGTAGGTGCCGTTGCTGGGCACGGACGTGTTTACAGGTGCGCCCTCTCCGTTGGCTGTGGTTTGGTTACAGTTGGTGGTGTCGCCTAGGGGTCTGTTACCGTTGTCTTGTCGGTAGCACATGGAGTGGTTCTTCCCTGGGGTTTGGTCCAAGAACACTGGGAAGTGAACGGACGTGTTCCGATTCGTCACGTTGAAGTTGATCCAGAAGAGCTGGTCACACGTTCCGTTGTCAAGTCCAGCGTTTTTGACGGTGGTTACCTCGTGTCGGGGTGGTCCCTGAAAGATACTAAGAAGGTTAAGCGCATAGATGACAGAGCTTGTCTCATCAATGATGATTTTCTTATGTTGATAGCCAATGCCCGCGAAGCTGGCAGCGCACTTGGCTTGTGTTTTATTCATGTAGTTTCCATAAAAAGTGGGATGTGTTGAAGTGCATGGCATGTGGGAGCGGACGTAACATGCAGTGTTATTAGGCTCTCCCTTAGTCCTGTCATGTACGTAGCGGTACCATGCGTTATTCATCCATGGGTGGATGTGGTCTTGTGTCATGTCACAGAGGTGTGAATTGTCATGCGTCCATCTCGTCCGTAGATGGTGCTGTTCGTCTTCTGTACCATCCTCTAGAAACATGAGGAGTCCTGCTGAGAGTAGGAGGACAGCCACGAGGACAACAGGAGTCTTCATGGCGACCAAACACACCTAGGTCCTCAGGTGAGTAGACTACTGGCAAGAAGCAGAGGGCGGGATATACCCGATCAGCCCTCCCTTCACCAGTCAGATCACCTGAGGGTAGGGGTGCCGGCGCCTAGGAGTCTGGGCTGTCACTCACTTTCTTGCAGTGGCTTTGGTGAATCCAAGATGGTCTCTCTGCTATCTTACAGGCAGTTGGTGTGGTGATGAGCACTTGGTATGGGCCTTCCCAGCGGGGCGAGCTCCAATTCTTTCTATGGAGAACTCGAATCAGGACCCAATCACCTGGCTTCAACCTGCAAGATACTGGAGAAGATTCAGAAGGCAGTTTATTGTTTAAAACAATATCTTTGTTTTCCAGCAGTTTTGACATCCATTCTGCTAGTGTAGTTTCTCTGATTGATTTATCTAAAGGTTCACTTGTGATTGGCAGTGGAAATGGCCTGCCATGAATGATTTCAAAAGGTGTAAGTTTTTGTGAACCTTGTGTTAATCTCATCCACATTTTTACTAGGCCTATACACTCTGGCCACGGCCTTCCTGTTTCTTCCATGCATTTTCTAAGCCTCTGTTTTATTGTGCCGTTTGTCCTTTCTACTAGGCCGGCACTTTGAGGATGATAAGCACAGTGATATTTGATGCTGAATCCTAGTGCTTCAGAGACTTTGCTGATTACCTCATTGACAAAGTGTGCCCCATTATCTGATCTTATCAGAGTGGGGATGCCATATGTTGGAATAAAATGGTTACATAAGCATTTTGCTACTGAAATGGCATCTGCTTTCTTTACTGGATAGATTTCTGGCCATTTTGAGAATACGTCTATGATCACTAGAGCGTATTTTGAGCCTTGGCATTCATTTAGTTCAATAAAATCCATGTGGATTGAGGGAGGTGTGGGAAAATGACCTCTCTTTGGTCTAAGATTCCCTTGTACATTGTGTTTTTGACAAATCATGCATGTTCTGACAAATTCTTTTGCTGAAGTTTCGAAATTTAGAGTGTAAAAGTGTTTTGGAGATTATATCTCCTATCCCTCCTGTTGACGCATGGAGAGTAACTCCATGTGTCACTAAGGCTGCTGTTTTGTGTAGAGATTTTGGAAGTATTGGTTTTCCTTCACAAATCATCAAGTCATCTCTTAGTTTCGCTCCGCATTTCAGCCATTTCCTTTGCTCAGCTGTGGGAGCTGCTTTTTGTTCATCCTTTGTCAGTAAAATTGTTTCCCTTTGTAATTTCATAGTCATTCTTCTGATGTGCTGCACACTTGCAAATTGCTAAATGTCGCATCACATGAGGAGTTTCCTCCCATGTAAATTACTTGTGTTGCATCAATCAAGCAGAAAGCATCTCACAATTTATTGTATTACCAACTAAATTTATTGTCTGGTCACTGCTTGGTCATACCAGACTCTCTCTGTGTCTTTATTTTTCCTTCTCTGTTTTCACAAACGTTTCCTGCAAGCTGGAGAGTTAAATGTCAGTAGTGGGTAAATTCAGCAGTTGATAACAAAACTATTAAGTTTTTCCTGTTTTAACACCAATGTGAGATATAGAGGCGCACATATAGTGTGTGCTCTAGTGTAAGCTGCTCGTCATTACATGTATGTGTGTTAGTACGCTTGCATGCAGGGCCTCTGGGCCTGTCTCACCCAAAAGGGCATTTTCTTAACAGTTGCCTTTCACTCGCGTGTGTTAAGAAAGGCAAATGTGCTTGTAGCAGTTGTGAGATTATTATGCTGTCATATATTACATTATACCTGTAATCAAAATGAGTGAATCATGATACTGCTGTAGGCCACATCATACTTCTTGTGTAATCAGTATGTAGTTTTAGTTTGCATCACACTTCTGAGTTAAAAGAATGTGGAAATCATTAGATTTATTAGATAGGTTTGTATTATCCTATACTGCTGATTTACTGTGAGTGAGTTACACTGTTTCATGACATTTCATACTGCCGAGTTATGAAGAGAATATTGTATTCAGACAGTAGGGGCCTCTCTCTTTTTGTTTTTCTTTGTGATAGTAAAGAGAACAGAGCACATGCCACGGGAGCGTCACCCCCACCCTTGGTGAAAGCAGAAAAACAGGGAGCCAAGGTCATAACTCAGGCTCACAAAGAGTCAGAAAGAATGTGAATACTTAGTTTTGTGGCTGTGGCGCATTTTGTATGGCTTCTTTTCTTTGTTTAGTAGCTTTCTGCCTTCACCTGAGGGTGTGCCCTAAGCATGTGACTTCAGGTCTCCATAATTGGAGTTTATTTAAAGATAAATAAGATGATTTCATATATTGCTCGCAGATCATGCACTAGACGATATGTTGCAGTATTAGCCTGCTTCAACACTTAAACAAAACATCACTCTTTGTTTTATTATTATTATTATTATTATTATCCTGTCTCAAAACAGAAAATGAAATTGTAGTTGTTCTTGGCTGAGAAACACAAAACCTCTCCTTTTTTTTTTCTTTCAAACCAAGAAACTAAGTTTTAATCTCTCAGCCTTGTCACATAAAACAAAACAGATAACCCAGCTCTCAGCTGGCTCTGGACTTATCATCATCAAGGACACATGGTGAGAGCTACTTCAGAAGTTACAGTACTCATCACTCAAGCAACATTTCAAAAAAACAAAAACAAAACTAAGCACACTGCACAGAGAACAACAACAAGACATAACTGAAGATGTTGTTCTTGTTTGTTCTCCTTGAATTTTAGAATAAAGTTATTACATCTGCATTAGTAAATCATGTGCCTAATCATTATGTGCCACTGTGATCCACAAGTATGATCACAGATTTATTCATTTTTCAAACCAACAAAACAAAAAACAAAGACAAAAAAACAAATTGCCGATGGCATGAAGGCTTTACACACATGAGTCAGGACACAAAAAGAAAAAGAAAAAGCTGCTGCCAGAAACAGAGCAGAAGTGTGAGGAAAAAACTGAGCTCACAGACAGCTGCATGTGTGACCTTTAATATGCAGCTTCTGCTCTAAAAAACAAATAAAAATGTGTAACTTGCTCATCAGCTTGGTAGTGTCCACATATTTAATTCATTTTATTCAGCTTCTCAAACCTGTAGCTTTAGCTGTTGTATACAGGGTTTGGCTTATTAGTTGTTAGTATAGGTTTGCTCTTCATCTTAACAAAGTCTCATCTAAGATGACAGGTTTACAAGCAGGTCAAGTGTCTCTATGCACCTGATTAGTGTAGTTATTTCCTTATTTTCTTCATCTCCTATATCATTGTACTGAGTTTGAGCAAACCTTAAGCTTGATTTAGACTACTTTTAACAATCTTCCACCTCACATCATAACTGACTGAGGTGCCTTTTCCTATTAACAGTATGTCATTATTAATGTTATCATTGTATTGTTTTTCCTTTTTTATAACAGCAATAGTATATCACAATACACTACTTTACTACTAATATACAATAGTATATTAGTTTATATTTTATTATGTATCCATCACGGGTTTGTGTGAACCTGCAGCTTCACACCTTCCCAAGCTGGAGACATTTTCCTTGGCTGAACAATGACACAGCCTTAATACACCTTATGCATCTCTCTTTTTTATTTGATATATTTTGTGTGAATTATCTGGTTTCACGCATTCTATTCATTCAGCTTGGTTGTCTTCCCAATTTTGTTTCATTGCTTTAATTTAAGTTAACCTTAATTTAACCTTTTGTTTATTCCACTTCATTCCTCTTTCCATGCTTTAAAATATTACAACTCTTGTGTATGCTTTGATTTCTTTTTAGCTTCCTTTTCAGTATTTATTTCTGCTTGGAGGGTTTCTTATAATTTAGTTAATGCATTTTCCCTCCCACATGGGACATTTAGTTTTCTTTGGATTTCTCCATCTATATGCACTAATTTGTCCGGCGCCTGGACATTTCTTTTCTAGCCACTGCTCGTCAGCAGTGAGTTTTGTTGCTTTATTTCCCATTTTCTTATTTGTTTTATATGTTTATTTCTACTTATTTTATTTACTTCTTTATGTATTTAGCGCTTAGTAATACACACACACACCTGCGGCGCTTTCACTGGCACGAGAACAGAGAGAGGTGGCTGACACGCCCTTCTACTTTCAGCTATTCTTGAAAGCGGTGTCACCTTTACGTGATAAAACACGACCTTCCTCTCAGTTCACCAGTACTTCAGCGACCAACAGTAAACAAATCAGTGGAATAGTTCAGCCTCCTTATTGTGCTGTAAAAATCAACTTATTCCACCAAAAAAGACAATAAAAGACAGACAGTTTTAACGCGCGTTCACGCTACCAGCCTCTTAAGGCGAGCGTACTGCTTCCAGCCACTGTGGGCGAGCTAGGCCTATTTTACCCTTTCGGGGAGCTACCAATCACTTATGATGAGCTCAATATTTATTTTAGTGCTTCCAACCCTCTGCGGGCGAGCTGACTACCAGTCCTCAAGACGAGCTTAATGCTTCCAGTCTGTCTTGGACGAGTCTTAAGTTTCGTTTTCGTTTTTGCGCAAACCTTTATTATCTCAAAGTAGTCTGTCCTACCTTGGCGCTGGTTTCTTCAGATGCACCTGATCAGCCCCCGACGGTGCGGACCGCTTGTAAAACGTTGACCAAGACCCGAATTCACGCTCTTGGGTTTTATCACACACCTAGTATGTGAGCTGCCGGCAGACTTCAACGTGGGCTTCTCGCACCGACGGGACCTGGTGAGGTGCCTTCTGTGAGAGCTGCTTTAAATAGGCCGTCTCATCCGGCTTCGAAGGACCAAGAAATGTCAGGGGAAAATTCCCAAATAGAAGGCTGCCAAAGTAAAACAGAGACACAGTGAGACAATATAAAAATCACATGTACATGGGGTGAGCGTCTGAAGAGACAGTCACACCAGTACTCTTCTTTATTGCAGTTTATATAGGCATGTAGGTTACACAGCAGACGGAGGCAGTCTCCGCCTGTTCTCAGAATATAGATTGCTTAACTGACAAATGCATATCTTACTAAACATTCTGTCCGTACTATACTAAACGTCTGCTTAAGTGTCATTTTCCGTTGCTCTTTGCACAGGAACTTGTCTTCACAGGCATTTGATAAGCATAGGCAAGGTTTCATGTTTTATCAGGGTGAATCATCATTCAGAGTTTACACAGTTACAAGCAAAGCATATTTGAATAATAAACAAAATCTTTTCACACACGACTAACCCTCAAATTCGCGGAAAAGTAGGACACATTTGTCGCCACATTTTCAGTGCTCTTTGAATTCGGACAGTCCTCGTCACATCGCTGTGACGTCATTGCCTCCAAATATGGCATTTTAAGCATCCTTCCCCTGAATTCGGACACAGCCTATATATACAGACAGAGGGTAATGAGGGAATGGGAAACACAGCTGAGAGTAATCAGACATGACGAGATAGAGGAAGTAAAGCAGAAAACACTGACATAGGTCAAGGACTATCAAAATAAAGCAGGAAACTCAGGAAGGGCACGGAGACTTTACCAAGGAACAGAGTTGGGGAGTAACAGAGTACATGTACCGCCGTTACGTATTTAAAATGCAAAATATGAGTAATTGTATTCCGTTACAGTTACCGTTTAAAAAGGTGGTATTTAGAATACAGTTACTTTGTTGAAATAAATGGTTTACATGGCGGTCCTCTGTAATTTTGGTCATTCCACGCCGCGCATTGCAGCTGGAAACCCAAACAAAACACGCGAGAAGAGGCTGTAAAAAAAAAAAAGAAAAAGCGTCCCGTTGGTGGCGTCAGTCAAACAATGGAGCCGGAGCCAGCACAACAGAGTCAGCAGTGCACGTCGGGCAGGAATGCGTTTCGGAGTTGGAAGTTCCAACACCATTTCATATTCAAAGAAGAAAGGGATGGGCGGAATTTAACAGTGCAATGCAAACTCTGCTTGCCAGCAAAGAAGATGCACTCCGCATCAAAAGACTCCACCTCCAACCTAACAAAACATCTGAAAGTAAGTTATTTTAAAAAACTAACGTTAGCATACTGCAAATATCTTATTTTAGTTGTGGTAGCTACCTAGGCTATGTGCCACTTCAGTAGCTTCGATATAATATTGCTGTGATTTTAGCTAACATTGTTAGCTGGCGTTAGCTAAAGTTAGGGCTAAGGTTGGGCGAGATTTAAAAATTTTCCAACCGACAATCGTCAGTCAAATGATAACCAACATAATTGCGCAGGTGACTTGTTAATGGGCGGAGCAATGTAATCATGCACGGACTGATTTGCGCATTTAGAACATAAATAGAAAGTTTAGTTTGGGGGGAATATTTTATCTTCTTTTCTTGTTGGAGTTTCTGTATTAACATAGCTACTTTTTGGATTATTCATTTATTTATTCGAGTCACCAAATTGCACAAAAAACTTAACTTTACCTCTGATATTTTTATATGGTCGCTGGAAGTGACATTTTGGTTTTTAACTTATTTGCTGTTTGGTCGAGTATCTAAGACATAAACACTGGAACACAGTTAAAGTGGAAAAAGAAGTCAGTTTCTTTGTATCCCTCCCCACCATTGTGGTTTGTTTATTTAAATTAAATGTTCTGTTTTTTCCTGAACATAGACTACTGCTTTTCTTTCACTCTGTTATGAGTTTGAGTAAATGAATCGCTGCATTTGTTCATGCCGTTAAAACACCACTGTTATACTTTCCGTTGACTGCTTCTCTTACCTTCAACCAACATTATTATTATACTTACTCATGGGCAAAAAATTTTTTTTTAAAAATTCCTCTTGTAAAAACAATCGGCGAAAGGCTCAACCTATTGTTGATAGTCGAGATATTCGTCCAATTGCCCAACCTTTTTGCAGCGATCTCGAATATAAAACTATTTCTTCATCAGTAATATTTTATCTTTTGGTCGGTCTCTTTTTTTTTTTTTTTCAGAGGATGCATCCCAGGGTTATACACAGTTTACCCAAAGCAAATACATCAGATCATGGTGATGAACAGTGGCAAAGACACAGCCCCTCCTCCTCTCAAACAAGCCATCCTTAGCACTCCAGCCATCACCCAAAGGAGAGTAAATTCCTTGGTATTTGACTTCATAGTCAATGAAGTGCAGCCCTTTTCTACCGTTGAGAACACCTCATTCCGTAAGATGGTCGAAGGACTAAGTGGGGGCAGGAGTCCTGTTTGCAGAAAAACATTGATGACTCACATTGAGAAAACCTTTCCAAAAATGAAGGAAGCAATAACTGAAATTCTTCTACATACTCAAAATGTGTGCACAACAGCAGATATCTGGACTGCGCATCACAGAAGTTTCATTGGCATCACATGTCACTGGATCGAGTCAGACACATTGGATCGCAAGTCTGCTGCACTGGCATGTGAGAGGATAAGAGGCCATCACACTTATGATGTTATTGCTGCCAAAATAAGTCAGGTTCATGCTGAATTCCAAATCCAAGGCAAGGTTAGTGCTACAGTCACAGACAATGGGAGCAATTTTGTAAAAGCTTTCAATGAATATGGAGATTCAGAAACAGAAGATGATCTGGAAGACACAGATGATGTACAATTTGATGATGTCACTACAGTACTTGAGGAGGAGCAAGAACACGAGGAGCTGAACTTCTTTTTGCCACCACACCATCGATGTGCTGCACACACACTAAATCTCATTGCCACGACTGAACTTGATAAAGCTGCTTCACAGCAGGGTGTTTCCAGAAAATTATATAGGAGTGCAAAGGCAAAATGTGCAGCCATCTGGAATAAGGCTCATTGCTCATCAGGTGCTTCTGATGTAATTGAAGTAATTGCCCAAATGAGATGTGTTGTACCTTCAGTGACTAGGTGGAGCTCAGATTACCATGCAATCGAGAAGCTAATGAATCTACCTGAAAGTCAGCTCAATGAAGTCTGTGAACAACTGAAGGTGGCAAAACTGCATCCTCAAGAGACAGTGTTTCTCAAAGAGTATGCAGCCATTCTGAAACCACTTGCCTACTCAGTCAACCTGCTCCAGGGGGAAAAGAACTGCTATTTCGGATATGTGATTCCCACCCTTCTCAGTCTGAAAGCCAACTTATCTGAAAAGTTGACACAAGTGCAATTTTCAACTCGCATCCTCTTAGCGATCATCAAAGCAATTGACACTCGATTTGCAGCTGTATTAGCCTCCCATGAAGCAAGGATGGCAGCATCCACCATCCCAAAATTTCGACTCTGGAGGCTTGCTGATGATGAGAGAGAATCCATGAGAAGAACAATGGTCCAAGAGGCTCGTCTCCTCAACACAGAACCTTCTAATGACACCAGCACCACTAGACATGCCTCAGTGGAAATGAGCCGGAAGATGATGATGACGACAGCTTCTTCAGTTTTCAGAGTACACAGGTGACCTGTTCTACAGCGGAGGATGAGGTACAGAGGTATCTTCAAGATTTAGATAAGACATTGACCTCATTAAAGGGATATCCATTGATCAGAGCCCTCTTCTTAAAATACAATACAACTCTGCCGTCAAGTGCTCCTGTCGAGCGTCTCTTTAGCCACGGAGGACTTGTTTTCACCCCACACCGTAACCGCATGACAGACAAACACTTTGAACAGGTGCTCTTGCTGCATTACAACCGCCTTTACTGAACTGTAGACTAGGCGGAACAGATGTAGGTAGTCTGCTGAAACTATCTTGGTATTATTCACAGATAGGGCTTGCAACCTCAGTATTTTGTAGTCTTTGGTATTTGTTTTTGGCATGCATTCAAAAAGCAGCACCTCATATGTTTACCGCAATTGTTAGCCAATTATTTGATTTTTGGGGCCAATTAAGGTTTTCAACCAAGCAGTTCAGCACTGACACCTTGGACAGTTCTTTGTTGCATGCCTTTGTTAAATGGCCATAAGGTAATGTTGCTGAGTTGCATTAAAACATATATTGTCTTGTTTTAAAAATTATATCTAGGGGTAAGGTTTAAAATGTAATTTCTCATTGTTACATTGAGTTTGAATATCTGAGTTGTATTGAAAAATCTTTTGTAATTTAAAATTATTGGTGGAAGAATAATATTGACATTAAATGCCAAAATAATATATTTTTCATTTTTGAGTATAATTTTATATATTGCCTTTTTTGTCCTAATAAGAAAACAGTCATTGAAAATGCTGATATTTTTTCTCCTTGTGCAAGGCTACTTTTTATTTTAACTAAGTGATGTTGGTGACCATAACAGTAAATACTTTTCAATGGCATATTTTATGTTTGTCTAATACTCTTCCACTTGTCAGCTTTATAAATAAAAAAAAATTGTTAAGGAAAGACGGTGCTTTTTTTAAATTATCTTTAAGAAGACAAAACAGCTTACACAAACATACCCAAGTCTTTGCTCCTCTACATTACATATATTATCTTAAGTTGGGCTTAACAGCCAGTTGGTAAAGAAAAACAAACAAGAATTTGCAGGATGTGATAGCGACATTCGTGTAGTGGTAAAAAGCATGACAATATATTAAGTAATCCAAAGTATTCAGAATACGTTACTCACATTGAGTAACTTAACGGAATACGTTACAAAATACATTTTGGGGCATGTATTCTGTAATCTGTACTGGAATACATTTTAAAAGTAACCTTCCCAACACTGCCAAGGAGACACAGCTGACAGGGAAAACAGATGACTAAACAGAAAGACAGAACAAAATCTACACATAAGACACGACACACTATACATGGAAGGCAAGGGAACAAAACCTAAGAACCAGGATTCACACAGAGACAAGACACAGACTTGACACTGACTGAGGAGGGAACATGGAACACAGGAGGAGCACAGAAACAGAAACAAAGAGACTAGAAATGATAAATAATGAAATCAAAGATTATAAATAACAAAAAACACTGAGTCCCCGACCCAGGACCACGACAACCCCTCTTTCACAAAATGCAACAGCAAGCTTTTAGCACCAGGATGCCAGGTTCTCTTCCCCCTATCCCTTTTTCGCAAATGCAGCAGCAAGTTCTTCTACCACTCAGATGCTTCTTTTTCTGCATCGATCCCTCACATGCAAAGCAGCAGTGAACCCTTCTGGCACCAGGATGCCAGATTCCTTCTCTATCCCTCATTTGCAAAATGCAACAAGCATCTCTGCATCTATTATTGCAAAAAGCAGCAGGGAACCTTCTGCCTTCAGGATGTCAGTTCTCGATCTATCTATTGTTTGCAAGAAAAAAAACAACAAAACCCCCCCAAAAAAACACCCCCAAAGCAAAACAGAAACAAAACAAATGGCACTGAGTTGCCAGTTCATTGCTCTACTTCTCCTTCCACTGCAGTATGCAGCTGCAAATTTCCTGACACCAGATTGCCAGGTTCTCATTCGCAAAATTTAAAAAAGAAAGCGTTAACCATGTGCCCTCAGCTTTCACAACATACCTTTTTGGGCACTCTGGCTGCGTCCTGGTTCGCTGCTGGTACAGGGGTTCTTGGCTCATACCAGTGGTGCCGACTGCCCATTCACTCTTTGGGACTCCCACCCTTTGGCTGTGGGTGACCCATCTGAGGATAATAAACAAACAAACAGCTAAAAGAAACACATGAACAAGAAGAGGCTTTAAGTTTTATAGAGAATTTATAGAGCTGATCTTGGAAAAGCAAAATGTGTTTGGCACAAAAGATGCCAGACAGGATTGGATTAGGAAAACATTCCAAGCAAACTGAATTAGTTACCTCTATTTTACTCTTAAACCTAAAACTAAACGGTGCTTGCTCCCACCAGTCTTGTTCCACTTAAAACAAAAGGTTGTTTTTGTGCCTTGGATGACAATTTGTGTCTATCAAGATTTCCTAATACATTATAAGAGAAGAGACAGTTCAACAAACAGTTGAAGGTTGTTGACCTAAACTAGACTAACACCCCAACTAATTTCAACCAAAGGAGATACTTTTGTCGTAGTTTTAATGGGTTTATTGAAGACATACCTTTATAATAGTCTATCATGTGTAGGGATGTTTAGCTTATTTTAGAGTTTAGACATGAAGGAATGTGTAGTTTGCTTTAGAGTTTAGAAATGTGTTAAGATAGAATGTAGAATTATTGCAGAGACACTGACACTGCCCTCAATATAATAAAGGCCTGATTGTGTCGTGAGCTTAGAAGTAGATTTGTAACTGGATAACTGTGGTCTGGAGGGGAGATGGTATTTATGGCCCCTAGGAAGAGACATACCCACAGTGCTTAACTGATATACTCCCACACCTATATGCACACTCACTCACGTGCACGCATATATCAGCTATGCACACACAGTCACTCACGAGCACTCACATAGACACGCGGGAACGCGCACATGTAGGCATTCACATGCTCGCACACACACAAGTAAAAGTAGGTAAACATAGCACTTTGTTTTATGGCACCTCGTAGAGGGATTAGAAGGGGGGTCACTTATACAAAACTGCATGTAACAGACAAAGGGGTTGAGATCTGCAGAGAAAGTCCGGGGTTCTGTACATCTCCCTTCTAGAAGGTATAATCAATAAGTGTGTATTAATAAAGGTATTGTTAATTGACTACTGAGTCCCGGTGTTCTTTCTGGAAGCCTGACGAATATACGAACCGGGGTGAAACTGCTTTTCGCAACAGTTTTGGTGCCGAAACCCGGGATTCACTCGAGGCCCAGAGAGGACAAATTGGCAGAGCTGAGATCGTGAAAACAAGGCGAACAGAGAGCCGGCTCAATCATTTATAAGGTAAGCACCAACTGTTTATTTTCGAAGTGTGCATATTGAATAAAGTCTAAATTATCTGTTCGCCAAGTTGAGCGTATCTCAGTGTAATTTCACTCAGTATGTTAAAGAAACGGTGTGTGATCCGTCTTAGTTAGTGATTAATAGAATCGGTGTTTCATCCGAGGCGGTGTGTGATCCGTCTTAGTTATTAGGAAAAAGTGGCGGTGTTGTGATCCGTCCTCCGTGCGTTAAAGCAGGAAACGTGTGTTACTATTAGTTAGAAAGCGGGGCTTAAGGCCTCGTCGCAGCCGAGTGCTGTGTGCTCCGAGTTTGGCAACTCAACCCATCGTCGGACGCGTCGTTGGGACCTGTGGGACAGGATAGCCGCGGTGGTGACCTGGGCACTGAGGGCGCCTTAAATAACTAAAGCTAGGTGTTGGATCCTAGTCGCGGTTGATAACCTGCATGAGAGTGGGGGCAAGTTGCTTCGTTAGTGAAAGCACGACGGCTTGGCTCACCCCACTGACTGTAGTGTGTGTAGATTGCGTTGTGTGGGTGAAATCGCAGGTAGAATCTGTGCCTCGTTTGAAGTACGGGGGTCAATTAAAGTAACAAAAAGAATTTGAGTCTAAAAGTGTGTGTTTGTGGTGTGTGTGTGTGTGTTGGAAATCGCCGTCATAGTCGGCGTTTCCACAGAACCTTGGGAGTAAATTCCAGAAAATTGAGAGAATGAATTCTGAAATTTTGCTTTGTGGTGTATATTAGAAAATCGTAGTAAATATTGTTAATTGTGAGTATATATGCGGGTTGAATTTGTTTGCTTTTTATTTTATCTTTAGGAAAAAGAGAAATCTCAGTTAGAGGCGGTGGTATACTTTGAGTATTTTGTTGTGATTTGAATATTGTGGGCTCATTGTTTTGGTGTGGTTGAGCTCTCACAGAGCAGATCGCATTTTTTGCGTGCTGATTAAGGCGTTGCCTTGAATCAGCAGAGGAGGAAGTGTCCTGCAGTGAGTTGTGAAGGGAACTGCGAGAAGTAGAAGGTGGGCGATAGCCAGCCTCAGGGGGCGGACTCATTTGTGGGACGGAGGAGGAGTACCAAGGAGGAGCTCGGAGGGTTCCGAGGAGACCTACGGCGACATTTGGTGGTAAGTAAAGGGAATTTCAGGTGAGTTAAAATAATGACTGAACAACAGGAGATTATTAGAGAAGGAGTGAGGAGTCCAACAGAGAGAGAAATGCAATGGAAAACTGTTGAGAAACAAAGAGAGAAATTAGGAGAAGCATTGAAGATCACCATGACAGGACATCTAACAGGTAAGAATGGTAAAATACTGGAAATGGGGAAGGAAATAATGAGTGTATGTGATCAAGCTGGAATAAAAGGTGACATGCGATGCTCTCTTGCAAAGGTTTTGTTGGAAGCGGCCAAGGCATCTGAGGAGAAGGAGGAGAAACTCAGGAAAGAGTTGGATGGAGCAAATATCTTGGAGAAGAGGGGAGTTAAGGACCGAATAAAGGAGGAGGAGGAGAAACGAGCCAGGCTGGCTGCATGGGGAATCAGCTGCCAAGGATCGGAGCACTGGATGAGGGAACCGGTGGAAGAGGAAGGTAAGTTGAGACCTGATTGTCTTCCTCACCCCCAGCCCACGGCTCCTCTTTTTTCAGTATGTCCTCCTCCATATTTTGGTAATTATCCTATGTTGAGCATTAAGGATGGCAGCATGGAGAATGAAGATGGTGTGGTGCTGCGACTAACTGGAGGGCAGGCTGAGTGTGAATATGAGGAGCAGCACCGCCCAAGGCCGCAGCAACAAATGATAACAATGGGACCTGAAAAGATAGCGCCACCTGCTACTCAGGTCCAGACCCATGTGGATCATAAAGAGGAGGAGGACGAGGAAGGAGAAGAAGAACGGTCCAGTGCAGCAGGAGCGACAGCTAGGTCTCCTCCGGAATTATCAGCCGAAGAGGCAGAGAGATTGGTGGAGATGCTTTGCAAGCAACTCGAAGAAGAAGAATTGACTGAAAAATTTAAGAAGCAAAAAGGAGTAGCTGAAGGGAAAGCAGACCCGCCTTTGGATGTGAGAAAAAAGGTGCATCTTAAGGTGCACTTACCTAAGGTAAGAGGTGTTGGCTCCTGGGATGGATGGATACAGGGCACTCTGGAAGAGGATATAGATGAATGTAGTGTGATTCAGAGTCCAGGAGGGGATGAGGATGACTCAAGAAGACGCCACGCGTTTGGATTTAGAAAAGAGCGAGAGGAGATGGAGGAGCAATGGCTTCAAAGTGGAGGAGAGCGTGGAGAACATTCGATGGTGAGAAGAAGTCAAATGAAAGTAGCGGAAAACCCCCAGAAGGGGGTCATGGGACATTCCAATTATGCATTAGAAATGCCCCTAGTGGTCACAGCAGGGGGTGAGAGAAGATATAAACCATATGGAGTAGGGGATGTTACAGCTCTAGTGCAGATGCTCCCACCCATCATTGATGGAGGGGCGGGTTGGCTGAGACAACTTGATAAAGTGACATCAGGCACACAGCTCGCCCTGGGGGATTTCCGAGCCATAGCTGGCCGGTGTATGACAGTTACTGCACTGGAGGAAATCCAGGTACTGGCAGCTGTCATCACTAGACCGGACTCCACACCCTTTTTCAGAGTGCAGGAGCAGATTGGGAATGCTGTGCGTCAACAATATCCAACCCCAAATGCGGCTGCCATTACAAAGTTGGAATGGAAGCCTGATCAAAACCCTAGAGATTATGTAGAGCAGGTGAAAGAGAAGTGGATCCAGAACACAGGTTACAGTCCTTCTGCACGTGGTCTTCACCAGGTGTGGTTTAGAAAGGCAGTGTTAGAAGGAATACCAGAAAGGGTAAGAGAAAAGATTTTGGATGTCCCTGATTTAGAAGGGGCAGACGCACATCGCTGGGAGAGACATTTGGTGCATTATTTGGATAAATACAAGCAAGGTGAAGATAAGAAAAAAGGGGAGGTGGAGGAGCTTCAGGAACAATTGCTTAAGCTCAACTTGGGAGAAGCGAAACGGAAGGTAAGTGAAAAGAAAAAAGAGAACAAATTAACTGATTCATCAAAGGTGATGGTAGTTCAAGACTGCCCACCTGAGCCTAATAGACCTGAATTTAACCCAAATATTTATCCAATGAATCCCTGGACACATTATGATGGTTTGCAGAGCGCACCCATGGCCAGCTGGGGAGGTAATGTGTGGGCCGATAGAGGAAGGGCAAGAGGCCGTGGTGGCTCGGTGGGGGCGAGGGGCACCTGGGGCTATGGAAGGGGTGCGCCTGGAGCGGGTCATGGGCTTAGAGGTGTCTGTTGGGTGAGTTATCAGCCTGGGCACCTAGCAAGAGATTGTCCACAGCAGCCACCAACACAGCAGCATATGGGACCACCTCAAGGAGGAAGGGGTGGTCCATTCCATCAGGCTCCAAACCCACACATGATCCCCGGACCAAGACCCCAAATGCCGACCTGGGAGGCCGGCTGGAACAGCCAGGACTGGCAGCAGTGACACACCCCACAGGGAGGCCGAGGAGAGGAGGGTAAGGCAGACCCCCTACTCTCACTGACGGTGAATGGACTGACTCTGCCGTTCCTTGTTGATACGGGAGCTACTTATTCAACCATCCAAGAAGTTCCTGATAACACTAAATTATCTGGGGACGAGGTCAGCGTGGTCGGCTTCTCTGGGGTTTCAATGACATTGCCAGTGACTGTTCCTTTAAAGACTGAAATTGGAAAGCAAGCAGTGGCTCATCCATATGTCATTTCAGCGCAGGTGCCTGTGAACTTGATGGGGCGAGACCTGCTCATCAAACTGGGAGCTGTGATCATGTGTGGGCCTGATGGTTTAACAGTGACTCTGAAGGATGGCACACAGCTTCCATGTGTGGCCACAGGTACGAGAGGACAGTGGCTGCTGTCTGAGGACATTGATCGTACAGCAGAAATCTACTGGGCCCGGCTGACGACCTCTAACGGCATCCTGGCAAACTTCCAACTCTGGCGGCCCTGGATCATGGCCCTCGACGTGTATGCTCCACCCATTGACCCATACCACGTGACACTCTTTTATGATCGCGAAAACACTGAGTGGTATGAAGATCTGTTCCATGAATTCCTGGAGGGGAAGGCATGGCAGGTCTCTACCAGAGATATTTATGTTGGACTGCAGGGGGTAGCAGCCCTGGTCCATTTGTCGGAGGAACAAAAGAGCTGGTTCCGAATGGGTGATGAATCTGTGCCTCATGTGTCTCTAGCGGTTCATTCTGGACATCAAGCGAAGGACTTGGGTCCCATGATGCGTGTAGCTTCACGAGCAATTGATTGGCAACTCACACAGATTCCTGATGTTTCCTTCTCCCCAAGTACTAAAACATATAGAATTTCAACATCACACACAGATGACACTATGTTGGAACATCGTCACATTCGTAGGACACATGGCAGGGAACTGACAGATCATCCAGAGGCCGTTAAAGGCCTCTCACAGTTGCCTCACACACTGTGGTCACAGGGGCCTACAGATGTTGGCTTAACCACCTGTTCGCCTGTGACCTTTGAACTTAAATCTATCATTCCAATATGGCGTCCGCAGTACCGACATTCACCACAGGCAGAGGAAGGCATTGCAGAGACTACAGGGAGTGCAGAATTATTAGGCAAATGAGTATTTTGTCCACACCATCCTCTTCATGCATGTTGTCTTACTCCAAGCTGTATAGGCTCGAAAGCCTACTACCAATTAAGCATATTAGGTGATGTGCATCTCTGTAATGAGAAGGGGTGTGGTCTAATGACATCAACACCCTATATCAGGTGTGCATAATTATTAGGCAACTTCCTTTCCTTTGGCAAAATGGGTCAAAAGAAGGACTTGACAGGCTCAGAAAAGTCAAAAATAGTGAGATATCTTGCAGAGGGATGCAGCAGTCTTAAAATTGCAAAGCTTCTGAAGCGTGATCATCGAACAATCAAGCGTTTCATTCAAAATAGTCAACAGGGTCGCAAGAAGCGTGTGGAAAAACCAAGGCGCAAAATAACTGCCCATGAACTGAGAAAAGTCAAGCGTGCAGCTGCCAAGATGCCACTTGCCACCAGTTTGGCCATATTTCAGAGCTGCAACATCACTGGAGTGCCCAAAAGCACAAGGTGTGCAATACTCAGAGACATGGCCAAGGTAAGAAAGGCTGAAAGACCACCACCACTGAACAAGACACACAAGCTGAAACGTCAAGACTGGGCCAAGAAATATCTCAAGACTGATTTTTCTAAGGTTTTATGGACTGATGAAATGAGAGTGAGTCTTGATGGGCCAGATGGATGGGCCCGTGGCTGGATTGGTAAAGGGCAGAGAGCTCCAGTCCCACTCAGACGCCAGCAAGGTGGAGGTGGAGTACTGGTTTGGGCTGGTATCATCAAAGATGAGCTTGTGGGGCCTTTTCGGGTTGAGGATGGAGTCAAGCTCAACTCCCAGTCCTACTGCCAGTTTCTGGAAGACACCTTCTTCAAGCAGTGGTACAGGAAGAAGTCTGCATCCTTCAAGAAAAACATGATTTTCATGCAGGACAATGCTCCATCACACGCGTCCAAGTACTCCACAGCGTGGCTGGCAAGAAAGGGTATAAAAGAAGAAAAACTAATGACATGGCCTCCTTGTTCACCTGATCTGAACCCCATTGAGAACCTGTGGTCCATCATCAAATGTGAGATTTACAAGGAGGGAAAACAGTACACCTCTCTGAACAGTGTCTGGGAGGCTGTGGTTGCTGCTGCACGCAATGTTGATGGTGAACAGATCAAAACACTGACAGAATCCATGGATGGCAGGCTTTTGAGTGTCCTTGCAAAGAAAGGTGGCTATATTGGTTGCTGATTTGTTTTTGTTTTGTTTTTGAATGTCAGAAATGTATATTTGTGAATGTGGAGATGTTATATTGGTTTCACTGGTAAAAATAAAGAATTGAAATGGGTATATATTTGTTTTTTGTTAAGTTGCCTAATAATTATGCACAGTAATAGTCACCTGCACACACAGATATCCCCCTAAAATAGCTCAAACTAAAAACAAACTAAAAACTACTTCCAAAAACATTCAGCTTTGATATTAATGAGTTTTTTGGGTTCATTGAGAACATGGTTGTTGTTCAATAATAAAATTATTCCTCAAAAATACAACTTGCCTAATAATTCTGCACTCCCTGTATTGAAGGGCTGTTAAAGGTGGGGGTGTTGGAACCTTCCACGTCTCAATGGAACACGCCTATTTTGCCAGTGGAAAAGCATGGCACAGGTAAATATCGTATGGCTCATGATCTGCGGGCCATTAATGCTATTTTGAAAACTAAAACTGTGCCAGTTCCTAATCCATTTACTGCATTGACAAATCTCTCCTCAGATCAGCGTTGGTTTACATGCATTGACCTGGCAAATGCCTTCTTTTGCTTACCCTTGCACCACTCTCTGCGTGATGTGTTTTCTTTCTCTTACAGGGGTCAACAGTTAAGGTATACTCGGTTGCCACAGGGATTTGCTCTGTCACCGGGGATTTTTAACCAGGTGTTGAAGCAGACGTTGGAACCATGTGTGATGCCGGCTGGCTGCACTCTGGTTCAATATGTTGATGACCTCCTGATTGCCGCTCCCACGGCAGACGCTTGCTTTCAGGCCACCATGACCGTGCTCAGGAGACTGGCAGAGGCGGGCTTTAAAGTGAGTAAAGACAAATTACAGTTGGTGAGACCACAGGTGACTTTTTTAGGGAGAGAGGTGAAACAGCATATGGTGGGGATGATGGCTGCTCATAGAAGTGCCATTCTCTCCCACCCGCGGCCGGAGACTGTGAAAGAGATGCTTTCTTTTTTAGGTATCACAGGCTACAGCCGGCAGTACATTCCAGACTATGTGGGCCGCACTAAGCCTTTGCGTGACTTGGTGAAGCAGCATGGAATGAGAGACCTGACTGCTAAGTTGAAGTGGACTACTGAAGCTGAACAATGCTTCATTTCTCTGAAACAGGATCTTTCTCGAGCAGTAGATTTAGCTGTGCCAGATTACAACAGGGACTTCTTCTTAGATGTTTCTGAAACAAAAGGGGTGGTGAATGGCGTTTTGTTTCAGAAAAAAGGGGGAGGTAGACAGGTTTTGATGAACATCAGTGTATGCTTAGACAGCATGGAGAAAAGGAACCCTACATGCACTCAGCATGTAGCTGGAGTGGCAAAGGCCATCCAGAAAGTAGCACATATAGTTAGAGGACACCCACTGAGAGTTTTAACAACACACAGTGTGGTGGCTTATGTTAACTCACAGGCCTTCACCATGACCCCACTTAGACAACAGAGGCTCAGCAAAGTGCTGGAGGCCCCAAATTTGACTTTTACACATGAAGGGATAAACATGGCAGACCAAATGGGGTCAGGGGAACCGCACGACTGTGCTCAGGCGGTCTGGAAAGAAGAGAAGACAAGACCAGATCTCCAAGCGGAAGCCATGCAAGGAGCAGAGGATCTCTTCACAGATGGCTGCTGTTTTAGGGATGAGAAGGAGGGGCTCAAGGCAGGCTATGCAGTGGTAAGTAAGAGAGGAGAGCAGCTGGAGGTGATCAAAGCAGCAAAGTTGGAAGGGCAGCAGTCAGCGCAGAGAGCAGAGGTGATTGCACTGATTGAAGCCCTTAAATATGCTCAAGGAAAGAAGATAAACATTTACACTGATTCAGCCTATGCCTTTGGAGCCGCACATGCGGAGCTGGGTCAGTGGAAGAGAGGAGATGAGGGCGCTGGAAGAGGCGCTGGAAGGACCCCTGGAGGTGGCAATAATAAAGTGCAAGGGACACGACGATTTGGCCACCTGGGTTGCTCGAGGTAATCGAGCAGCAGATGAAGCAGCCAAAAAGGTGGTTGGTTACACAGGGATCAGACAAATGGTAAGTATGGGAATAGATTGGGAAGAAAATCCAGGGCTGGAACGCGAAGAGATCATAAAAGAACAGGAGAAGGCCTCTCCAGAAGAAAAGTCACTCTGGAAGGAGAGAGGAGCCATAAAGGTAAGCAACATTTGGAGGGGGCCAGATGGAAGACCAGTGTTGACGGCAGATATGGCAGAGAAAAAGATCAGAGAAGCTCATGGCCTTGGGCATGTGGGTGTGGCCCAGATGGAGAGGAATCTCTGTCATTGGTGGCACCCATTCCTGAAGGACATGTTGAGGGAGCATGTGCGAACCTGCCTTATCTGTGGCCAACACAATCCTAAACCCACAGTGAAACCAGAGATGGGTAAGTTTCCCCTGGTCCAGAGGCCAGGGCAGGAAATAGTGATTGATTACACAGACATGGTGACACCAGCGAGGGGCTTCAGATACCTGCTGGTATGTGTGGATAGTTTGACAGGGTGGCCAGAGGCGTGGCCAGCCCGGAGGGAAGACAGCACAACAGTCATTAAGTGTTTGATAAATCATTACATTCCCTGGCATGGATTCCCAGAGAGAATTAGATCAGACAATGGGACACATTTTAAGAATAAACATTTGCAGGAAGTGGAATCCATGCTAGGGTTGCAACACAGGTTTGGGACCGTTTATCATCCACAGTCTCAAGGTAAGGTTGAGCGAATGAATCAAAACTTAAAAAATAAATTGGCTAAGATCTGTGCACAGACCAAAATGGATTGGGTTGAGGCGTTACCAATAGCCCTCATGAGCATTAGATGCTCAGTAAAATCAGTCTACCGGGTTCACTCCTTATGAGCTGTTCACTGGGAGACAATTTCCTGGACCCACTGCAGGGGTGCCAGCTTTAAGACAAGAAATGCCTACATTTGAACATTTAAAGCAGTTTAAAGCACTAAAAGCTCTTGTCTTAAGTTTTACATCACAGGTGACTGCGGGCCAAGGACAGGAGCAGACGGTGCCAGAGGCGAAGTGGGTGTGGCTGAAGGTTTGCAAACGGAAGTGGAACGAGCCCAGGTGGACAGGTCCGTTTGAGGTGGGGACCAGGACCTCACACGCAGTTCAGCTGAAGGGGAAAGGTGAAACCTGGTACCACTGGAGCCAGTGTGCTGTAGCTGAAGAGCCTAAGCGGTCGGAGAGGCTCTTGGCAAAAGGAAAGAGGGGGAACTCGGCTGAGACCCCTCACATGGATCCCAGCCCAGGGACAGAATAAATCCCTGATCCATGCAACGACTGAAGGGTAGTCTACCCCGGAAGTCGAAGAAAGAAGAGCAACAGAGGATCGCATAACCCAGAAGATAAAGGTGGTTTTGTAAGAACAAGTGAAAAGTGAAAACTATATTGGATAAAAAGGGATAAGATAAAAAAACAAACAAAAACAAGATGGGGTTATGGGGAAATTGGAAAGAAATGGTAGTGTTAGGAGTGACGACTGTTGTTATTGTAACTGTGATTTTTCTTCTAAGCGAATTGCCCAGAGACAGACCCGAATCCACTCTGGCGACTCCACCATCACAGGCCACGGTGAAGCGAACCAAACGCAGTGAAACAGGTAAATCAAATGAGTGTTTGGATTATTATGGCGGTATAGAGTTGGACTACGTTAAAGGGTCCACTACCTCGTATACATTCGACCTCTGTGCTGTCATTAAATGTAAAGGCTTAAACAGTTCATGGCGGGGATATGATGTCTGGGTAGGTTACAATCCAATGGTAGATATAGAGTGTAATAATCAGAAGCTTGGCTACCCCTATCACACTTATTGGAAGGGCCCGTGTGACTACTGGTCTACCATAGTGGAGTATTCTGGCACGTGGCGCCCCTACAAGGACACCACGTGGCAGAAGCTTGGGTTTCAGCGGGACTTCTCAGCTGGGCAGAACCCGTTGACCCTCTCACTGAGTCGTTGGTATGACACTGTGTGGCCCGCCCGATCTGTGGTGTATTTATTCACAGGAGTAGACGTCTCAGGGAAGGATCCATACGGTTTGGTTAAAATTAATTTTAGAGATTTTGCACACGGTGTGGCTGAAATAACTGTATCAACACCTCCCCCACCATTGCCACTTTCTGAATCGGGCCCACAAATAATCGAGGTAGATTATACAAGACTAAAACCTAAACAGCTCATTTCAATGGCTACTGGCTATCGTGAAAGCAATTTATGGCTAGACTGGCTTATCCAAAATGCTAGGGAACAGAATGTTTCAGATTGTGTGGCGTGTGCAGCGGCCCGCCCACATCTTTTCACAGAACCGGCTCCTTTACATCCCGAAGACCAGTGGGGATTTGAGTGCATGCTCAGACTCACCAGAGAAGCGGTTTCTGAAGGTAATTGTACTACATTAGCAAGTTTGTTTCCACCAATAGGTAATGATACTGTACTTGGTCCCTTCACGCCAAGAAGAGCCAACTACACGTGTTTTAACTTTACTGTATCTTTCCCTGACAGACATGAGCATGAGGCCGGGGAGATTAACGCCGATTGGTGCACTGTGATGTACCTGGCCAGAGGAAAGTTATCAAGAGACACCGGCACCGAAATAGGCCTGTGGGCACGTGCTGGTTTGTATTATTATTGTGGTGGGTATAGATTGTATGTTAGAATTCCTAGTGGGACTTCTGGTCTCTGTGCCATGGTACGTTTAGGTGCACCTCTTGTTTTAGTAGGTGAAAAGGGGGTGCGGCTGGCTAAGCCCGGCACCGCTCAATTGACAGCCAGGCGGAGACGTCATGTGTTGGCCAAACGGTCACCAGGATCGTTTGACCTTACAATAGGATCACCAACATATATAGATGCTATTGGAGTGCCTAGGGGTGTGCCTAATGAATTTAAGTTAGCGGACCAAATTGCTGGAGGATTTGAAAATCTCCCAATAGTTTCTGCATTTTTTCCAGTAACTCCAAATAAGAATGTGGATTGTATTAACTATGTGCATTATAATGTCCTGAGACTGGCGAACCTTACCAGGGACGCGGTTGAAGGGCTTGCTGAACAGTTGGGTCCAACATCTTTAATGGCAGTACAAATCGGATGGCGTTAGACATGTTGTTGGGAGAAAAAGGGGGCGTTTGCGCAATGTTTGGGGATATGTATTGTACTTTTATTTTAAATAACACAGCTCCAGACAGCTCTGTGACCCAAACTCTGGAAGGCATAAAGACGTTGTCCATCACAATGCATGAGCATTCAGGAGTGGATAACCCGCTGGAAGAGTGGATGACCTCTGTCTTTGGGCAATGGAAAGGTTTTATTATGTCAATTATGGTTTCTTTGTCTGTTTTTATTGCAATATTAGTGACGTGTGGGTGTTGTTGTGTGCCTTGTATCAGAGCTTTGCTTGTAAGACTCATCAATCGTGCTGTGGGAGAATCTGATACAAAGGCAGACACCATGTTGCCACTTTTGGGAAATGGGGAGTCACAGTATGAAAACATTATGGTGAAAGATTTAGTTTAGTTTTATCTGCCGTAGGGCAGATAAAAAAGGGGGTTTGTAGGGATGTTTAGCTTATTTTAGAGTTTAGACATGTAGGAATGTTTAGTTTGCTTTAGAGTTTAGAAATGTGTTAAGATAGAATGTAGAATTATTGCAGAGACACTGACACTGCCCTCAATATAATAAAGGCCTGATTGTGTCGTGAGCTTAGAAGTAGATTTGTAACTGGATAACTGTGGTCTGGAGGGGAGATGGTATTTATGGCCCCTAGGAAGAGACATATCCACAGTGTTTTAACTGATATACTCCCACACCTATATGCACACTCACTCACGTGCACGCATATATCAGCTATGCACACACAGTCACTCACGAGCACTCACATAGACACGCGGGA
Organism: Oreochromis niloticus; assembly: GCF_001858045.2. Taxonomy (NCBI): domain Eukaryota; kingdom Metazoa; phylum Chordata; class Actinopteri; order Cichliformes; family Cichlidae; genus Oreochromis; species Oreochromis niloticus. Next base: position 1,043,733 of record NC_031976.2, on the reverse strand, counting down.
ACGCGCACATGTAGGCATTCACGTGCTCGCACACACACAAGTAAAAGTAGGTAAACATAGCACTTTGTTTTATGGCACCTCGTAGAGGGATTAGAAGGGGGGTCACTTATATAAAACTGCATGTAACAGACAAAGGGGTTGAGATCTGCAGAAAAAGTCCGGGGTTCTGTACATCTCCCTTCTAGAAGGTATAATCAATAAGTGTGTATTAATAAAGGTATTGTTAATTGACTACTGAGTCCCGGTGTTCTTTCTGGAAGCCTGACGAATATACGAACCGGGGTGAAACTGCTTTTCGCAACACATGTAAATGATAGACTAATATAATGGTATGTCTTGGTATGTCAGCATAGTGATTATGTATAAGTTATTGCTTATCTCAGTGCCACCATGCATTGTGTACAATATCCTCCAGTGGAGTCCAAGATTAACAATATGAATCAAGCACATGGTCAAACATCCCGGATCACCCACGTTCATGCACAGATTTGAGGTATAATTTGTTTCTATGGCTATTTCACCACAGTGCAAGTTTACATTATTTGACAATTGCTGAGAAAAGTGATCAAATGTGAAACTGAAATTAAGAGCATAAAGTCATCTGTGTCTGTGAAGGTTCTCAGTCATCCAGGTCATTGTAGTCTAAGGAGCTTGGAAAGAAAAGCATCTGGACTTCTTTAAGTTGCTTGAAGACGTTTCACCTCTCATCCAAGAAGCTTCTTCAGTTCTAGGGTCAAATGGTGGAGAGTCCCAGATTTAAGCCCTGTGGGAGTGTCCCCCCAAAGAGGGTCATGGACCCCCTATTAATCCTCTACCTAATCACACTAGCCAAGGTGTGAAAACGGGTGTAGGTCACAATCAGCCAGAGTTTCAGGTGAACCCGCTGTGAAACCTGGCCCCACCCTATCATGTGATTTCCTGAGGTCAGATGGCCCAGGATGTGAGTGGGCGTTAAGGCGTCTGGGAAGGATCTCAAAACTGGATTATAGATGGCAGACAGTTGGTGTCGTAATCCCCGCCCCTCTGTTCAAAGATGGTCGCTCACAGTGGAGATAAATGGCTTCTTTTACTCCTCTTTCAAACCATCTGTCCTCTCTGTCCAAAATGTCAGTTTTGGCATCCTCGGAAGAGTGACCTTTGACCTTTAGATGCAGATTATTGCCACCAGCTGTCCCGGGAAACAGAGTCTGGTCCCGTGGAGGTGGCTCTTCTATGTTGTGCCATCCGTTTGTGAAGTGGCTGTTTGGTCTCTCCAGTGTAGAAGTCTGGGCATTCCTCACTACACTGTACAGCATACACTACATTGTTAAGTTTGTGTTTAGGAGTTTTGTGTTTGGGACGAACCAGTTTGTGTCTGAGTGTGTTGCTGGGTCTGAAGTAAACTGGGATGTCGTGCTTGTGTAGCTGTTGCTGTTCTGTGAGTCTATGGTGCAAGTGGTGTGATATGCCCATGTAGAAGGACGGCACTGCGACGCTGGACTTGCCCTTACTCTGGGCTCCCTCTTTATTCTGGCAACTGGTACAAAGAAAACAGCACACAGTCGTCATCAACAGTGTGAAAAGCAACTGCAACATTCAGTTCACCAGCTTGGGAGTATTTTCCTTTTTTTTCCAAACATAACACTTAACAAATGACTAAGATATATTTATACAACACAACATCAACAAAGTCTTTCTTTAAAAGTTCTAGCTGAAACCAAACCTGTGATCATATAGTGGCAGTATTATTTATTTATTTTTCTCCTTATGGTAACTGAGAGATGAGAGACATTATATCTCCTTTTTCCTAACCAACAACAACAATAACATATAAAAACAGCTTTTCTATAATAAAACAATCATCATTGTTCATCATTTTTTTCTATACAACAGCGTCAACTAAAACTTGTACTTAACAGCGCCTACCTGGTACAAAGAAAACAGCACACAGTCGTCATCAACAGTGTGAAAAGCAACTGCAACATTCAGCTCTGTTAACAAGAATTAGAACAATTACAATCTCATAGAGAAACATTAGAGCTGAGTGCAAGTCAAAAAGCACCCAACTAGCTAACGAGTATTAGCTTAGCATGCTAAGTAAAAATGCTACTCGTGAATAAAGTTACTACCCATGCATCAAAATGCCTGTAACTTTCAGGATACATGCTAGTACTGCTTACAATCAAAATACATGTTGACAATTACCACTATAAGAATGTTTTCATTAATACACATAGAAAATTGACAACAGCATCGCTCACAAGCACCTACCACCAGCTTGGGAGTTTTTTCCTTTGCTGAGGCATGCGCTGTGCAGCAATTTGGAACCTTAACAGTTGCAGTTGCGGTATTTGTCCACCAGGTGGCTCCAACTATTCACAAAGCACATCAATTTTGAGGCAATTCATTAAGATATTTTCTAACTCTGTCATCCCCTATGTAGCCAGTGTATCAGAAAAAGTCAGGAGAGTTTTCTCCAAGTGTAACAATGTTGTTGCGTTTGTCTTTCTTATCCTCCCTAGCGGGTGTCTGATCTTCTTTCCTGTGCATCTTTGCTGACTTGATGAAAGCCCAATTAGGATAACCACATGTTTATCCAAACATTCCAAAGTCATCTGTCCAACCATGCATCCAGCTCTCTCCTCCGTCGATGTGTCTTCTCTTTTTGATTCTTCCCTTTGCCACAGTTGGCTCTATTTCTATTTAGAATTTTGAATTCTGCCGCCTTTCACAGTTCTGAAAGCAACTACATCACGTGTGGAAAGGTGAACATTGTAGTTTTTTATTTGTTTTGTTTTGTTTTTTGTATGCCATGTAATGCTTCATAAAATCAGCATTATATACTGTAAGTTTCAGACATTTTAACATAATTATAATTTCAACAAGTGATGTTTCTGAGTCCCATTAAATGTAGCAACTTGACAGACATTTTAATTTCATAGATCAGACCTGAAAGACAAAGAAAAACAAACTATAAAAAATGTGATTGTGGTGTGCGGGGTTGGATGACTGCACTTGTTTTTGTGATGGAGTTATTTCTATAATTGCGCTTAAATTCCTAAAAAGTACATGATATTGAGTCCTTTTCTGATCCTCTGATCTGATGCACAGAGATCAGCATATGTGACGTTATATTTAATTACACATGAGATAAAACATAATTACAAGTAAAAAAATTATTTCCACAGGTGCAGGTATCTATTGCCACTCACACAATTAAATTCCACATACATAAATTGAAAAACCCACACACTTGGACTCAGAAGCTACACAGACACAGAAGTCATCACTCCTGTGAGAGCCTCTGCCTCGCTATTGCTGCAGCACTTTCACATTTTCACAGATGAGGGCAAAATGATCGGCCCCCCCGTTCCAAAATACATACAGTACAACAACTTAATCATATGTATATATATATGTATATATGTATATATATATATATATATATATACACACACATATGATTAATAAATACATTTATAATAATAATAATAATAATAATAATAATAATAATACATGTAACATATATTGTAATTATAATGAGGTATTTCTGTAGTGTATTGATTACTAAATAGTGGAAAGGGGGTGGGATTAAATAAGCTTATGCGTCTTCCTGCTCCTTTTTGAACATTCAAGTTTTTTGTTTGTTTGTTTCGTTTTTTTGTAGTTGTGGTTGCTTTGTTTTCCTTTTGTTTTGCTTCGTTTGTTTGTCTCTTTTTTATTTCTGTCTGGTTGTATTTTTTTTCACATGTTCAAAATAACTGTCATGAAACGCTGTGTGGCAGGCAGGAACTGGACCCAAAATGCAGGCTCTTAGACACAAGGGATGAACTCAAAACCACAGCTTTATTCACGGGCTGGGAAAGCATACAAAGTAAACTAAACTGGGGAATAACACACTAAACTTACAGGGAGACACCAGGAGATCCACACAGCATGAGGGACGACACGACACTGACTCAGAGAAACACAGGGTTTAAATACACTGGGAAGTAACGAGGGGAATGAGACACAGAAGGAGAGCACAGCTGGGAGAAATCAGGACTGACGAGACAAGGGAGCAAAGTAGGACACATTTACATAAGACACGGACCTTCAAAGTAAAACAGGAAGTATGACACAGAGACACGAACTTGGCACAGTGGAGACAGCAACTAAGAAACACAGAGACATAAACCATAAGACAGAGGACTCTAAGAACCGAAAGACACAGAGGGAAACTCAACATGCAGACAGACTACACAGAACAGAGGGGACACAGAGAAACACGAAGGGCAAGGGATCGAAACTAGAAATGATACAACTCACAAGCACAATATTACAAAAATCATAAAGAATTAAACATGCTGGGTCAGGGGACCCAGGACCCTGACAATAACGATTCAATTCAATTCAATTCAATTCAATTCAAATGAGCTGTCACTTGAGAATGCATTATGCCAAAACACAGAAAAAGAACTGTTGAACTGTAAGAACAAAACAGGAGATTAATATATAAACTTATCACAGTTTTTCCAAGTGCCAAGAACTGGAGTGACAAGTTCAAAGAGTACAGAGCAGATATAGGAAGTGAAAGATTTCAAAGACTCTGGAAAGAAAACTATTGAGAAATGTGTTTAAAAACCCAAACCATTAGTGAATAGATAAATATTAGCCTCAAAGAAATGAATAATCGGACCAAATTACTTTAAAAACCTAATTGCACCATATCACCAGACTCCCAGACGTCTGCCTTACTTTGTGTTCCTAGAATATTTAAAAGTAGAATTGGAGGCAGAACCTTCAGCTTTCTGGCTGCTCTTCTGTGGAATTAGCTCCCAGTTTGGATTTTGGGGGACAGACACCCTCCCTTTGTTGAAGATTAGCCTTAAAACTTTTAAAAAGGCCATGTAAAACCCTTGTGTGCCAAAATAAAATCTTGCTTTTCACTGTAGAATAAAATAAGTGATCACCAGTGTTGGGCAAGTTACTTTGAAAAAGTAATTAATTACAGTTACTAGTTACTACTTCAAAAAAGTAACTGAGTTACAAGATTCTAAAAGTAATTAATTACTTGAAAAGTAACCATTGCGTTACTTTAAAAAAACATTTAACCCTCTGGGGTCCAGGGTATAATTGCCCATTTTTAACTACTTTTGATGTTTCCTCCACATTTCACCTTTAAAAACTATTTACTTTGCCTTGTTTGGTATCATTGTTTTCAGCACAACCTCACGTGTCTGAATTTACAGTTATGCTTTCATTTTGACATACTCTATTACAGTTTTTTCTGAATGCTTAAACCCTAACTGTGATTCTTATAGCACAATTTCTAAAACTATTAAAACTTATAACAAAACTACTCACTGAGTTTGCCAAACTAAAAGCACAAACACTGCTTTGCACTCAGTTTGCCATTTTGTAACACACACCTTACAAACCTGTAGCTACAATCCACTGCACAGCACTCTTTTTGCAGAACTGTAAACACAACTCACTGCTTTACACTCAATTTGCAAAAGATCAACACACTCCTAGCAAAACTATACACATTTATGGCCATTATTTACACCATTTTGCCAACTGTCTGGCACACTGTCACATGTGAAAACTGTTTTAGAGAATTAGTTCACTTTGCAATCAGCCTAAGCACTATAATACAGGTAAGCTGTGTGTGTGGAGTACAATGGAGGGAGCAGGAAGAGTGAGAAGTAGAGGAGGCCGAGGAAGAGGACGTGGAGGTGAAGAAGTAGGATGAAGAGGACGACAAGGACAAGGAGGAGCAAGAGGAGGACGAGGAGGGGGGAGAGGAAGGGTAAGAAGAGTAAGAATTGCTGATGACATCAGAGCTACAATAGTGGACCATGTAATCAACCATGGAGTGACCCTGAGGGAAGCTGGCCAACGGGTTCAGCCTAACTTGAGCCGCTACACTGTAGCAAGCATCATAAGGACATTTTGAAATGAGAGTCGGTTAGTACAGTCACTTTGCACTAAGATCTGTAGCACTGCCATGCTAATGAGAAACACAACAATACCATAGATGTAAAATTCCAGAAGATATTTTCCCCCGTGCCTTGGACTAGAGCAGCGCTCCCCAACCCCCGGGCCCCGGACCGGTACTGGTCCGTTAGTCGTTTGGTACCGGGCCGCGAGAGTTGAGGCTCAGGTGTGAAATGTATGGTTTTCAGGGTTTTTATCGGTTTTCAGCGTTATTCTGTTATCGTTTTTATCGTTAACTCGCTTTTCCTGGGTCTTTTCACGTGTGTTATGAATAAATCTTCTTTGTTTTGGTACCGGTACTAGTTTTATTTTGTTGTGTTTATCCGCGACACCTTACAGTTTTTTCTGATTGTTTAAGCACATTTTTTGTAACTATTGGCTATTTTTGCAAAACTCTACACACAAATAAGAAAACCTGTCACCCAATTATCAAAACATTGTAGTTCTCTTGCAAAAGCGAACACAGCTAGATTAACTCTTCACACCTTCGTAAAAATGGTGTTTTCGTATCAAACAGTACACACAAGCCATCATCTACTAAGCACACAATGCACCAACTACACACTGATGGTATGAATACAAAACACATCTGGCTTTTGCTTTCTCTGTGCACAAGGTAGGCTATGTCAGTTTGAGCTCATACTTTTGTCATAGATCCGTAAGCATAGAGGGATCCAAACTTCAAGTACTGGTTTTTATTCACACACATCAAAACAAACACAAGTGTTTATTTCCAAGTATAGGATTATTTGCAATCACCATATTGACTATATGGGTTTCTTGGTCTGCAGTGAACATGCTTCCTCTACCCCCAGCATCTGGCCGTCTAGCAATTCTGTAAAGTAACAATTTCAGTATTTTTACATCTATGGTATTGTTGTGTTTCTCATTAGCATGGCAGTGCTACAAGTCTTAGTGCAAAGTGACTGTACTAACCAACTGTCATTTCAAAATGTCCTTATGATGCTTGCTACAGTGTAGCGGCTTGAGTTAGGCTGAACCCGTTGGCCAGCTTCCCTCAGGGTCACTCCATGGTTGATTACATGGTCCACTATTGTAGCTCTGATGTCATCAGCAATTCTATTTCTTACTCTTCTTACCCTTCCTCCTCCCCCTCCTCTCCCCCCTCCTTGTCCTCCTCTTGCTCCTCCTTGTCCTTGTCGTCCTCTTCATCCTACTTCTTCCCCTCCACGTCCTCTTCCTCGGCCTCCTCTACTTCTCACTCTTCCTGCTCCCTCCATTATACTCCACACACAGAGCTTACCTGTAGCTTATTCATAGTGCTTAGGCTGATTGCAAAGTGAACTAATTATCTAAAAAAGTTTTCACATGTGAAAGTGTGCCAGACAGTTGGCAAAATGGTGTAAATAATGGCCATAAATGTGTATAGTTTTGCTAGGAGTGTGTTGAAAATTTGGTAATTGAGTGTAAGCAGTGAGTTGTGTTTAAAGTTCTGCAAAGTGTGTCTTACAAAATGGCAAACTGAGTGCAAAGCAGTGTTTGTGCTTTTAGTTTTGCAAACTCAGTGAGTGGTTTTGCTATAAGTATTAATAGTTTTAGAAATTGTGCTATAAGAATCACAGTTAGGGTTTAAGCATTCAGAAAAAACTGTAAAGGCCGGTCTGTGAAAATATTGTCTGGCATAAACCGGTCCGTGGCACAAAAAAGGTTGGGGACCGCTGGACTAGAGGACGTTTCACGTGATGTAGATGAAATTTTGTGGCCAGATCCACAGAGATGACACAATGTAGACTGATTTCTTTTTTTTCCTCAGTGAAATTACTATTTCGTCTTGACTTGGAAATAAACACTTGTGTTTGTTTTGATGTGTGTGAATAAACACCAGTACTTGAAGTTTGGATCCCTCTATGCTTACGGATCTATGACAAAAGTATGAGCTCAATCTGACATAGCCTACCTTGTGCACAGAGAAAGCAAAAGCCAGATGTGTTTTTCATTCATACCATCAGTGTGTAGTTGGTGCATTGTGTGCTTATTAATTTGATGGCTTGTGTTAACTGTCTGATACAAAAATACCATTTTTACAAAGGTGTGGTGAGTTAAACAAAGGTTATTCGCTTTTACAAGAAAACTACAATGTTTTGCTGATTGGGTGAAGAGTTTTCTTATTTGTGTGTAGAGTTTTGCAAAAATAGCCAATAGTTACAAAAAATGTGCTCAAGCCATCAGAATAAACTGTAACACAATTGATCTAAAATCAAACAAAAAACATAAAATCCGAATAGAAAAAGTCATATTTTTTTTACTGTAACAACCACAAACATGTTTATTGAGTCATATTTAATAACTTTAAATGCAAATATAAATTGTCAATTTTAAAATCATATGCACAAGTTTTGCAAACAACAAAGTTATTTGCATCCATTTACCTTTTACCTTTTTTAAAATAACCATTTCAAACTATTTAAAGAACAATCAGCTGTTCTGCATTCAATAAGATGCCACAAATTATTTGTGCCACTCCAAAAATTTCTGTCCACTATAAAGGCGAACATCACATCCTGATACCTGCAGGTCTGACAGCAGCAGGTGTATCACTCCTGTTTCTACCTGGAGACAGCAGTCGCCTCATTGTTCTGACACACAACACAAAACCATCCACAACACTACACACTAACTACACAAGACAACACATTATCTACACACTCCAAACACACTAAACGTCACAAATCTCTCACATCTCAAAACTCGCTCTCTCTTTTTTCTGCTCTCTTTCTCTCTCTCCCTCTCTCCCTAAAATGTCCCCCTCTTCCCTAAACAACCAAATGTCATGTTACCATATCATTTTTGATTGGTTGGCATGGTGCATTTTTCCACCAAGACGAAAGGGCAGGGAGTTTTTTTTGTTTTTGTTTTTTGCTCATAAGCAGAGAGTGCTTGCTAGCGCTAACGTGGCGAAACTATTGAGGAAAAAACGCCGCGTATATATTGTTTATCATGACTCTGGTTTTACGTGGCCTATCAACACAATTTATAAACTGGTATATATCACCTTGTTGCTTTGTCTTTAAGTGGTCATGTGATTGGCTTACCACGACTACTTTATTCTTCCTCAGTCAAACAGCAGCACTCATACGATTGTTTTGCCCCCTGAGCTCCAGGTGTTGTGCCAAAAAGTGATCGTGATTACCGTCCGCGGGAGCACGCACAGCTGCTTAAAACAGTAGCGCCCAGAGTACTTACAGCTACTTCTGTGCAACTGATATAAGGTGTGGTAAGCTGAACACAGCTTCAACCTTCTGTTTGTTGAAAAATAGTAACGCGACCGCATTTTCTTGTTAGTAACGGTAACAGCGTTGTAACGATAGAAATAGTAATTAGTTAGATTACTCGTTACTGAAAAAAGTAACGCCGTTAGTAATGCCGTTACTTGTAGTCGTTGGCCTTTAGGGATAAGAACAGAGGGCAGTGTGTTGATTCCCTGGAAGCAGGTCAACCTCTGCCCTCCCGAAATGGTGCCAGCATTGTTCGACCACCTGTGGGTAGAGCCTCCACTCCAATGGGCTTTGGCTAATAAGGCATGTTGAGAGCCAAGGCATAAGATCATCATGCCCGTCATCCAATGAGATGGAAATGTCACACTCCACACAATTATGGCACATGCCGCCATACTCTGGTATAACAGGGCCAACCGAACCTGAAAAAACACACTCACCCCTCCAGCTTCCAGGTAAGGAAGCTACAACCCTTTTAACTCTTTTAACTCTTACAGGAAGCTGGCTCTACAGGCTGAAGAACCATCACTCGCCACAGTGAGGTCTGATTGGCATGTAAACCAGTGAAACGTGGGAAATAAGCTAGGGGAACACAGCCTGCAACTCGGTGTGGGCGCCGAGTTGTGCAAATTACCAAATAAACAACATCCTAAGGTGTACAGTGTGCATTCATTTTAATGCATATTTACTAACCTGTGTTAAAGAATGGCACACACGTTGAGCTAGTGTTAGCGTTATTCTTCCACTGTGCCCCAAAACACTACTCTACACCATCAGCGCACTATGCGCCCTCTAGTGTCCGGAAGTAGAATGGTATTTTAATACTTGAAACACTCATAATCCAATAAGAATGTTTAAAAAATGACAGGTTAACAAATACAAACATAAACAAAACTTTAGGGGTGACTGTTTTTCTCTGTTTATTTCCAAAGTAAACACACTGAACATGAAACACAAGACTGTCACAATGACACAGGAAACAGTGAGCAAGAGAGTGAGAGAGACATGACGGGCTGGGGAAACATGCATGGAGGGGAACATGGAATGCAGGCAAGGCACAGTGACAGAAAACTAAAGCTTAGAAACTATAAATATAACATAAGCAGAAAACAACTAAGAATCAAGAATAATCCTAAATCACTCAGTATAACTTAAACCAGAAAAACACAAACAGTAGGCCACAGACCCAGTGCCATGACAGCTGTACTCACTTAACCTCACATTTGTGTTTAAGTATCTAACTGCTTATACTAAGTACCAAGTAAATGCATCCATCTGAACTGTTATTAAATGATATTAGTAAAATGACAATGGGACTGAAATAATATAAAAGTATATATTTTATTCGGCTGCTTAATTTGCAGCTCAGTTAATGCACACATCTTTCTTATATTGTCTTGAGTTTCTCCTTTTCCTGCTCTGTCTGTGTGCATCTCCTCACACACTTCTTTGGGCTGTGGAACTGAGATGAACTGAAGTGAAATAACTGTTCATTCATGCTAAACTACTCAGTTTGCAAATATATATGAATATATACATATATATAGTGTATATATAGTGAAGAGTGTACTTTGTTTCATTATCATTTTGTATTTGGTTCAGTTTTGGCTCTCTCCCCTGAGACATGTGCCCTTGTTTGATTGCTTCTTGATAATCCTCTGATAAAGTGTTTGTTGATCAAGAGCTGTTCACTCTGTAATCTTTAAATCCACAGCTAATTAGAGTACAATCTACGCAGATAATCTAATCTCTTCTCCACAGACAACCTAGTGACATACAGCAGGGACAAGAAAAAAGACCTAAAAACTAAAATGTCTGTGAACTTGTGAATGCATTTTGTGGTTAAATATTTAGAGAGAAGCTACTTTTTCTTAGCGCTCTGTGAATGAATAAATCTAAAAATCGTTGTTCATATCCCCCCCGATGTGATGTACTTGATGTGTTTGTCCACCGAGTTTGTGTGATCACTTAATTGTGAAACATTTGATTTGTCATCTGCATACCTGAATCAGTGTTCCAGGTAGAATAACAGACTGCTCTGTTCCTCTTCCTCTGATGGCCATCCGTCCCCACGTCGTTAGCCTTCAACTGGGTCTATGAACAAAGCAGTTTTTTCAGTGTTCGTAACAGCAGTGATGATCAAGATGATGTTTAACAGTGCGCTGAAAAAAGAAAAACCTTTCCATTTTTATTGCTTTTCATCCACAGTGTTGCACATGTCAATGATTTAATGATGTGTTCTCTCTCTAAGCAGGCCTGTGAGTTTGAAAGAAAAACACTGTTGAAATACCTGAGAACAGTCACAAGGTGAGCCTCTCCAAATTAGTTCAGACAAAGTCCCCTACCTGGGACACGTGATCAGATTAGATAGTAAAGCACTCTCTATAAAAGAAGATTGCTGCAGTCCAATCCATTCCAAGGTCACAAAGAAATTTTCCTGGTATAATATCATTTTGCTGCCAGTGGACACCTGAGTATGCTGTGCGAGAGGCTGCACTATCAGCAGCGATACATGGGAGGGGAGTGACTGCACACTGACAAACGATAGTGGACTGATGACCCAAACAAAGCCTTGACTGACTACAGAGCGTGCCGACTGTAGGATTACCATTCAAGCAGACAGTGAATAAAAAGGATGGATACATGTTTTGTTGCAGGAGCACTGGAGAATGACAAAGACCAGCAGACATCCCTCTAACTGCAAAAGGCAGTTATAGCATCACATGACCTTGTTGGCTATTCAGTGTACATAACAGGAGAGGCACGAGTGACAAACCATATCATCCTGAACATTTGTTTTTTCCTCATTATGCTAAATTGACACATGGGAAATACCATATGTCAAAAGGAGGGATGATTTACAAATGGATTCCAAATTTGCTCTCAAAAACTATTTGCAACTAACAAACGAGCTTTTTGATCATCTACAAATGGATCTTAGCTTTGAAACAGCAGGTTAAAGTTGCCCTTCCACAACTTGCCCTTTTAGAAACCCTACACCAGGGGTCCCCAATCCCAGTCCACGAGGGCCGGTGTCCCTTCAGGTTTTAGATGTGTCCTTGAGCCATCACAGCTGATTTAAATGGATAAATGACCTCCTCAACATGTCTTCCAGTTCTCCAGAGGCCTGGTAATGAACTAATCATGTGATTCAGGTGTGTTGACCCAGGGTGAGATCTAAAACCTGCAGGGACACCGGCCCTCGTGGACTGGGATTGGGGACCCCTGCCCTACACCCTTACAAACCAGGAAACTAGTCAGAGACGTCCAAAGAACAAGCTGGAAGCAGAAACAATGGCAGGAGACATTCCAGGCTTTATTGACAATCCAGACACAGGTTAAAGTCAAAGGTCGTACTTCATGGCAGCCATTGCAAGAGCATTCGAGAACCACAGCCATATTCCAAAAGATTCAATTTCAAATCACAAGCAGCAATGGTGGTGGTGGTGCTCTAAAATGTAAGTTTTAAAATAACCTATTTGTGTGTCACTAACTACACTTTGATATGTTTTTATGACAAAGAATGTAGAGTTATCTTCAGAACTCTGGTCAATTTGTCAAGACAAGGCAAAATTGCAAAAGTAAAGTGAATAAATATTAAACAACAAATTATTTAGCAGGCTAGGAAATCAGTCCTAAGTATCTAAGAACAGTATCAACATGATGCTCCTTTTTTTTACCCCAAAATCAACGGTTAAAACAAGTACAACACCTATGGACATGAAGAACACACCCTGCCTGGTGCCTTGTCGTGCGCTTTGGCTTTGTCCCGGTTTGCTACGAGTTCAGGAGGGGATCTGCTAACAGACAACACAGGAGTCTGCGAGCGTATGTATGTGTGTGTGTGGATGTGCGTGTGTGCTTGCTTGCTGGGCCTTGGCCCCAGTGAACATGGTCACCACCCCCGGATGTTTCTGCCCCTCCCTGGGATGCGGGTACTTGTTGCCCCAGGGTGTGTGGCTGCATGGTTCTAGTGTAGTCCTGGGTGTCTGGGGCCTTGGGACCCTGCTCCCAACTAGTTCCAGGGTTGCCGACCTCTAGTAGGGCCGACTGCCCATTGCCTCTGGTCCTCTGGGACTCTTACCCTTTGGCCGTGGGCTCCCCATCTGGGGCCTGCCTCCTTCTCCTGCTGGGATGGGCGTGCGGATGCAGCCGAGATAAATGGCCTCAGGTCTTTGGTACTATTGGGAGCTGCAGATGGCACAGTTGTCTTGGATCTGTCTCTGTCTGCCTCCAGGTTTGCAGCTTCCCACCCTCATTATCAAGTACATTTGTGACAAAGACACAAATGCATTCTTCCTCTTTTGTTGATTTAAGTATCTGTGATTTTCTAATCTTTCTGTTCCAGGTGCTGTATATTTGTATTTGTGTGTGTGTGTGTGTGTGTGTTTTCTCTTTTTCTCTTGCCTGAGACATCATCATATTCATTAAAATGCCGTCTAATTTGCACCCGGCTGGATCTGTGGTTATTTTTGGATTTCCCCTCAATATTCTGAACCTTAACATATTCCACATATAATTAAATTTTTGAAATGACACAAAAAGAAAAGAATAAATAAACAGATAAAAGATTCACAGGAGCCTATAGAGATTCTGTACAGCTGTTTATGCAAAAGCAAAAGGTGTTTGGTACCACCATGCATTCAGCTCACAGTCCTGCCAGACAGGACATGTTAAAAAAAAGATTTAGTTTAGTTTTATCATTTTCATTAGTTATTTCCATATTAAACATATTTCTGTTAAATATATTACATTTTTTTTAAAATTCAAACTCTAAAGTGTGGAACCTGAAATGTACTTGAATACTGTCTGTGTCTCTTTACTGAGGCTTTACATGGTATAGTTTCAATCAGTTTTGTGAAATTACAAATATCTTGTGTGGACTGATGAGGTTATATCATTTTGATAGCAACTGTATTCTATGTTGGCATCAAATTAAAGAAAGAGGGCAGCAGTGCTGCAGGACCTACCATGGTACATGAAAAAACTCCTTCTGCGTTCCTACAGATGTGTGAGGCAAGAGGTTGATGTCATCCAAGAACAGACAAAAAAACCTAAACTAGTACACACTGAGCAGGGTTAACCTAGTGACCTCTGCATCTCTGAATGATATGGCAAAGGATTATGAAAGAACAGACACTTTTGTTTTATTTGTTTGTTTTTGTGAACTATTACAACATTGTAATAGTTACATTGTTATTAGGTCCTGCTGTTGGGGAAGAAAACTGAGTGTTTCTTATTTAGTCACCTTTTCTCACTCACTGTATGTTTATGTACCTCTCTGGATTTAATTATTAGTTATTATTCATCTCTCGCTCTCTCCTACAGCATATCTTTGTCTTGTTTTCCTCCACTAACCCCAAACAAGTTGTAGCAGATGCCTGTCCCTGTCATGGTTCTGGGTCCTTTTGACCCAGCATTTTCAGTTTCTTGTATTCTAATGACATTCTGTATTACGGTTTATGTTCAGGTTCATTTCTAGTCTTAGTTATTCTATTGTGAGTTTCTTTTATTCCCAGTTTAGCTTCTTGAGCATTAGATTCTTGTGTCTTGGCCCTCTGTGTCTCTCTCTGTGTGTCTGTTTCTTCTATGTTCCTCCTGCCTGTCCTCTTTATCCATGTTTCCGCAGTCTGTCATATCTCTCGTCTCCTCTCTCTCTCTCGTGTTCGCTTGCTCCCTCTCGTCTGCTCCTGTGTCATGTTCCTCAGTTTCCTGTTTTATTGTGAAGGTCTTGTGCTTCCATGTTCAGTGTGTCTAGGTGTGCTTCCCTGTGTGTTCTCTCTTCCCTCATTATCCTTCTGTGTATTTATGTCAGCGTCTACCTCAGTCCTGTGTCATGATCTCCCTCATTCCCTGCTGTGTTTTCTGCCTGCCAGCCTGCCTAGTTTACTTGGTATCCTCAGTTTTTCCTTGTGTTCAGCAATAAAGCTGTTTTGAGTTTATGTTTTGCCTGCTGGAGTCTGCATTTGGTAGAGAACATGGAGCACAGAGACAAGAGTGACAAACTGAGACATGGAGACAAGACTGACTGGGGAGACACACAAGCGTAGACAAGAAAACATAACTGACATGACTGTCTGACACAGAAGGCACAGTACAAAACCTAACATCTGTAAATCACTAAAGTATAACCAGAAATAAACAGAAACAAAGAATATAAATACTGAAAAACTACAAACAATGAGTAAGAAGAGTCTGGACCATGACAAGGAATTTGTGTCAAAAAGACACGTTGATGGTTTGGAAGAAGTAATTATTGAAGTTAACTCAGAAAGATCAGTTGGAGAAAAAGACTAAATGAGTATCAATGGTACTGAAAGTAGCTGTAGATAATGTTACATCTGTGAGATGATTATGATTACTTGGTTTTTTTTAATGGTTAAAATTTTATTTGTGAAGAAATTCAAGAAGTCATTACTTCTACTATTATTTGTCTTTTCTAGTCTTTTGTTTTTTTATATCCTCGTGTTCTTTAATCTTGGGAATTAAACAACCAGGTTTTCCCAGTTATCTATAAAACCAGCATCATTATTTGGACATTATTAACGAGGTTATTTAACGTCATTAATCATGATGTTAAATAACATCAGACTGCACACACTACCTTGTGGCGTGCCCATCTCAACTAAATGCCGACTTGAATACATCGTTAATAATGTCCAAAAAAATCCTGCCTTTACTTCTTTTGTCCTGTTAAACAGGTAGTCTATTCATAGTGTCCTGTGTTAATGTGTTAGTGTTCCCACCCTGGTTTCAACATGTTCAGCCTGCTTTCCTCAGGGAAGCGCTACAGGTGCATCAGCACAAAAACCCACAGATTCAAAAACAGTTTCTTCCCTAAAGCCATAACCACCCTGAACTCACACATGGATTAAATCCAGCTTGTTAGTCGGCCCATGGCTGGACCTAGAGTAAGTAATCTAATCTCTGATTTGCATTTCGTTAGCTCCAATATTAAGTGTCATAACTGTTTTAAAAGCCTTAGCATAAACACCTCTCTGACAGCCTGGTGAGAATTAAGTCTTCACTCATCTCATGTAAATTTCAGTCCTCTCCATGTCAACTGTCCGTTTGCTCTGTCCCTGCTCTATTGTGTCTGGGTGCATGGATTGATTTTGGTGGATAGGTGGGACCTTGCCTCCTTTTGCCTTGATGCACCTGAAGTAATCACACACCTGTTCGTGCTGTCCTCATTTGTGGCCACTACTTAAGATAGTGGCAGTTCCTCAGTTGTTGCTGCATCTTTAGTGAAACCTGGCTTACCTACCTGACGTACCTGCAGTTTCCCTATGTGCAGATTCTGTTGGAGAGACTGCAGAGCAGTGAGCTGTTTTATGTTGTTGAGAGACATGCTGTGGATTTGTGTGAATTTGTGGATTACTCTGTCACGTGGAAGCCTCCGACCTTTTAAACTGTGATTCACTTTAAATAAATGGACTGAACTGATTGAGCGAGTCCTGCATTTGAGTTCTGCCAGACCTGTGGTAAATGATAAAATGATTCATCCAGGCATAGAAAGCTTCTAAATATTCACATATAACACCGTTGCTTATGCAGTTACATTGGCTTCCCGTCGAATTTAGAGTCCATTTTAAGATTCTGGTTCTAACTTTTAAGGCTCTTCAACAACAGGCACCACCATATATTATTGAACTCTTACAGCCCTATGCCCCTAGTAGGTCTCTGAGGTCGAGTAGTCAGGGCCTACTTGTCATCCAGAATACGAGACTGAAAACTAGGGGTGATAGAGCTTTTGCTACTGTGGCCGCCAGACTGTGGAATTCCCTTCCTCTGGACTTACGATCTGCTGATTCATTGATTACTTTTAAAAAACAGTTAAAAACACACCTTTTTAAAATTGCTTTTTGCTAACTTTGTTTGTATTATGTCTTTTTAATCTGTTATATCTTGTAAAGCACTTTGTGATTTCTATCTAGAAATGTGCTATATAAATAAAATTTTACTTACTTACTTTACTTACTTAAGTATCTCAGGAGACCAAGAACAATTGGATCAGAATCATTTCCTAACTCACCACGCCCTCCAGAGCCCCACAGTTTCAGACAACCTACAGCCAAGTGCTTTCTGCTGAGTTTGAGAAAAGTGGTGGATTCTACACAGTGTGTTCATGTTTTTCGTCAGCCTACTCCTCTGATAGTTCAAAGAAAAATGGAAACATTTCAGACAAGACATCTAACCTCAACGTTGTGGCTCAAAGACCATTCACGCTTCAGCTAGGTAAGAGGAGTGTAAGAGACTTTTCAAGCAATTTTTCTATTTCTGCTGAAACTGGGTAGGAGAAAAAGGCCCTTGGAGGTCCATTTATACATAGTTCATAAATTAAACTAAGGTGAAATATTCACCAAAGATCTCCCAGACTTATTTTATTTATATATCACGAAATAACAAAAGCAGTTGACTCACAGTGCCCCATATGTCCATATGTATTAGGTTTCATGATCACATTTAGGAACATCACAGGAAAATGAACTACAACTACCATGAGTTCTCTGGTTAAGTTGTTCCAGGGATGGTAGGAGTTACCCTGGGAGGATCTGGTCACAGAGGAAATGGGCAAGAAGAGTTGGATGAGCAGCCCATGCAGTTCATCTTTCTCACCTGACCCAAAGAAAATATCTGGCAGCAGGTGAGTGTCTGTACTATGGGACAAAAGCTCATTTAGTGGTTGCCTGCTCAGTGTGGCCAAAAGGCTGTGCCCACCAATGACTAGAGATAATGGCTGACAAAATAAAGAATTTCTCCTCCCGACCAAGACTGATTCCTGCTAAGATTTCTGTCAGCACTTGTCCTCACTCACTCCAAACATTAATAGACTCTGTGCAAACAAAGTTTTATTAATTATTACACATGCCTCTTATTAATCTCCATGAACTGGTGCAAATGTCTGCATTAAATGGTGCACCAACATTACTCACAAGACATGATCTGTCTTGCTCTCACTCTTGGGCAATCCCAACGAACAAATCATTTTATACCATTTTTAGCACCTCAGTCCTCCCCTGGGAATGGAAACTCTGTGACATGAACAAGTAGAGATGACCCCAAAATAACTGGATCAGATTAAAACATACAGTTTGTGATGCCTGTCTGTACTCTATACCAACAGCTTCGCCCTTCTGCACTCCTTCGTGGCTGGACCATTGCAAAATATTATTAAACTCCAAAACACAACAGAAGTGCTCCAGGATGCTAGGGGGCAGTGTTGAGCTTTTGTTACCAAGTGGCTACACAAGCCAGCAAGTACCAATGACCGGATTTGGTGTGTGGTAGTAACAGGGAAATGAACATTTTTTTTTTTAAATTATTTGAATATATATGAGTGTTTGTGTATAAATACACAAACAATACACATATGCTTTCAATTGTGTAATTTAAGTGATCCAGGTAGCTCTGTTTAGGAAGGTCAGTTAACGCTAGCAACGTAGCTGTTTTTGCAGGAGCTGCCAGTCACATGTATGATTCTTCAACAACAAACTAGAGAACTGAAAGCTGGTGGTCGCCAGGTGGTGCCAGGAACCACTATATTAACCAGATAAAAGTGTGGCTGTAATATATAGTCAGTGATGCAGAAACCTTGCCGTGTATCACACCACCTTTCCTTTATAGCTTCAATGTGTAGCCATTATGTTACATAGAAGCATAAGCTAGAAAATACAAACTGTAATAGTCAATGAAGAAAGTAAGATGAATAGAAGTCTCAGGCAAAAGAAACACTTGGAAAAAGTGCATATTAAATAGTAATTTGTAGTCTAAGAAAATATAACCTAACTTAAGTCTCCAAAATGCACGCACTTTACATCAACTCAAGAATGAATTATCTTTGGCCCCCAGGAGGATATTTGATTAGTATTAGAACCGGCCTGCAGGCCACAGCCACTTGCTGGTGGTCTTAAGTCCTGGCAGGCTCTGTTCATAAAAGCCAAATCACAAAGCGATGCTGCTGTCAAAGCTAGCTTTATTGTGGCAGAAGAAGTTGCAAAATCAGCCCGGCCATTCAGAGAGGGAGAGTTTATCAAAAACTGTATGCTTAAAGTTTGTGACGCAGTGTGCCCAGACAAAAGGCAGCTATGTTCAAACGTGAGTGTTACGAACTTGTATTTTCATGTGTTTGTTCTGGGCAGGTAATATTTGTTTATGTTAATTCAGCTGTGCCAGGGCTCTGCTCCGATTGGTGCGTGGATACACCGCCCTGACGCGACTGGTTCCAGCTGGAGGACCCGCCCATTAAAAGGAGGCTGGAGTGCTACGGCTGGAGAGGTCCTCGCGTTTCCCCTCAGCACCCAGCAGTGTACCTGTGGCAGTCGTTGGCTGCAGTGTTGTCTGAAAAGTTGTGGAAGTGGAGTGGGTAGGGGTGAGCTGCCGTTTCTTTTGATCACCCGTTTTCTCCTGTTTTGAATTAGTTAAGGAGGTCAGACTCTGTCTTTATTTTTGACTTTATTTTGGTAAGGTCAGGGGTGCGGGATTTGTGTAGATTTGTTTTGTTTATTATTTTGGCCTTGGCTCACCCTGAAGTGTTGACACTCCCGTTCTGTTGTTCCTCTTCTTTCTTCCACCTTGTAAATAAATCACAATATAACGAACGGATTTGTTTCCTGTGGCTGCTTGGGTCTTGGGGGGAGCGAGTGCCTCGTTCATGTTATTGCCTGGCCCTAGACGGGTCGTAACATGAATTGGGGGCTCGTCCTCTGCCTTGTTCTGTGGTTGTTCTCGTGTGGTTTGGTCTGTTTGGCAGTTTTCTTGTTGTGGGGGTAGTCCCCAGGTGTGTGTGTGATTATGGAGTTTTCTTTGGATGATTTTGTGACTTCGCCTTCATGGGACAAAATAGTGGGGTGCAAGAAAGCGGATTTGCTGATTATTGCTAGTTTTTATGATGTTCGAGTGTCCTATGGTGCCCGTAAAGCGGAGGTTAAGGACGCTTTGTGTGCAGGGCTGGTGGAGCAAGGCATCCTTTCTGCCCCGAAGGCAGCTGTAGAGCAGCCTGGCGGCAGGGGTGTGAAGGTGGCTCCAGAGACTGGGCCGGAGCCGGACGCCAAAGGGCCTGTTAACGTGCTCCCGGCTGGGGTGGAGTCTGATGCAGCTGAGGTGGACTCTGATGCGGCTGAGGCGGTGTCTGAGGCGCCTGAGTCTGGTGCGGCCGGGGAACCCCTGGCGGGGCGGTCTACGGAGGATCTCCGTTTGACCCTCCGTATAAGGGAGGTGGAAACCCGTGCTAAAGAGCTTGAGGTACAGGCAATGCACCTCCGTGTCAGAGCTTTGGAGCTGGAGCGAAAGCCCTCCACATCTGCCTCTAGTCATCCTAGTACATCCACCACCGTCTCAACTGGTTTTGACATCACTAAGCACGTTAAACTGGTTCCCCCGTTTCGTGAGGCCGAAGTGGACTCCTATTTTAACGCTTTTGAGCGTATAGCGGCCGCATTAAGCTGGCCGAAGGAGTTTTGGCCACTATTGTTGCAATGCAAACTGGTCGGCAAAGCCCAGGAGGTGTGTACCAGTTTATCAATTGAAGATAGCCTTGATTATGACATCATGAAGAAGACTGTGTTGCAGGCATATGAGCTTGTCCCAGAAGCCTATCGTCAAAAATTTAGGAAGTGTGAAAAAACTGCCAATCAGACGTTTGTGGAGTTTGCCCGTGAAAAGAGTCGCTTGTTTGAAAGATGGTTGCAGGCCAGTAAAGTGAAGGATCTTGAGGGGCTGAAGGAACTTCTCTTGTTAGAGGAATTTAAAAAATGTTTGCCGGACCAAGTAGTCATTTATCTGAATGAGCAGAAGGTGACGTCACTTGCCAAAGCTGCAGTGATGGCTGATGAGTTTACTCTCACTCACAAAACTATATTTTCAGCCGCTGTCGCACATAATATCAGGGTGGGACAGGAGAGGAAAATAAAGTCACCAAAGGTAGGATGGAAGGATAGACAGGAGGATGGTGGAAATCGCGACTGTTTTTATTGTCGCGAACCCGGACATCTGATCGCTGTCTGTCCCGCTCTCCGGAGGAAAGAGCAGCGCAAAGGCTCTAAAAATCCAGCTGGCGTAGGTCTTATTAAAGTTGTGCCTTCGCCCGAAATGCGTTCCACCCGTGATTTGCACCATACGGATGCTGAAATAGAGCCGCGTTTTAAACCATTTATCACCAAAGGCTTTGTTTCTGTGACGGGAGAAGAGAAGGATAAGGTACCTGTTACTATTCTTCGGGACACAGGTGCGCATCAGTCATTCATGTTGGACAGTGTACTGCCATTGTCAGATAAAACTGCTTGTGATTCAGATGTGTTAGTCTGGGGAATTAAGATGAGCGTTCTTCGGGCGCCGCTACACAAGGTGCATTTGCATTTGCCCGTAATAACGGGGCATGTTAAAGTTGCCGTGAGTTCCCAGTTGCCTATCAAAGGGGTTTCATTTATTCTGGGAAATGACTTGGCTGGTGGGACAGTTTTTCCCCCGCCTGAAGTGGTGGAAACGCCTGTTGCTTCTGTTACTGATGCTGCCACCCCTATATCAAGTGTGTTTCCTGTTTGTGCTATTACTCGTGCGCAATCGCGCAAATTTGACGATGTTATGGATGTCGCTGACACATTTATGGCGACGCTAGACGAAAGAAAGTCTCCCAGCTGTGAGAGTGGCAGAATAGAAAGCGGCAATGATGTGACAAAACTAATGCCAGAGCTGGATGAAAAGTTAAATAGGGATGCATTGATAACCGCTCAGCAGAATGACTCGTCACTGGCTCCCTGTTTTATGTCCGCAGCCGCGAGTGCAGAAGGTAAATCCCCCACTTCTTTTTTTGTACAAGATGGAGTTCTTATGAGGAGGTGGTCCCCTGACCAGAGTGGTTTGCGTGGTGCTACGCAGGTGGTGGTGCCGAAGCCACATCGAGGGCAGGTGCTTAGCTTAGCGCATGATGCCAGCATGGCTGGACACCTCGGGGTGAACAAAACTTATTATCGGGTGTTGCGTAGTAACTTCTTTTGGCCGGGGCTGAAAGCCGATGTGGTGGCATATTGCCGTTCCTGTACCACATGTCAGGTGGTGGGGAAACCTAACAGACCAATCCCACCTGCTCCGCTACATCCTATTCCAGTAATAGGTGAGCCATTTGAAAAAGTAATATTGGATTGTGTGGGCCCCCTGCCAAAATCAAAATCCGGACACCAATACGTACTTACCATAATGTGTTCAGCAACAAGGTTCCCGGAGGCAATTCCACTACGCACGCTGAAAGCAAAACCGGTAATAAAAGCACTAATTAAGTTTTTCTCTACTTTCGGGCTTCCAAAGGTTATACAAACAGACCAAGGAACGAATTTTACTTCGAAAGTGTTTGCACAGGTCGCGGATGAATTGCAAATAAAACATGTAAAATCCAGTCCATACCACCCAGAAAGCCAGGGTGCTCTGGAGAGATTCCATCAAACCCTCAAAGCTATGCTGCGCAAGTTCTGCGCAGAGTCTGGTAGAGAATGGGATGAGGGTCTGCCGTTATTGCTGTTTGCCGTCAGGGAGGCCACTCAGGAATCCTTGGGATTCAGTCCTACGGATCTGGTGTTTGGACATGTGGTCCGCGGTCCCCTCCAGCTTCTGAAGGAGAAGTGGTTGTCAGAAACTTCTGAAACCCAGCATAATGTCCTTGATTATGTTAGCGGACTTCGGGAAAAACTCCACCTTGCATGTCAGTTAGCTCGGGAAAATCTGACACATACACAGGCTAAGATGAAAGCTCGTTATGATAAAAAGGCTGTTTGCAGAAGTTTCCAGCCAGGCGAGAAAGTGTTGGTGTTGCTGCCTGTGGTAGGGTCCAGTTTGCAAGCCCAGTTCGCTGGCCCATATGTGGTGGAACAGAAACTCAGTGACAACAATTATGTGATCCAGACCCCAGACCGCCGGAGAAAGTCCAGGGTTTGTCATATTAATATGTTGAAATCGTATCACTCGAGGAGCCCTTTGAGTAAGCCATCTCCAGTGTGCACTGCTAGTGTTGTTTCTCCTTATGAACCCTCTGATGACGGACTGCTCGAGAAAAGTGAAGCGCTGGGTAGCGGTCGGTTGAAAAATTTGGAGATCTTAAATCATTTAGACACATATTTAGCCCACCTGTCTGAGCCCGCTCGAGCTGACATCACTGATCTGATAGAGGATAATTTATCACTTTTTTCTGATCATCCTCGTCAAACTGCAGTCCTGTGCCACGATATTGACGTGGAAGGACATAAACCGATTAAGCAGCATGCCTATCGAGTAAACCCAGTGAAAAGAGCGATAATGCAGAAGGAGGTTGATTATCTCTTAGAACACGGTTTAGCCATTCCGAGCGCCAGCGCGTGGAGCTCGCCGTGTGTGCTGGTACCAAAATCTGACAATACTCCTCGGTTTTGTAATGATTACAGGAAAGTTAACGCTGTTACCAAACCGGATTCATTTCCTCTTCCTAGAATGGAGGATTGTATTGATAGAGTGGGATCAGCATCTTTTGTAACCAAACTTGATCTGTTAAAAGGTTACTGGCAAGTACCTTTAACCCCCAAAGCATCTGAAATATCTGCTTTTGTCACGCCAGATCATTTTCTCCAGTACACCGTTATGCCGTTTGGGTTGCGTAATGCGCCCGCTACGTTCCAGCGCCTTATGGCCAAAGTACTGGTGGGCGTGAATAACTGCGATGCCTACTTAGATGATGTTGTCATTTACTCATCCACCTGGTCTGACCACTTACAAACCCTCTCTCTCGTTTTCACCCGTTTTCAGAAAGCCTCGCTTACTCTAAACCTGGCCAAATGTGAATTTGGCAGAGCCACCATCACATACCTGGGGAAACAGGTGGGTCAAGGACAGGTACGGCCGGTGACTGCAAAAATACAGGCTATTGTTGAGTTTCCGGTCCCACAAACGAGAAGGGCGCTGCGCCGATTTCTAGGAATGTGTGGTTATTACAGAGGGTTTTGTAAGAACTTCGCCACTGTTGTCGTTCCTCTCACCGACTTGATCAGCCCGGTGAAGCCTTTTGTGTGGACGCCTGTTTGTCAGACTGCTTTCGAGTCTGCGAAAGCATTGCTGTGCAGTTCCCCTGTTCTTACGGCACCTAATTTCACGTGCCCTTTCAAGCTCGAGGTTGACGCTAGTGCGTCTGGCGCAGGAGCTGTCCTTATGCAGGAAGACCGTCACGGCGTGGATCGCCCAATTTGCTATTTTTCCAAAAAGTTCAACAAACATCAGATGAACTACAGCACTATTGAAAAGGAAGCCCTTGCTTTGTTGTTAGCCCTGCAGCATTTCGAGGTGTATATTGGATCCAGCTCTATACCTGTTCAAGTATTCACTGACCACAACCCATTGGTGTTTCTCTCCCAGATGCAAAACTCAAATCAGAGACTTATGCGTTGGTCCCTTCTTTTGCAAGATTTTAATCTGCAAATCGAACATAAGAAAGGGACGGAAAATGTTATCGCTGATGCCCTGTCGAGAGCGGTCTCTTAGTTTGGAAATTAAACAATAGGAGGGTTGTTTAATTCTTATGGAAGGGGGTGTTACGAACTTGTATTTTCATGTGTTTGTTCTGGGCAGGTAATATTTGTTTATGTTAATTCAGCTGTGCCAGGGCTCTGCTCCGATTGGTGCGTGGATACACCGCCCTGACGCGACTGGTTCCAGCTGGAGGACCCGCCCATTAAAAGGAGGCTGGAGTGCTACGGCTGGAGAGGTCCTCGCGTTTCCCTCAGCACCCAGCAGTGTACCTGTGGCAGTCGTTGGCTGCAGTGTTGTCTGAAAAGTTGTGGAAGTGGAGTGGGTAGGGTGAGCTGCCGTTTCTTTTGATCACCCGTTTTCTCCTGTTTTGAATTAGTTAAGGAGGTCAGACTCTGTCTTTATTTTTGACTTTATTTTGGTAAGGTCAGGGGTGCGGGATTTGTGTAGATTTGTTTTGTTTATTATTTTGGCCTTGGCTCACCCTGAAGTGTTGACACTCCCGTTCTGTTGTTCCTCTTCTTTCTTCCACCTTGTAAATAAATCACAATATAACGAACGGATTTGTTTCCTGTGGCTGCTTGGGTCTTGGGGGGGAGCGAGTGCCTCGTTCATGTTATTGCCTGGCCCTAGACGGGTCGTAACATGAGCCTGAGCAGAAACACGTTTGCTGAACGTGTAGACCAGCTTTCCGCCAATCTAAAAGAACAGCTTGTGGAAAAGGGAAAAGATTTCATCGCATATTCCCTTGCTGTGGATTTTAGTGATGTGTCAGTCGTGAACGAAACGGCTCTTAGAGTCGGCTCTCCCCAATCAGACCAGGAGTGACATGTTTAGCCGCATGTTCTCCTTAAATTGCTGGCTGTCTGAGTGGTGTCCCAGAAACGATGTGGGCTTCATAGATAATTGGCAAACCTTCTGGAGGAAACCTGGTCTTGTTAGGAGAGATGGCATCCATCCCACTTTGGATGGAGCAGCTCTCATTTCTAGAAATATGGACAAATTTATTAAACCCCCCAAAATATGACTATCCAGAGTTGGGACCAGGAAGCAGAGTTGCAGTCTTACACGCCTCTCTGCAGCTTCTCTCCTCCTGCTACCCCCCCAAAAACCCATCTCCATTGAGACTGTGTCAGCTCCCAAAAAGACAAACAACAAACCAAAAACCAGCAATAAACAACTTAAACATAAAAAATCACAAAGAAAGAACAATACAGTATCCACATCTGAACCAAAGGGTAAAACAGTGAAATGTGGATTATTAAATATTAGGTCTCTCTCCTCCAAGTCTCTGTTAGTACATGACTTAATAATTGATCAACAAATCGATTTACTCTGCCTTACAGAAACCTGGTTGCAGCCGGATGATTATGTTAGTTTAAATGAATCAACACCCCCGAGTCATTCTAACTACCAGAAATCTCGAAGCACAGGCCGAGGGGGCGGTGTGGCAGCAATTTTTCACACCAGCCTATTAATTAACGAAAGACCAAGACAGACTTTTAATTCATTTGAAAGCCTGATGCTTAGCCTCGTCCACCCCAGCTGTAAAACTCAGAAACCAGTCTTACTTGTTATCATCTATCGTCCACCTGGGCCTTACACAGAGTTTCTCTCTGATTTCTCAGACTTTTTATCTGATTTAGTGCTCAGCTCAGATAAAATAATTATTGTGGGTGATTTTAACATCCATGTAGATGCTAAAAATGACAGCCTCAACATCGCATTTAATCTGTTATTAGACTCATTTGGCTTCTCTCAAAATGTAAAAGAACCCACCCACCACTTTAATCACACTCTAGATCTTGTTTTAACATATGGCATAGAAACTGAACATTTAACAGTGTTTCCTGAAAACCCTCTGCTGTCTGATCATTTCCTGATAACATTTACATTTACAATAATTGATTACACAGCAGTGGAGAGTAGACTTTATCAAAGTAGATGTCTTTCTGAAAGTGCTGTAACTAAGTTTAAGAATATAATCCACCCACTGTTATCATCTTCAATGCCCTGTACCAACATAGAGCAGAGCAGCTATCTGAACGCTACTCCAACAGAGGTCGATTATCTTGTTAATAATTTTACCTCCTCACTACGTCAGGTTTCAGAGCTCAGCACAGCACAGAAACAGCTTTAGTGAAGGTTACAAATGATCTTCTTATGGCCTCTGACAGTGGACTCATCTCTGTGCTTGTCCTGCTAGACCTCAGTGCTGCATTCGATACTGTTGACCATAATATCCTATTAGAGCGATTAGAACATGCTGTAGGTATTACAGGTACTGCACTGCAGTGGTTTGTATCATATCTATCTAATAGACTCCAATTTGTACATGTAAATGGAGAGTCCTCTTCAGACACTAAGGTCAATTACGGTGTTCCACAGGGTTCAGTGCTAGGACCAATTCTATTTACATTATACATGCTTCCCCTAGGCAACATCATTAGAAGACATAGCATAAATTTTCACTGCTATGCAGATGACACGCAGCTCTATCTATCCATGAAGCCAGGTAACACACACCAATTAGTTAAACTGCAGGAATGTCTTAAAGACATAAAGACCTGGATGGCCGCTAACTTTCTGCTTCTTAATTCAGATAAAACTGAGGTTATTGTACTCGGCCCTGAAAATCTTAGAAATATGGTATCTAAGCAGATTCTTACTCTGGATGGCATTACCTTGGCCTCCAGTAACACTGTGAGAAACCTTGGAGTCATTTTTGACCAGGACATGTCCTTCAACGCACATATTAAACAAATATGTAAGACTGCTTTCTTCCATTTGCGCAACATCTCTAAAATTAGAAATATCCTGTCTCAGAGTGATGCTGAAAAACTAGTTCATGCATTTATTACTTCCAGGCTGGACTACTGTAATTCACTATTATCAGGATGTCCTAAAAACTCGCTGAAAAGCCTTCAGCTAATCCAAAATGCTGCAGCAAGAGTACTGACAGGGACTAGAAAGAGAGAGCATATTTCTCCTGTTTTGGCTTCCCTTCATTGGCTTCCTGTTAAATCCAGAATTGAATTCAAAATCCTGCTCCTCACATACAAGGTCTTAAATAATCAGGCCCCATCTTATCTTAATGACCTTGTAGTACCATATCACCCTATTAGAGCACTTCGCTCTTGCACTGCAGGCCTACTTGTTGTTCCTAGAGTATTTAAAAGTAGAATGGGAGGCAGAGCCTTCAGTTTTCAGGCCCCTCTTCTGTGGAACCAACTTCCAGTTTGGATTCGGGAGACAGACACTATCTCTACTTTCAAGATTAGGCTTAAAACTTTCCTTTTTGCTAAAGCATATAGTTAGGGCTGGACCAGGTGACCCTGAATCCTCCCTTAGTTATGCTGCAATAGACGTAGGCTGCCGGGGATTCCCATGATGCATTGAGTTTTTCCCTTCCAGTCACCTTTCTCACTCACTATGTGCTAATAGACCTCTCTGCATCGAATCATATCTGTTATTAATCTCTGTCTCTCTTCCACAGCATGTCTTTCATCCTGTTTTCCTTCTTTCACCCCAACCGGTCGCAGCAGATGGCCGCCCCTCCCTGAGCCTGGTTCTGCCGGAGGTTTCTTCCTGTTAAAAGGGAGTTTTTCCTTCCCACTGTCGCCAAAGTGCTTGCTCATAGGGGGTCATATGATTGTTGGGTTTTTCTCTGTATTTATTATTGTGCTATCTACTGTACAATATAAAGCGCCTTGAGGCGACTTTTGTTGTGATTTGGCGCTATATAAATAAAATTGAATTGAATTGAACTACGTACGACTCTGGATACTGTAGCTCCTGTGAAAACTAAGGCCTCAAATCAGAAGTACCTGACTCCGTGGTATAATTCTCAAACACGTAGCCTAAAGCAGATAACTCGTAAGCTGGAGAGGAAATGGCGTGTCACAAATTTAGAGGATCATCATTTAGCCTGGAGAAATAGTTTGCTGCTTTATAAGAAAGCCCTCCGCAAAGCCAGAACATCTTACTATTCGTCACTGATTGAAGAAAATAAGAACAACCCCAGGTTTCTCTTCAGCACTGTAGCCAGGCTGACAAACAGTCAGAGCTCTACTGAGCCAACAATCCCTTTAACGTTAACTAGTAATGACTTCATGAACTTCTTCACAAATAAAATTTTTATCATTAGAGAAAAAATTACCAATAATCATCCCACAGATGTAATATTATCTACAGCTACTTTTAGTACCATCGATGTTAAGTTAGACTCTTTTTCTCCAATTGATCTTTCTGAGTTAACTTCAATAATTAATTCCTCCAAACCATCAACGTGTCTTTTAGACCCCATTCCTACAAAACTGCTCAAAGAAGTCCTGCCATTAATTAATGCTTCAATCTTAAATATGATCAACCTATCTCTAATAATCGGCTATGTACCACAGGCCTTCAAGGTGGCTGTAGTTAAACCTTTACTTAAAAAGCCATCTCTAGACCCAGCTGTCTTAGCTAATTATAGGCCAATCTCCAACGTTCCTTTCATATCAAAAATCCTTGAAAGAGTAGTTGTCAAACAGCTAATTGATCATCTGCAGAGGAATGGCTTATTTGAAGCGTTTCAGTCAGGTTTCAGAGCTCAGCACAGCACAGAAACAGCTTTAGTGAAGGTTACAAATGATCTTCTTATGGCCTCTGACAGTGGACTCATCTCTGTGCTTGTCCTGCTAGACCTCAGTGCTGCATTCGATACTGTTGACCATAATATCCTATTAGAGCGATTAGAACATGCTGTAGGTATTACAGGTACTGCACTGCAGTGGTTTGTATCATATCTATCTAATAGACTCCAATTTGTACATGTAAATGGAGAGTCCTCTTCAGACACTAAGGTCAATTATGGTGTTCCACAGGGTTCAGTGCTAGGACCAATTCTATTTACATTATACATGCTTCCCCTAGGCAACATCATTAGAAGACATAGCATAAATTTTCACTGCTATGCAGATGACACGCAGCTCTATCTATCCATGAAGCCAGGTAACACACACCAATTAGTTAAACTGCAGGAATGTCTTAAAGACATAAAGACCTGGATGGCCGCTAACTTTCTGCTTCTTAATTCAGATAAAACTGAGGTTATTGTACTCGGCCCTGAAAATCTTAGAAATATGGTATCTAAGCAGATTCTTACTCTGGATGGCATTACCTTGGCCTCCAGTAACACTGTGAGAAACCTTGGAGTCATTTTTGACCAGGACATGTCCTTCAATGCACATATTAAACAAATATGTAAGACTGCTTTCTTCCATTTGCACAACATATCTAAAATTAGAAATATCCTGTCTCAGAGTGATGCTGAAAAACTAGTTCATGCATTTATTACTTCCAGGCTGGACTACTGTAATTCACTATTATCAGGATGTCCTAAAAACTCGCTGAAAAGCCTTCAGTTAATCCAAAATGCTGCAGCAAGAGTACTGACAGGGACTAGAAAGAGAGAGCATATTTCTCCTGTTTTAGCTTCCCTTCATTGGCTTCCTGTTAAATCCAGAATTGAATTCAAAATCCTGCTCCTCACATACAAGGTCTTAAATAATCAGGCCCCATCTTATCTTAATGACCTTGTAGTACCATATCACCCTATTAGAGCACTTCGCTCTTGCACTGCAGGCCTACTTGTTGTTCCTAGAGTATTTAAAAGTAGAATGGGAGGCAGAGCCTTCAGTTTTCAGGCCTCTCTTCTGTGGAACCAACTTCCAGTTTGGATTCGGGAGACAGACACTATCTCTACTTTCAAGATTAGGCTTAAAACTTTCCTTTTTGCTAAAGCATATAGTTAGGGCTGGACCAGGTGACCCTGAATCCTCCCTTAGTTATGCTGCAATAGACGTAGGCTGCCGGGGATTCCCATGATGCATTGAGTTTTTCCCTTCCAGTCACCTTTCTCACTCACTATGTGCTAATAGACCTCTCTGCATCGAATCATATTTGTTATTAATCTCTGTCTCTCTTCCACAGCATGTCTTTCATCCTGTTTTCCTTCTTTCACCCCAACCGGTCGCAGCAGATGGCCGCCCCTCCCTGAGCCTGGTTCTGCCGGAGGTTTCTTCCTGTTAAAAGGGAGTTTTTCCTTCCCACTGTCGCCAAAGTGCTTGCTCATAGGGGGTCATATGATTGTTGGGTTTTTCTCTGTATTTATTATTGTGCTATCTACTGTACAATATAAAGCGCCTTGAGGCGACTTTTGTTGTGATTTGGCGCTATATAAATAAAATTGAATTGAATTGAATTTGAAATGAATGAAGGGAGCCGGCTACTTATTGGGAGCCATGGTTTTTTCCCTTTCTCTCTCACTTTTTTCGCTTCACACTGCACGTCAGCCTTGTGTTTGCTGAGCAGAGGGGGGAGGGGCGGTAGTTACACTCCCAGTAGCACAGTAACTGGGAGGGAGAGAGAGAGAAAGAGAGCCAGGGGCAAGAACAAGAGACAACATCATCACATTAGAAAGGTCATCCACAACTATTTTCAGTTGTGAAAGATAAAGGATTCCTTAAGTTTATTCATGCAGTGAATCGTATGTATGCAATTCCAAGCAGGAAAACACTCTTCCAAAAAAATCATCCCAGGCCTATATGACAGAGAATGTGCATCTTCTGTTTGTTTTACATATTTTAATTTATATTTTATTGTGTTCTGGTTTGCAGTTTTTGTATCATTTAAATTTAAATTTGTTTAAAAGGAAAAAGCTGAAAATTTAAATAGTTAAAAGTTGAAATGTAAATAGTTGTTTTTTGTATTTTATAATTTATTTTTTACATTTTATGTGGAGTGACTCGTCAGAGCGTGCACGCTCCGTTTTGCATAACTATTTTTAAATCCTTGTAGAACTGCAACCACATAAGCTAGCGCAATATAATTTGCATATGAAACTGGAGGAGTTGTACCTACATTTTATGCCATCAGCTTGTCCTAAGTCAAGGTTTCCTTCCACATATGGCCTTGCAAAAATTTCGTAAAAAGCACTTGCAGCAACAACAAAATAATATTTCAGAAACACGCTTTGCCGATCCGATCAGCTGTTCATAACACTTGGAATAACACGTTGGAATAGACGTCAGCGCGAACTATCGCATGTCCGCCATTACTTGCTGGAAACCGGAAGTGACGTCATTTTCGCGGAAAGTTTAGTTTTTTACCTTCAGGGCCTTATAAGCCTACACTGGTGATTTTAAAAGTCATGTTTGACTTTATGCTTCTCTGAATACTTTCTGGGATGCTTAGAACTCAAATTGCACAGCTGGAAATAATTTTTTTTATGCACATGCTGGTTTTTTTGCAAGTTTGCATTATAATATTTATTTTCGGTTTTCCTGCAGTGTATAAAAATTGGTGTATCTCCAAAATAAAACTATGAAGACACTCAAAATAAATTTCTTGTTACTGGAAACTATTTTGTGCAACTTTTTTATATTTACAGTTTTGAGGGATAAGCCTCTTAAATTTCTCTAAGTAGAAATATATGTTAAAAAATTTTTTTGTAGTTTATTGCACTTTTTTTTTTGCAATTTAAGTAGTTACAATGGACTTAATGCATACATATTATTAAAATTTGGGATATAACGGTTGTATTGATGTACAGCAACTTGAAATGCTCCCAAAAATAGCACTACAGTATGTAAAAACAGAAAGATAAGCTCTGGCGAACCGGCTCTATGGTAGGTCTTAAAGGGTTAAATCACCGCCAGTTCAAGGCATTTCTGGGCGAGTTAGGCTACGTTCACACTGCAGGTGAAAGCGCATCCAACTTTTTTGACCCTATGCGACCCATATCCGATCATGGTATGACAGTGTGAACAGCACAAATCCGATATTTTCAAATCCGACCTGGGTCACTTTTGTATGTGGTACTGAATCCAATACATACCTGATGTTTTAGAAAGCGACTGCTGTTTGAATGGTCATGTCGCACTAAATCTGTCTTTTACGTCACTGACACAAGACAGACGGCAATTATCAGCGCTGGAAAAGACAAACGAGAAAGCATTGCGGCGGAAACTGGAGACGGAGCGAGTCAATGGACAGAAACTGAGGTTTTGAGGTTTTCTCTCACATCCCAATCCCACCACTCCTGGTTCCGACTCCGTGTCCATATATACCTCTGCACGGAGGTAGCAGCCACTGCTCCAAACAAGGCTATTGTTAAAGCACGGGCTCTCTTTTTTCCTCAGTGTCCTTCTTTCTCTAATTAATTTGTCAAAATTCTGTCGGTTACGACTGTGTAGAAATTGATAGACTGCTGCAACAACACCTACTAGCTTTGTAGCCGCCATTTTTACTTCCGTAAACAGAGCACGTTGTTTGTGATGTCTTCTTTTGCGCATGCGGCCCGCTTTGAGGGCCGTGAACCGTTCACACTAGAGCGCGTTTGCTGTCACATTTTATTTGTAGTGTGAACAACCAGACAAAAAAAATTGGATTTGATCAAAAAAATCGGAATTGAGCATTAAGACCTGCAGTGTGAGCGTAGCCTAAGACACAGAGTACGGTGACTTGCCCTATCACACAGATGTGCGATTGCTAAGCCAGGGGAAGGTGCTGTAAAAATGTTTCGAGTTGCGTGAGGAGATCTGTCTGTTCATGGAAAGCAAAGGGAAAGACACAACAGAGCTCTGAGATGAAATATTTATGTGTGAAATGGCCTTTCTGTGCGACATCACAAGCCATCTGAATTTGATGAACCTACAACTGCAGGGACGGGGGCGTGTCATGTCTGATATATACAGTACAGTTAAGGCCTTTAAAACCAAGCTGAGTCTGTGGGAGACGTGGATGCGGAAGGAAAACTTGAGCCATTTTCCCAGCTGCTAGACCATGAAAGAGACGCTCTCTACTGCTGTGTTCGTGAGTGCACAGTTTGCTGATTCAATTCAATTCATTTTTATTTATACAGCACCAAATCACAACAACAGTCACCTCAAGGCGCTTTATATTGTACAGTAGACTTTACAATAATACATGCAAAGAAAGACCCAACAATCATATGACCCCCTATGAGCAAGCACTTTGGCGACAGTGGGAAGGAAAAACTCCCTTTTAACAGGAAGAAACCTCCAGCAGAACCAGGCTCAGGGAGGGGCGGGGCCATCTGCTGCGACCGGTTG
The DNA here is from genome assembly GCF_001858045.2 of Oreochromis niloticus. NCBI lineage: Eukaryota > Metazoa > Chordata > Actinopteri > Cichliformes > Cichlidae > Oreochromis > Oreochromis niloticus. Next base: position 1,009,940 of record NC_031976.2, on the reverse strand, counting down.
GGGTGAAAGAAGGAAAACAGGATAAAGACATGCTGTGGAAGAGAGACAGAGATTAATAACAGATATGATTCAGTGCAGAGAGGTCTATTAACACATAGTGAGTGAAGAAGAAACACCCAGTGCATCATGGGTATCCCCGGCAGCCTACGTCTATTGCAGCATAACTAAGGGAGGATTCAGGGTCACCTGGTCCAGCCCTAACTATATGCTTTAGCAAAAAGGAAAGTTTTAAGCCTAATCTTGAAAGTAGAGATAGTGTCTGTCTCCTGAATCCAAACTGGAAGCTGGTTCCACAGAAGAGGGGCCTGAAAACTGAAGGCTCTGCCTCCCATTCTACTTTTAAATACTCTAGGAACAACAAGTAGGCCTGCAGTGCAAGAGCGAAGTGCTCTAATAGGGTGATATGGTACTACAAGGTCATTAAGATAAGATGGGGCCTGATTATTTAAGACCTTGTATGTGAGGAGCAGGATTTTGAATTCAATTCTGGATTTAACAGGAAGCCAATGAAGGGAAGCCAAAACAGGAGAAATCTGCTCTCTCTTTCTAGTCCCTGTCAGGACTCTTGCTGCAGCATTTTGGATCAGCTGAAGACTTTTCAGGGAGTTTTTAGGACATCCTGATAATAATGAATTACAGTAGTCCAGCCTGGAAGTAATAAATGCATGAACTAGTTTTTCAGCATCACTCTGAGACAGGATATTTCTAACTTTAGAGATGTTGCACAAATGGAAGAAAGCAGTCTCACATATTTGTTTAATATGTGCGTTGAAGGACATGTCCTGGTCAAAAATGACTCCAAGGTTCCTCACAGTGTTACTGGAGGCCAAGGTGAATGAATGAATGAATGAATGAATGAGGTAATGCCATCCAGAGTAAGAATCTGCTTAGATACCATATTTCTAAGATTTTCAGGGCCGAGTACAATAACCTCAGTTTGATCTGAATTAAGAAGCAGAAAGTTAGCGGCCATCCAGGTCTTTATGTCTTTAAGACATTCCTGCAGTTTAACTCATCGGTGTGTGTTACCTGGCTTCATGGATAGATAGAGCTGGGTGTCGTCTGCATAGCAGTGAAAATGTATGCTATGTCTTCTAATGATGCTGCCTAAGGCAGGGGTCAGCAACCTTTAACACCCAAAGAGCCACTTGGACCCGGTTTCCACACAAAAGAAAACACTGGGAGCCGCAAATACTTTTTGAAATCTAAAATGAAGATAACACTGTATATATTGTTTTTTTTACCTTTATGCTTTGTGCAAACATCTAAAGTAAGTAAGTAAAGTTTATTTATTAAGCGCTTTTCACAGACAGGCAGTCACAAAGCGCTGTACACAAATATTAAAATAAACAATACAATCAATAGACATTATACACAATGTAAAAGATCAAATGTAAATAGTGTAAAGAATATAAAATACGTAGATCAACAAAAGGTTTGTTTGAACAGAAAAGATTTTAACTGCTTTTTAAAAGAATCCACAGAGAAACTAAGGTGTGTTGCTTATGTAATCCATGAAGTGCTACAGAGAAAATTACATTTTATTTAATTTAAACTCTTAAAGAAATATAACAAAAGCAAAGACACCCAGCTGAACTAAAATGATCCATGTAGCAAACAAAAACTGTTCTCAGCCGCCACCCTTATATCGCCTTTGGGCTGTTGGAGCCTTGACCTGACTCTTAAAAAGTAATTAGAAAAAAGCACTATGCTGCTAAAAAAAATAGATATTTGCAAAATTCTGCCTAAATATGTATTTTACCACGTTAATGTGTGTGGCGGGGCGTGGTCTGCAGCGCTGCTGCAGGGGAGGCGGATGCACCTGAGCGGCACCTGCAATCACGCCTCGCAGCCTTAAAGCCTGTGCTCTCTCTGCTGTGGCGTGTCCAGCGGGGTGGCCTGGGGGGGCACAGGCCACCCCCCCAACCAGACTGGCCACCCCAGGTGCCACCCCGAAGCCAAAACAATAAAATCCAATGAAATATCAAATGTACGATTATGTTTTCACAGTGAAGGTCAGATATCCAAGTGCAAGTGAATGCAGCATCGGCTTCTGCGCTATGAGCGTCATGTTAGCAAAGGTAGGAGAGCCAAGCACGAAAGACAGCATCACAGAAAACAGTTTTTCGGCGAAAGATTAACAGTTTAACATAGCTGGACTGGCCATCGAACATGGCGGAGCTTCCACGGTCGGCTAGGAGGTGGATGAGGGAAGGGTAGGCAGGAGGAGGAGAGACCCGAGGCGGCTGCTGATCCGAGTGTCAGGTGAACTGAACTTCAGGTAAGAAGTTATGACCTGCAGTCTATCTGGGTCAGATATAAACCAAGTTTAGATGTAGTTTATTTTCGTTGTGCTGACTTTTTACAGTCAGTTACAATAACTCGTACTGCGTACTAGCTAGCATGATGGAGTTTATATACAGCTGGGTGGGTGCTGTGATGTTACTGATGGTGAACTTTATTTTATTCATAAGGTTAGTTAGTAGAGTTGCCAATGGCTCCTTAAAAAATGGAATGGTCCCTCATTCAGAGAAAATATTACGCGTCTCCTGTTGAGCTGAGAACAGACGCAGTTTGTCCCGGACTTAAGCTAGAATGAAAAAGACACAAAGCTGGAGTTATTCTGTGTCTTTACCCTGCACAGCTGCCTCTTCTTCTCTCATTCTCTCCCCTCTCTCTCCTGTTGCTACTTCAATCATGAAACTGATCAATGATCAGCTGATCAGCTTTTCTCTCTTGTTTGTTTATCGCCCACTTTGCACCAGAAAGAGGAAACCAGCAGATGTCGTGCTAAACAACAGCAGCACGTTTAAGCTTGATCAGCTGTTGTTAGAATGTATTTAATAATAATTTCTAGTATCAGCTGATGTTTGCTGGAGCCACAGCTGTAAAGCTGCTGGTCATGATGTCGGTTTGGATATGTAGTGAGAGGGAAACATGCAGATGAAACCAGGAGATGTCCTTACTGAATCATCAGAGCTGAACAGGTGATGGAGAAACAGGTTTACCTTTTAGGTGACATGGATGAGTTGAAGTTATGAACTGTTTCTGAGAGACCAATAACACCAGGATCCTTTTCTACGTAGCTGACAGCTGGTATCTGTGCAGGGGCGGGTCTAGCAAAGTTATGCCAGGGGGCCAGGTAGGGCATTAACAAGGAAAGGGGGGCACAAAGAAGTACTTTTCTTACTTATTCTCATTTAAAATATCTCGCTTTTATTAAATAATTATCTGAATCTTGCGAACAAAGTTTTTATCTGACGTAAAATTGATAGAAATCATACATATACCAACAAGACAGTGTACATCACTGTCACAACAGCATTTGTTTTCATTCAAAGGCTTTATGGCTTTAATACCTGGTGGGCCGGTCTCTGGTCAAAATGCCCAATTTTTTGTCCCAGTCCAACTAGAGCTGGGCGATATAAGATTTTTTCATATCACGATATGTTTTTTTCCTTTCAGGCGATAACGATATATATCACGATATAAGCCAAATAACTATATTTGTAAGATTTAAATGTGCCGTTGCTCACAAGTAAAATGTGAAATAATTAGCAGCTTGTTTTGATTTAAATATTTATTTCCCATAATAAGTTCAACAGGGTAGATGTACTTAAGGAACATGAGACTTCAGTTTCAGATAAATAAAGGCAAATATTGCAAACTACACAAAAGGCAGCCGCTAAAGCGTTTAAGTTTCAAAATAAAACAAACAAAACAGACTAAATTGTCAATTCCACTTAGAAACAAAATATTAATTCTAAAAATAAATCTTAGGTCGTTTTACAGAAGAACAGACAAAATTGACTAACTTTTGTCAATATCAAATAAACTGAGAACTAAAAGGAAATTCTCAATCTCTCCTTGTTGTATAGCTTAGCTTTTCAAACAGTTTTAACAGTTACTTTAGTCTGACAAAAGCCGAATGACGAATTAGCGCTTTCAGTCAGAGATTGAGCATGCACCGCTTTATTGTATTTCCAGACTTGCTTTCGGCACAGTTTACAGTGCGCGCTACTCTGTTTTTGTCAGACTTGAAATAGCCGAAATACCTTCACACTACGGAACTTCTGTGGCCCTTCCGTTCGACAAGCTCTCCGGAATTGGAACCATCATCTGTTTTTTCTTCGGTAACCTTCGCTCACGCTCTCGGTTGATTTTTCTCTAGTCGGCAAACTCCTTTCCTTCATTACCCGGGCTGCACGGCTGCAAAAACAAATACACATGTGCGCCTTGGCGCTTGTGCTGTACGTAACAAGTCACGTGACGTGACGCTGCGGCTGTGATTGGTTCGGCTCTGCGCTACTTAATTTTGATTGGCTGTTCTTTTTTTTTTTTTTTTTTTTTTAAGAGGACAAGAGAGATGAGGCCTATCGCAATAGTTTAATTTTTCTATCGAGAAAAAGTTATTTCGCAATACATATCGTTATCGTTCTATCGCCCAGCTCTAAGTCCAACCCTGCAGGTTAATACTGGCAGTGTCACCATGCCAGCTGACTGTGTTTCATCATCAGCCAGTGTTGTTCTTTATACATCAGTATTACCAAAGTTTACCATAAGGCAGCATAGAAAGTATTTACTTGCTTTCAGGTTTCATTTAAATGTTAGTCTTTTCATTTGTTTCCCCACTTTTTCCCTGTTTCAAAATCAAACACCAGTTTGTGAGAAGATCATCTTCTTTTTTTAATAGGCAGATAAAGTTTTGCATTGGCTAATTTGCCAATTGTATGTTAAAAATGTTCGTATTTTAATATTCAAAAATGTTTTTGCCCAAAACATATGTGCCCTATATGTCAGTAAAAGTACTATGCAAATATTGCTGTCCTTGAATGCTGAGTAAACACTGACAAAGCACTGATTGTATCTTTTCTACTTCATCAGCGCAGTATCTAAAAACTTTGCACCGTAGTGGTTAAAACCTCATTCTAATAAGAGTCAAAAGCAAATTCAGTTATTAGGTTTACAGGGTTATTGAATGATGGTTAACTGTTGGTAGAATTTTTTTTAACATTATCTGCCAATTACATCTGCCACCCTTCTCCAAATCTGTGCCCCTACCTGGCCCCCCCAACAAAAATTTTTTAGACACGCCACTGTCTCTCTGCTCTTGTGTTGTCGGGCTGTGAGCTGAAAAGCTACAGCCGGCTGTATGCGTACAGCAACCGTGTGTGAAAAGTGCTCAATAAAGAGATGCTGAAAAGCATGTTCATGCAAACATCGTCGGGTCTGCCGTGATACGTTTACAATGAGACTTCTGGTCCCGAACCTCTGCGCACAGCGTCTGCAAATCGGGGCTTTCATCTTTATTTGTTTTTAACATAGTTCACGGTGGAGAACAGCTGCCGACATAATGTGGATCCGAAGATCCATAATTGGCCTACCTGGGGTTGAAAGTCTCGATAAATGCACGGCGTTTCGGCGGGTACACCGGCTTCCGCGAGTGTGACGCTTATTTTGAGCGATGAAAAAAATTATAGAATATAATTTTATTTTTATATTTCAAAATCACAATAATCTTCCAATTTAGAACTACAAGTTAAAAAAAGAACTAAACACAAATAAAATACACTTCAGATAAATACTTCTAATTTATTTGCCCAAACCACCCGGAGCCGCAAAATAAGGACTAAAGAGCCGCATGCGGCTCCGGAGCCGCGGGTTGCCGACCCCTGGCCTAAGGGAAGCATGTATAATGTAAACAGAATTGGTCCTAGCACTGAACCCTGTGGAACTCCATAATTGACCTTAGTGTGTGAAGAGGACTCTCCATTTACATGCACAAATTGGAGTCTATTAGATAGATATGATACAAACCACTGCAGTGCAGTACCTGTAATACCTACAGCATGTTCTAATCGCTCTAATAGGATATTATGGTCGACAGTATCGAACGCTGCACTGAGGTCTAGCAGGACAAGCACAGAGATGAGTCCACTGTCAGAGGCCATAAGAAGATCATTTGTAACCTTCACTAAAGCTGTTTCTGTGCTGTGATGAGCTCTGAAACCTGACTGAAACTCTTCAAATAAGCCATTCCTCTGCAGATGATCTGTTAGCTGTTTGACAACTACTCTTTCAAGGATGTTTGATATGAAAGGAAGGTTGGAGATTGGCCTATAATTAGCTAAGACAGCTGGGTCTAGAGATGCTTTTTAAGTAAAGGTTTAACTACAGCCAGCTTGAAGGCCTGTGGTACATAGCCGATTATTAGAGATAGGTTGATCATATTTAAGATTGAAGAATTAATTAATGGCAGGACTTCTTTGAGCAGTTTTGTAGGAATGGGGTCTAAAAGACACGTTGATGGTTTGGAGGAATTAATTATTGAAGTTAACTCAGAAAGATCAATTGGAGAAAAAGAGTCTAACTTAACATCGATGGTACTAAAAGTAGCTGTAGATAATATTACATCTGTGGGATGATTATTGGTAATTTTTTCTCTAATGATAAGAATTTTATTTGTGAAGAAGTTCATGAAGTCATTACTAGTTAACGTTAAAGGGATGGTTGGCTCAGTAGAGCTCTGACTGTTTGTCAGCCTGGCTACAGTGCTGAAGAGAAACCTGGGGTTGTTCTTATTTTCTTCAATCAGTGACAAATAGTAAGATGTTCTGGCTTTGCGGAGGGCTTTCTTATAAAGCAGCAAACTATTTCTCCAGGCTAAATGATGATCCTCTAAATTTGTGACACGCCATTTCCTCTCCAGCTTACGAGTTATCTGCTTTAGGCTACGTGTTTGAGAATTATACCACGGAGTCAGGTACTTCGGATTTGAGGCCTTAGTTTTCACAGGAGCTACAGTATCCAGAGTCGTACATAGTGAAAATGTAGTGAAGCTAAACAAAACATCACACAGGAGCTGTCTTACTGATAGACACTTTGACTCAATCCTGAGGATTTCGACCCCGAACACTGATGAACTTGTACAAAAGATGAGACACCACCAAGTATCAGGCTCAGTCTCAGACAAGTGAGCATCACAGAGCATTAATGTATTTTTTGTTTTTCATTCAGTTAAATTTTTACATTTATTTCTACAAGACGTGATTTTTCTTTTAAGGAAGTAATGTTTTGTCTCTGTGTGTAGATTTTTGTATTTTATTTATTTATATTTATTTTTCAGCTAATGGACTCAGGGAAAATTGCAGATAAGAGCCATGAGAAAGAATACAACTGATTTAAGATAAGATAAGAGATAAGATAAGATAAAACTTTATTAATCCCTCGGGTGGGTTCCTCTGGGAAATTCGGTTTCCAAAAGCACAGCACCGACAGAAGTTACAGAGCGTGAGCAGAATATTATATATACACACATATAAATACAGAGACATATATAAATAAAATATACGAAGGGGATAAATAGAATAAATAGAAATAAAAAATAAAAATAAAATACAAGTGAAAATACAAGTGAATTGCACATTTCAAGTATTGAAGTCTATTGCACCGTTGACTATTAACAAAGGTATTGCACAGTGAAGTGAAGTGAAGAGGCACTACAGCTTAGTTGTTTCCCCTCCCTTGGACTTCCCTTGGATCAGGGTATAGCAGTACATGGGGTCCATCGGCCATGTCCTGGCTAAAGTCTTTATGTTTTTTCACACAGGCCGACAAGATTTGTTCAGTTGACCAGTGAAAATGAACATCAACAGGAAGTGACTTTCCTCGGACAGGTTTTATACCATCACTGGTCCCTGTCATGATGCCAGTCTGTATCTAGAAATGAGATTAACTACAATAAGTTTTTACATTATCGCTCCTACATGGTCCCTCTCTTCCATATTATTTCTAATTTGTAGTTGTGCTCCAGCTGTGCTCTGACTCAGCAGACAAGGTTATCGACTAAATCTAGTTTTAACAGGGGGGCATATATCATTAAAGGAATGGTGACCAAAGGCTGACAATTAAGAAATTCAGACCAGGTTAAACATTTTAAGCCCTGTATCAGTGGTGAACTACAATCCCCCAAGGGCGGCAGCTAGATTGTTTCTAGCTTCTAGTTTCTTTAACTATCCCTGGACAACACTAATCTCCAAGGTTGTGATTAACTGAACACACCACATGCAGGTAATCCACAGCAATCATCCCCAATGTAAATTACACAGAGACAGAAGGAAAAAGAAGGTCCACAGCTGTAGAGGACCATATTTGGCCACCCCTGCAATATATACAGTTCCTTTTGATATGCATATGGACATTTACAGTGATGCCTTGGCAGTGCTACGGGTAATTTGAATTTTGTATTAGCACCAAAAGTGATCAACTTCCACATTCAAGTTTATGACATACCTTCACTGGTTTCTGTTCCTTCTGTTCCTGGCATTTCTTTGAAAAAAAAAGGCCTTCTCTCCCTTTGTTTCACATCCCTAAATTTTATAAATGACTCCACTAATGATTTCCCGGCTATAAACAGAAAAAAAAACTTATTATCGTTTTAGGGAAGGGACAGTTAAGATTTACTTAATACAAATATGTGTTTACCCTCTGTATACTATATACTTGTGCCAGTCAGGATGCTGGAACTGGCAGATGGAAGAGCTGCTGCCTCTTCACCAAAGGCAGGATTTTTCGACACAGTGCTGGTGATGTCCTTTAAAAACTTGATGTTTTTGCCACATAGACTACAAAAGGCAGGACTGTCTGCCAAGAGGTGTCCACAGAAGGGACAGTGCATCTGTAAAATATGATCCCCATCATATGTTTTACAAAATGAAGATTCACTACAACTTACAGAAAATACAAGTTTCTCACAAGTATTTCACATCTTACAGATATGCACAACTCCCAATAATATTACACTTAGATTTTTGTAACCTTTCTTGCAAATAATTGTTTGACTATGACAATGTTTTTCAATCAATTACTCAGAGGCAAATATTAAAAATAAAAGATTACATATTTTATCTTAACTTTCATTTTATATATATATAAACTACACTGCATGCTACTTTTGATGTTTAGCAAAGAAATCTCAAAAACATTGTGTTTTCATACTTTATCCATTTTTTTTAAATCACTCTGTGAGCAAAGCGCACTGACCGTTAGCTAACGTAAGATTTGACTCCATCATAAACCAAGCGTTCATAGTCATTAAAAACAAATCAAACAAACAACAGTTTACCAATTACCTTTCTTATAAAGCGTGGTTGTTCTATCCTTGCAGGTGTTTTCCTCTGGTATCCAACTCTGTTTGCAAAAAACTTGCCGTTTATTTTACAAATCAAGCTCAACACTGCCCCAAGCATCCTGGAGCACTTCGGTTGTGTTTTGGAGTTTGCACGTGCTTTGTAGTTTATACGTGCTTCGGAGTTTGTACTTGCTTTTTCGAGTTTGTATGTGCCTTGTCTCTAGGGGCCACTGTAGGACGGCACTAACGCGGTTAACGAGCTAACCGCGCTAAAGCGTTCACGCCATACAGGGGTGATCCGCACTAACGGAGATTTTCCGCCTCCGTCAAAGGCACCTGCGGGTTCCTTTGGTTTCATTCTATAATACTGAACTTATTGTTCTACGAAGGCTTGAACTTTGAGAGAAAAGTGTGAAAATGTTCATGCCTGTCTGAGAAAACTGTATAAAGTGTGTAGTGAGGGATTTTACGGCCTTAAAACATCTATAATAATCATAAAAAATTAAATTGGGTACTTTGCGGATTTCACCTATTGTGGGTTATTTTTAGAACGTAACTACAGAGGTATAGGGCTGGGCGATATGGCCCAGATTTCACACAGGCACTTTTATTAACATACAGCACAGATGTACATGAAAACATTACTCAGAAATAAATTATGAGCATTTATTAAATAATAATTCTTCATAAAAAAAAATAAAACGATGATGTTTTTGTGCATAACAAAACGCTCACAATTGTGCAGTCAAAATGTAAACTAAAAGACGCTGAGCATAATAACAAAGACAGATTTCACAGCTGCTCTGTTCCAAAGTTCTACTGCGTGACTGACAGCCTGGAGTTTGAAATCCGTTTTGTAACTCTTATAGGTGCCATTTGTGCTCCTTATACACACACAATACGGTAATATTACGTTGAAGCATAGTATGCATGACTCCGCGAGGCTCCTGACTACGGCAGCTGTAATGCTCCAACAATCCATCAAGTGGTGCAACTCTGTAGCTCACCAAAGTCGTACTAAAACATTTTTGACAGATTGCTGAGCGCCGTGTACCACATAAAATCGGTTTGCGGTCAGTAAGCACAACCAGAACTCATACATAAGGTGCACTGTTGATTTTTGAGAAAATGAAAGGATTTTAGTGTAAGGTTATAGTCTGAAAAATACGTTATACGAATTTTGTAAGGTAGTTTGTGTCAGGACAGGAGGCTGGGATACAGCACACAGTTTCACACACTCTTCATTTTGCACTATATGGCGCTGTTGTAAATGGTGAAAATACTAATAGTGCTAGCTGCACGGCGTCAACACGTTAACGAGCTAAAGTTAACCGCAACGCTAACGCGTTGACGCCGTGCAGCCCCATGCGGTAACTTGTTAACAGATATTTGCCCCGTTAATGCAGTTATGGCGTTAACGAGAGTAAATGTTTTTTTTTTTAACGACCAGCTCCTCTTTGATAGCTGCCGTATCCATCTTGTCGTTGCTGCAGGTGAAGCGATGGAGGAGGGGGAGTTGTGTTCAGTGAAGGAGAGAGACGAGGCCGAGTAACGTTGCGTAGAGACAAAAGTGGACGAAAGAGAAGCAAACTTGCGGCTCCACAAGTATAATTATAACGTAACATAGACTATATCGATATAAACGATATTGTCACATCTTATATGTCATATAAATATATATATATTTATTTAAAAAGTCAATATGTCGCCCAGTCCTAATATTCATATATATACATATATAGTTAGTCAGGTTTTTTTTTTCCATGCCTGTTTACTGAAACCTATTCAGATTATTTAGTAGTTATTTATTAGATTTATTAGCTATATATTGGTCATAGAATATAGTAGGGCTGCCACAAACGAATATTTTGATAGTTGACTTATCAGATCATGCATCCATTGGACACAAACGTACAGCTTATTGCACCAGCATGCATCTTCTCTTATATAACTATCATTAGCTTAAAGCTTAAAGTGTTGCTAACTAAAAATAAAGACAAGATGATAGTTTATTTAACTTTTAATGAAATTTGCAGATTGTAGCAATAAAAAGAAAACAAGTATAACAAAACTGCTTTTGGTGCTCAGTGCTCATAACTGTATTGAACTTTACTACACTCTGACTATATAGTCCCAATCTACTCTTGATTCTTGTTCATAGTCAGGAAAGTTAGTTTTTCTACATGTTCTGCAGCAGTGGCGGAGCCGGGGGGGTGGCTTACTGGGCTTAAGCCCGGGTTGTTTTTTAGAAGCCCGGGGTCTTTTGGAGTGTAATTTTTTCATAGTTAGATGCCTGACTGACATCTGTATAAAACAAAAAACTACACACAATATCCGAAGCACATATTGCACACTGTGGGAATTTACGACTGTGCGTAAATCCCCCCTAATATTGGTATGATCCGAGCTCAGACACTAAGCGACTGAGCGAGGGGGCGGGGCAGCTGCTGCCTCGAGTGCGCTGTTGGAGAAGCGCAGCCAGGCAGACAGAGGAGAACTGAAGTTTGACCAAGTACCAAAGCAAATCATTCGTACTGTACAGATGATATAAATATGACGGTGTATCACAAAAGATTGATATAAACTGATCACTTGACCCATATTATGTTACTTGCTCTTCAAGTGAATCAACAAATGGCGAAATGAAAAGCCGAACAACAACAACGCTGTTTCTTTAGAGAGTCTTAGCTCACATGTGTGTTTATTTCATATTTTCAGTTGTTACCCTCCACGGCTAAATAGTGTTTCAGTAATGTACTGATATACAAGAATGGACATAAGGAGCTTCTTTCAAAGAAAAAACTCTGGTAGATGTTATTTTATATGTTTTGTATGTTGTTCAGTATATTTCTCTGCAAAACAAGAGGAATTTCAATACACAGCAGTATATTCACAGTTTAAACCAGATATTTACATACACTTTATGGAAAACACAAGAATATTTTTTTACTGTACAACATCAATTTAGAGTAAACTTGTTTTGTTCTGGATAAATAAATATTGAAATATCTTTTGAATTAGTTAAATGTCAGAATAAAGAGAGACAGAGCTGTCTATCACTTTCATCATATTTAGGAGTACATATACACTAAGTTTATTGTTCATTAATAAAAACACTCCAGACGATTCCATTCTGAGCTGAAGAAGCTTCTGATAGGTTAGTAGAGTCCATGTGAGTAAATTGGTGGCACACCTGTGGATGCATATAAGGCAAAACACCAGGAAAAGAATTGTGGAGCTCCATAAGTGTGGCTCAATTTTGAATACAATTTGGTGCCATTTACAATTAAGAAATAGACAATTTCTCTCTTTACTCTTAAAGTTAACAATATGATTTTTATATTTATCAACCTAAAAAAAATTAACATTTAGTCTGATTTGATGTTACAATTAAAAACGTGTTTGTGTTTTGATCTGAAGAGTTTATAAATATCTGGTTTCAACTGTATATTTGATGATTGTCAGCACAAAGAGGGAGAGAGGAACAGAGATGGAACAAGAGCAGGTGAGACACACATGTTAGTCAAATGGTTGTTTACCAAAAGTATCACCGTATCATAGGTAGGGGAGACCGGGGATAGTTGTAACGTGGGTCAGTTGTAACACTTCCGATTTCTCCAATCAGGGCTAAGTTTCAAATGATGTGATTCATCCTGTGCATGCCCAATTCAGTTCTTCTATCACATGTGAAAAAATCAGCACATTTTGTGAAACACAGACAATTTAATAAGAAAAAAAGTAATTTGTATGCCAAAAAGTAAGGTTTTTTTTTTTTTAACTTTATTTCAATTTCTAATAGCATTATCTGCTTTGCAGTTAAACTCATCAAACTTAAATTATGTTATTTGTATGTCTATGGGGATATATTCTGTGTAGGTCTTCAGTGCTAATGTTTTAGCCGTTGGCTGTAACGTTAGTTAGTTCATGGTTATAGGAGTCTGGGTCAGTTGTAACAGCAACAGTCTGGGTTAGTTGTAACAATAATGTAAATGTTACAACTTACCACACTATTACTTTAACTTAAACAAGTTGGGGCAACGACATCAGCAGAGAGAGGTTCACTGGTCACCTTTGTATATGCGGTTAATGACATTGGCAACACAATTCCTCCACTGTTTGTGTTCCCACACATACATTATGCAGACCACTGTGTCAGAGATGGACCAGTAGGAAGTATTGGTAGTGGAAATAAATCAGGATGGGTGCAAGAAACAGATTTCCTCATCTTTCTGAAGCACTTTGCAAACCACACCAAGGTCAGCCATGATAGAAAGTAATGGAATTGCGATGCTGGTGCACAACTACATTTTTTCAGCTTCATTGTTATGTTCAAAAGTTGGTGCAAGAGTTGTAGGTTATAATGCCCACTGAGCCAATGAGGCCAAACTCAAGGAAGACCAACCAAAATTAATAAAATATTCAGTTGCAGAAAATTCCATAATTTGTCTTTTTGGGGGGTTGGAATATGCTCAAAAGCTAGATTTCTGCATTCTGTCACACACACATAGCTATATAAACGGCTCTAAGGCATTCATGTGTTGAATAAAAAAGATTACATGTTAATGAAATAAGGGTACTGACAAAATGTTGTGTTACATTTCACCCCAGGATATGTTACAACTAACCCAGACTATGGGGTTAATTGTAACATTTCACTCTTTGTGTTTGAGACCATACCATGCAATGGGTAATTGTGCTGCAGAGAAAATAGCTGTACTATTTAATAGCAGAGACATGTAAATACTTTGCATTACATTTTGAATCCACTACCTTAAAAGAGCTCCAATTTACAGACAGAAATGTCAAAAATGTTACAACTATCCCCGGTCTCCCCTACTCATGTATCTCGTATCTAGTGTTTCTTTTTAGGTTTGTTATTTTTCAAATTCTATATTTATTAAGTTATGCAGGCTTGTTTGCACAACAAGGCTAAATAATTATATAAACTTTTCTGAATCTAAATAGTGGACTTTGGTAGAATTAAAAAATAAGTGTAGTGCAGGTCTATGATGATTTTTAGTGCTACTATCATCTAGTTCTGATTCTGGTTCTGTTTTGGTTAAATCCTAAGTAGTCCAGATTTTGAACTGTTGTAGTCCTGTTTTAATTCCGGATCAGTTCTGGGTCTGGTTGAATTGGGGTTTAGTCCGCGTGTCTTGATACAGCCCCGACTTTGTTCTGCCTTGCTGCTTAATTAAAAAAAAAAAAAACTAGTTTAAGGTGTCCTGCGGATGTGATATATATTTTTCCCTATATAAAGTCATTCTTTTTTGAACAAAACTCAAAACAGAGCCTATTAATCTTTCAGTCATTTCTACCCCCCCCCCCCAAAAAAAAAAATCCCACAAGCACACTACCCTTTAGGGCTAAGCCCCGGGTGTTTCAAATGTCTGCCTCCGCCTCTGTTCTGCAGAAAGGCTTGCTCTCTTTTGAGAGCAGATGCTGTGGAAAAGATCCGCTCCGATGGGGTGGATGTTGCAGGAATGCACAGAAAAGATTTACGTACCTTTGGTAGTGTGGGTAACGTCCCTCATTTTCCCTCCACCCTTTTAAGACGGGGGTGGGCAATTAATTTTTACAAGAGGCCACATGAGAAACCCGAGTTGTGTTAGAGGGCCACATCAACGACAAATTGAACCTAAGTCTGCTCAACTTTCTTCCATTGTAAAATTCACTAAATTATATATCATGAATAGCTGGTACTGTAATCAGAAGAATAAAACTAAAATAAAGTTCTGTGAATATTAATATTGGGCTATTGTGGTGAAATCATGGTGCATAGGTCAAGTAAAACAAAAACCACTGAATCAGTGTGTGGTAGGACTTGACTTAAGCGGTCAAAGAAGTGCAGGAGACTGATGCTGTCCAGTGTAGCAAGTGATTTATTTACCATTTTGTGACCCAAACAATATTTACAAAAAATAAAAAAATAAAAAACTCAACTCCAAATTAACTCAGTTCAAATAAACATAACTGAACTTAAATCAACAGAAATTAAGGTCAAACTGCACACAGCTACACTGACCTGAACCTTTCTTCTCAAACATCTGAGTTCTTCTGCTTAAATAGTCCACTGAACCAAACAAGTTCTCCTCGGGACTATTCCATTCAGTAGGTAAGATGAACATAATTATATTCCAACCTCTACTGCTACTCTTTACTAACAACATAAACTCTATGGTGTAATCAATACATATTACAACAATAAATCTATTTCTTCATAAACCCTCTAAAATCAACTTTATTAAATTACAAGAGTTCTTCCCCTCCTGCACTTGGTCTCTTCCTGTGACCTCAGATGAACCCAGAAGCTATAAAGCAGGAAGTAAAACTACATTTCCTCCTTTTGTTGCTAGAAGACAGGTAGGTAAGGTAAGTTCTAATCAATACAAATTAACAGTTGAAGTAAATAACATGGTAACTTAAACTTGTAGGAATTGACGTAAACCAAGATGTTATATTATAAAATCTGTAAAAGTGCAAAACATAAACAAACCCGGGATAGTAGATGTTTGCCTACATTACATGTGAAATATGGTTAAATCAAAACAAGAATGTTAACTAAGAATATGGACAAACGGTGTTCTCACCCACTTTGTCACACAGTGTAATTTAATTTTAACTTGTTTAAATAAACAAACAGGAAATTCATAGAAATGCAACAATACAATGACTGGTTTCATGTTTTCCTCCTTTTCAGTGAGAATAATCCAGCCTGTTCTGGGTTTGAACAAGGGCTTTGAAATCTGGCTGAATGAGGTGGCTATGCAAAGAACAGCTGAGAGGTGATCATCAGTGACAGAGGATCTGTGTTTGAAGTTGTTGAACTTCATCACAGAGAATGTCTGTTCACATACATAGGTAGATCCAAAGTGGACTAGAATCCTCTGAGCACGACTTCTCAGGTGTGGAAAGTTCTCTTCTTTGAGGGAGGAATAAAAGTCCAGCAGTCAGACTGACCTGAAGTGCTCTGCCAGAAGTGTCAGACTGCAGGTCAATGAGTTCCATCTGAACATCACTTGAAGCATTATCGACACTGCAGTTGAAGGGAGAAGAAACCATGTCCATTTCATTATCAAGAGCTTTGAAATCATGAAGTCGCATTGAAAACTCTGCATGCAGTGCTTCTAACATGGCTGAGGTGATTGGCTAATCGTGTACCCTCCTTTAGTGTTGGCCAGTGGGTCAGAAGGTTGTCCTTCACTTGGCTTGAGATAAGCTGCAACTTCCTCATGAAAGCCTTTACTGCTCTGTACATCTCATGCACGAAAAGTCCCCTGCACTGCAGTTTGACATTTGGTTGGTTCATTAGTGCAGTCAAATCCACAGCAGATCTGAGGTCTGCCACCCAATCTTCATCTGAAAGCTCTGGGATGTCATGTCCTGAATCTGTTCTCTCAGATCCCAGACACTTTTCAGTACCTTGCTTAGGCTGAGCCACCTGACAGGGCAGTGATAGCTGATGTCACCATGTTCCATCTCATTTTCCTCTAAAAGAGCAACAAATTGTCTGTGATTTAATGCTCTGATGAAGTTAACTGTTTTTGTGACAACATCAACAACGTGGTCCATCTCTAACATTGTCTTACACAACACTTTCTGATGTATAATACAATGCAAAAATGTCCATTTCTGCACAGGATTAATTTCTGTCACTTTATCCTGCGTTCTCTTTTAAAGTCCTACATTTTTCCCAGTCAGATTTGGACAACCATCTGTTGTTACACCTGCCAGATTGTCCCATTTCAGTCCTAATTTGTCCAAGCATGCATTTACCTCTGTGAATAAGTCATTGCTGCTGGTTGTCCCTTTCATTGACTGCATGGCTGCCAGCTCCTCCGTCACTTGAAAGTCTGCAGTTATTTCACGTGGGCGGTATCACGCACATCGTGGCTCTCAGCCAAAGCCAGAGAAAACATTCAAAGTCTGCAGCTCTGTTCTTCAGTTGAAGCTCCAAGCTCCCAGTGATGTCCTCAACCTGCCTCGTCACAGTACGTTGGGAGAGTGAGACGTTCTCAAACGCGTCCTTTTTCTCCGGGCATATCAGTGCAACCAAGTCCAATAAACTCTGTCAGAAAATGCCTTACTTTTCCTAGCAATTTTGTGAGAAATTCCATAACATGTCCAAACGGCTGCTTCTCTGGTGGTTTGGTAAAAAGTCCTTGATGGGTTTGCAGTTTTGCTAGCAACGCATCAGACACCATTGTGCACGCTTTTATTGACAGATTTATTTTTTTTTAAATTAGATTTATTTTTATTATTTAGATTTTATTTATCCTCATGTTTGGTCGTGTAGTGGCGATTCAAATTGTAGTCTTTTAACTCAGCGACCTGTGTACCACAGATCAAGCACACAGCTTTACCTTCAACTTCTGTGAACAAGCACTTCGCAGTCCATGTCTTGTTAACAACATGACATTCATTATCAACTTTTCTTTTCTTAGCGTGTGCTGACATCTTTAGTGTAACATCATTTATTGCTGTTCACCTTCACTCAAAGCTCGAATCACGCACATACCTCAATATGCAAGTAGCATAGCGCTTCTCAAAATAAAAGCAGCATCGTCATATTGCATGCACTACAGATATTTCAATAATCTATGTAGTTGTAATTTATTGGACTCACACAGGCTGAAAAGGGACACACAAAGGGCTGGATGTGGCCCACGGGCCGTAATATGCTCACGTCTGATTTAAGAGGATCATCCTTTTTAGCGACTGTGGCCTCTTTAACTTCACTTCTCACAACTTGGAGACCTTGGTCCTCCTTAGATGCTTCTTCCTCATTTTCACCCTGACTGTCTGTATCAGACTCAAGGAGGGTGTCCAGAGCAGTCTTTTCAATTCTACCTGAACCATTGGCCGTCTGCAGTTTTGCATGCTCATGTGTCCCAGCATTTGCCTTGACAGCAAGCACTTCAATAGTCCCCTGCACTCTGATGACATCTTCAGGAGCCAAAAACTTCAGCTTTCTGTATCTGGGGTCCAAGGCAGCTGCAAGAATAACAGGGTTTTCTTTGCTGAGAAAGTGCAAATACTCCCCCATCTCTGTGTCATCCCTTTTTCTGCACTGGCAATGAAAGATTGGCCTGAGCTCGTCTCAAATTGGCTTTGGTGTACAGCCCGTGTCAGCCCTTTGACCACCTGTGGAAGACCTGAAATGGTTGTGTACTGCTGTCCACTAAGGTAAACAGTAGCAACCTGAAAAGGTGCCAACCCTTGCTTCAGTTCTTCAAGTAGTGCCCACTGCTCTGGCTTCAAGTTGAAGTAGTGTTTCCCCCTTGGAATTACCTCGGGATCTGAAAGAGTGGTAGCGAGAGGCCAGCGCTGTTCGAGGAGTCTCTCTGTCACATAGAATGTACTATTCCATCTTGTTCTGACATCTTGGATCAGTGCATTTTTCTTCCTGTTTCATTTTTAGCCTTGTACTAGCCAGCTCACTGCTCTTAAAGTGCTCCACTAGCTGCCTAGCAGCACCTACTGCTCTGCTGATGGTGGTTTCTTTGAGAGCAGTATTGACTATGAGCTGGAGTGTGTGTCCAGCACAGCGGATAGAGGCCCATTCATGTTTTTCTTCAAGCAGTCGCACTGCTGCCGCCATATTGGAACCACTGTCATGTACTACTACTTTTATTTTGCCAGGCAAGATGTCAAACTTTGTTAACACCTCTTCCACCCATGTCATTATATTGGCACCAGTATGCCTACCCTAAAGAGAACTGGTGTCAAGGATGAAGCTCTTCATCTTCCAATCTTCACTCAGGAAATGGCAAGACACACCAGGGTAGGCCTCTGTTGTATGACTGGTCCAGACATCAGCAAAGGTGAAGAAACTTTTGACACCTCTGAGGGTCTGCTTTAACTAAAAATATGAGATGATTTGTAGCAATAGTAAGCATTAAGGAGAAAATGACAGTATATTTTTTCATTATTAATAATGTCTGTCAGTTTATGCATCAAGATTTAAATTTACCAATTCAGTTAAGTAGGTAGGTTAAACAATAAACATTCAACATATCAGTACAAAAAAATCTTTGCATTACATGTGTTACACACTGAAGAAAGACGAGGTTCATCCAACACAGTTCTGTGTTACTGACGGCTTCCATTGAAATAACTGGCCTGCATTACTTTTGTGAGGGATTACATGTAATGGCCTTTTAGCAATCAGCCCTTAGTAAACAGAATAAATGACAGACAATAAACCAGTAAACAATACACAACATTAGATGTACTGGCTGGTCTACCAAAACATTTCGTCCAGCTTTAACTGAAAGCCGCTAACAGTTTTCTTTCATTTCTGATGGAACAACACAGCTAAACAA